>NC_142495.1:18922876-19252126 GCF_965113065.1 Corylus avellana | reverse complement strand
AGCTTGCATTTATGTTGGTGGGTTTGTTTTGTGTCTGATCCATGATACATTCATAAAAGGTCAATAGCTAATCAATAAGGGAAATGATTTCAACTGAAACACATCATGTACAATAACACATTGTGTATAACAATGAAGAAGAATCCCCAAGTCACCACATAAAATAACACAAATATTTCAACTGAAACACATCATCCAAAAGCAACATTTGTTTTTCGAAACAATACATATAGAAAGATCATATCATAACACAGTGTTCAGAAATTAGTTTGTCCAACCAAAATAACACATTTGTCCAAAACTGTAACACCCCCAAAATTAGCCTTGGCCAACCTGGTAGGATTACTGGCAATTATCTTAGTTAAACCAACTTGTGGCTAAATGAGGAATCACCCTAAGCATTATTAGAGTCAATGCATAGGAATGCGATATAAATCTGAGAAACTATTAAATCATCAAATGGATAAGTATATTCCTTGAAACTAAAGACATGGAGCAACTAATAATAATATAAAACAAACCTGATAGCATCATGAAGATTCTAAAGCAAGGTTCGTAGTGGCAACCGTGCCACTCCTAGGTTTTAGTGATAAACTTCCTAAAAAGGGGAATAACAGCGTAACTCTAACGACTTAGTAAGTAAACATTACAATTAGGTATGATTGAGCCCATTTAAGCAGAAATAAAATTGCAGTTTTAGTAAACATTTAAAAGAGGTGTTGTCTCCTTTAATACACCATAAAAGTATTGTTTGGTTAATAAAAGAGTGGTATACTCCTGACGGCAATCGCCTAAGTATTTTAATGCAGGAAAAATTAATGCTTTATAGGTCGTAACTCTCATGTATGGTCTACCCGACATATTACCCCTTCTCAGCAGGACTAGCGATGTTCTGAAAGACCTGTAATATAATGCCGGTGCCCCAACTATTGTACGCTACCATCCATCCCATTAGTGGCATGACTGAGTCCGACCTCGGGTGGCCCACACTATTAATGATGTTCGTCCTATAGTAATCACCCATTAGGGAATGGTTGCTCCTTGGTCACGAAATCATTGGATCCAAAGCCCACATACACACACATTTGACCATAGAATTAAGTCTATATAGTAAGCCCATGACCATTATTCCGCACGTACCGGTGCCCATGTCATACGATGCATCTTATCAACTAGTTATTAAAGCAGTTATCAAGTTGTTACAAAATGAAGACATGCTCATATCATACTCGTGGTCAGTCAACTAACATATCCCACGTTTTTAAGAAAAGAGTTCGTAAGTATTTACTTACCTTATGCACTCGCTTGAGTCCTTTGACATCACAAAAACTCTGCTATAATGAAATAAGACACATCGTTATGCGCAGTATTAGAGGACCTCTACGAGTAAGATGCTAACTCTTATCTATTAAAAGGGTTGCTGGACTCTAAAATACACAAGTGAGGCGAAGGGCAAATGCTTGGCTTCTAGGCCATACGTATGGGCTTGAGGGTGTACGTCTGGTCCGTGAGTTAGGCAATCTGGCCAAAAGCTTCAAATTGTGTTTTAAGGTTTCTAAGGGCTCTATAGGCCACTAAGTCATCTTCTAACCTATTGAACAAACACATGCATAGTATGAAAACTCAACATCATGCAATACAAGGAATCGAAGGGGCTCTTTAAACTGTTATTGAAAACATTTCTTAGTTTTGTAAGCAAGGGTGCAAGAACTTTAACAGGGTACCTTTAAAGCTTGTAACAATAGAGAAGCAACAAAAACACCATCAAGAGTATAAAAACGGGCAAGAGTTTACTCGAGAGGTGGTAAGAACACCAAGCTTTCTTACTCCTCTCTCTTAAATCACAAAACTCTCAAAGAGCACTCACTTTGGTGGTTACAGATAGCCTGGCGGTGAAATAATGGGTTCAAGGGTCAGTGGGGGGTTGGTATTTATAGGCCAGAAAAGATAAGGGCGCTACCACTCTGAAAAGCAGTGTACATTCGGTACTATTGGGGTGTACGTCTAGTATTGTTTAATTCAACGGTCCAAAGGGTGCATCGTACATATAGTCATTAACCAGCGATCAACCCAAAAGTATCGTACGTCCAGTGGTCCCCTTGCGTACGTCTGGTGGTCCCCCTTGCGTATGTTCGGTACTAGAGACAAGAGCGTACATATTGTACTACTGGGTGTACGTATGGTCAGTAAGGGTGGGGTCTAGTTTTACTTCAAGGCTTTATGGTTAAGTGTGAGGGCTTTGGGTTATGCTAAGATAGCTTAGGGTTTTTTGTTTAGGGCTGATTTAGAAGGCTATTAACTTGTTGAGTAAGGGTTTAAAACTCTTTTTAAAACGATTTAAAAGGTCGAGGTATTACAAAAACAGTTGGTCCAAATTAACAAAAAATTTGGTTGGAACACTACAACCAAAATAACACACTATTTGTCCAAAATATTACATAGACGATTACACAAACATAACCTAAAACTCAGCTCATCAGTTTGTCCAAAATAAGATAAAGTCATTTTTGTAAGTAAACAAGTTAGGGATCAATGCTTCCAAGCCGGTTTCATCTTTTTCATCTTCGACTCCATAATTTTTATTCCTTTCTCCACGATTGTGACAATGAGCTTTCCTTTCAATTTACTGTTGGACACTGTTGAGGATGTACCTCTGCCAACTCCACCTTCAGCATTACCTTGTGCAACCATTCTGCCAGCAAGACCTAGTGTAGACCCTTTGCCAACTCCACCCATAACAAGATCTTGTGCCGCCCCTCTACCAGCAATCCCAACAGGAATAGCTTGTGCATCCCCTCTACCAGCCCCTCTGCCAGCTCGTCTTCTAGCAACCCCAATAGCAACCCCAGCCCTCGAACCCCTTCCTCTACCTCTTCCTTTGCTTATAGCAATTGTATGTCCTGTATCACCCTTACCTCTTCTTCTTCCACTTGTATTTTGCTGCCATCATGTTAATGTATCTTGTCAGCCAAAACATAGAAGATAACACATAGTTCAAGATAACACATGAAACATAGGTGTAGCACTTACAGGTGTATTGGAGCCACCATCATTTGAAGCACTTTTTCTTACATACTGTTTCAAAACAAAACAAAACAAGTCATGTTTTCAAAGTAATACAAAATAATTAGTGTTTTTTAAATCAACACTCTTTTGTGTAAAGCATGTACTTGTATTGTATATTGGATTTCAAAGTATTTAGCAAACTTTGAGATGAAAATTTCAGCCCTGTAGTCTCTGTCCAGAAAGAAACATAAGTCCTCAATTTGTGTCTGACATTTTAATTGCTTACCTTTCTCCTAGCTGGTTGAGGATCTCCTCATCCACGTCTGTTGGATCCAACAATTTGTGTTTGAAATTCATATGAATAACCAACAAGATTCATGTAAGTACACCTATATATAAGCTTCTTACATTAACACAAATAGGTTTAAGATTGGGGTTTAGTATAGTTAAACTTACACTTGATGGGGGTTGGGTAGACACATCAGTTTCAATAGCAGGTTCCCTATAGTTTGAGGCCTCGACTTTCTTCTGTGGATAGGTCCTTGTATTGTGCCCCATCAATTTGCACTTCGAGCATCTCATCCTCGCGCTGAACTTTCTCACTCTATACGAATTTTTTGGATCCCTTGACTCATGAGGAGCCCTTATTCTAGCCTTCTTAGGTCTGCCCGAAGTCAATATTTATTTAGGCGATTCCACCCTATCGTGCTTGGTCCTCAACCACTGTTCCTCACTAAGCAGTGGATATATTATGGACTCATATGCCTTCTTATACATTTCAACATTATAACAATGATCCACTTAATCCTCCGGCTTCCCTCCATCAAACAAGATTGCGGAAAATGCATGTGAACATGGGATCCCAGTAATTTCCCACTTCCTGCATCCAGACGTCTTCCTCCTCAAATCAACAACATACTGTCTATTTTTTTACTCTACTTCAAACAACTCATCTCCAGCTTATGTTGAAAGGCAGTGGATTGCCTCTTCTCCAATTACCTCAAGCTTAGTTGCAATTCTGGGGCACAACTTACCCTTTAATGTTTGTGTCCCACTTCTTTTCAGCTGATACCTCCTCATAAGCTACTTTCTCATCATCTCCATCATTGTCAAGATGGGCTTGTCACGAGCCTTCAAAATGTAGGAGCTGAAATACTCACTAATATTGTTGACAAGCATGTCACATTTTGGGTAGCTATTAAACCATGCTCTTGACCATCCACTGGGGTCAATTTGTCTAAGTAATTGAATGCATCTTCATTGATAGCCTTCAACTCTTCCATATGAAGTCTAAAGTCAGCTTCGGTATAAGCCGACGCTGCAGCCCACAACTTATCCTTTAGGGCCAGCCCTCGAAACCCAGCATCACGAAAATTGGCATATAAATTCCATACACAAAATCGATGGTCCGCTATTGGAATTATTGCATCAAAATTTGGAACAAAACCGTATAACATCAAAATTGAATTTAGTGAGTAACAAATAAATAATTGATATAATAGCATAATTTAATTTCTTATTGATATTAAAGTACTGATATAACTCACATTCTGCCTATTAGAAATGAATATAGGCCTATTGCATCTATCGTGACAGCCAAGATCGGACAATAGGGTTTCTAAGAACCAAGACCAACTGTCTTTTGTATACTTTGGTACATGTATGCTTAGGGTTTAAGGACCTTATTTCGAAGGACTCTTCATCCACAAGTTGTCTACCATACACTCTGCAGTGACATGATAAATCCCTACACTTTGCAACACACTTAGATATTTCATTTCTTTGAAATCTTATGTCCTTTCCCCTCCTTACATTGTACTCCCTAACAGCCTCTCTAAATAGCTGTATGCTTGGAAATTTCATCTTAAGTGTTATGGTTGGATTGGCAAGGTATATCTCATGGAAGTCCACACTCTTATGGTAAGATGTATCATCATCTTCATCACTAGGGGTTGGTGACACTAGATATCGCTTCTAGCCATATCTAAATCATTGTTGTAAGTTCTTGTTGGCGTAATTCTGTAAGCAAAATGGTGACCAAAAATGTCAAGATTCTTCATCCATGCAAGTACCATTTGGACACTCGAAGAGTTCTATTTTTTCTAAGAGACTCGTCTGCACCCTGTTTGGAGGCGCCGCGCCAAGAAAGAAAATTTGTGATGCGTTCTCGACATTTGCCCTAGGCCCATCCTGACGGCCCTTCCTTCCATCTGGACGGCCATGACCAAAATACCACTTTGGCCGTGTATTTCATCCCTCGTCTGGACGCCGTGTACCTGTAACAGTTTTAAATGATTTCAAACTGTGTCCTAGGTTTAGAGATTGTGGGACATTTCTATAGATAGAAAGAGGTATGAACTTTCACCCCACAGGGTTTGTCAGAGGCTGTGCTAAGAGAAATCATATGTGGTAAACGTTAAATTAAATCTCTTAGAGTTTGAGTTATTCATTTGATAAATCTACGGTTGAGAAGTCTATTGGAAGGGTCCGATAAATGAGAATCACGTTGAAAAAGATTGTGAGCAAGGAGACAAGTTGTAGGCTTGTCGATCTTATAGAGCCAAGGTCTTGCAAATGGTTATAAGTGTTCCTAGTGTCTGTTATCTTTGGATAATCTTTTGATAATGATTTCCTGGGTTTGACTACCCCGAAGAGGTTTTACTTTTAGATATGTTTCTAAAAGGTTTTCTCTTCGTAACCAAAACATCTGTGTCTACCTCTTTATTGTTTTACATATTTTGGTGTTTGAATTGTTTATTGTTTCATAGTATTAATTCCGCATAAATTGTGATAAACAAGTTTTTTTGGAGTCAGCATAGCGTTTTTCAATTGTCATCCACCTCAACATCTTCAAACGATCGGATCAGTGTTGGTACCCAAATCAACATTAGTATTGGTACCCGAATCATGTGTCTCACCATTACCATCTTCGCCATCACTTTCTTCTTCTGGACCATTCTCTTCCTCATCCACATTAGCATCCATATCAGTCTCCACACCACCCTCATCATTTTGTGGGTTTGAGTTAGTAGCTTTTGCTTTGGAGGGGCCAGACCCATTCTCACGATAACATACGTCGAAAACATCTTCATCGTGACTTATCTTATCGTCCCACCATGGATCATTCCGGCAAATCCTAGCTGCAACATCATCTTCTATTACATCTTCCTTACCCACACTTCCATCATCTTCAAAAGAAACAATGTACAAATCCGCTATAGGAACGTCCTCATGACACCCAGCCATATAGAGCACATCATAGTCTGAAGTTAGCAGTTGTAGACCATCCGCTAGACTTTTTTATGGGATTTTGAAGTACAATAAATCACCATGCTTGTATCCATATTGTTTCACAATATTTTCGAGCTCAAAAAACACTCAAATTTTCTGGATCAATACTCTTATCGTAAACATCTAACTAACCTCCCACGTAAATGCACCCATGCTTCCTATCAAACTTACCCCTGTAGTTTACTTCAAACACCAGTTGCATCCTACACATGCATGCAAAATAAGACATTTTTAATGTGGAGCATGTGACCACTAAACAAATACAAAATAAGACATTATTAATGTTGCCTACTATTAGGGACCACGGGTAAAAATGTGTTGCCTAATATCTAGACGTGTTATTACGTTTGGGGACCATTGCAAATTAACAAAATGTCTCACAAGGACAACATGCATGAATATTATGGAATCCACCAAAATGAATCAATTTAGAACACAATTTTCAAAAAAATTGATACTCACACTCACATAATAAAGTACTCACAATGCACATGCACTCAGTGCATAGAACACAACAACATCTCATCCATCAAATAGGGCCAAACAACACAACTTGCAACAAAATAAGGGAAATAAATTCATATCTGACACCCATTTGCCAAATCCCCCTATATAGCCGACAACCCCAATGATTTTAACTAACCTTTTATCTAAAAAACAAAAATCCATTGACATCGTAACTAATATTAATCTTTCACAAACATACACCAATACCCCAAATAGCCGACAATCGTAAACTTTCAAGATCTAGATTTTTCGCTAACATTTTCTCCCAATTACTAATAATAATAAAAAAAATCTACGAGCCTTGTTAAATATGTTCAAACTATAACCGATTTCCACCAAAAACCCCCCCAAATAATGAAATCAACAAATAATTAAATGAACGTTTGATTTTTTTTTTTTTTTTTGCAAACCCTAAACCCTGAAAAACAAAGATGCTCACCTGATGTTTGTTCGATGAAAATAAGAATAACTTTTATTTAGTTTTGAGCCTTGGCGTCGTTGTCTCCTTCATGGAACCTTGTGGAGCATTTTCCCTTTTCTCGAACCTTCTTTTGAGTCAATTTCTAAAAGCTATTGGAAAAGGAACCCATTAAGTTATTGAGGGGTAAGATGGGGAAAGGACATATTATTGAGGGGTAAGTTGGGGAAAGGCAAATCTGGGATGGGGGAGGGTAATTTGGGCATAATAAATAGAGAAATATCACGTGAGTGGCATGCCCTAGGTTTTCGTCCAAATTCACACC
Organism: Corylus avellana; assembly: GCF_965113065.1. Classification (NCBI taxonomy): domain Eukaryota; kingdom Viridiplantae; phylum Streptophyta; class Magnoliopsida; order Fagales; family Betulaceae; genus Corylus; species Corylus avellana. The sequence goes on along the minus strand of NC_142495.1, from coordinate 19,244,579 downwards.
CAAAAGTAATGGATGGGTTTTTTTTTTTTTTTTTCAAACGAAAATAGGTATATACTTCATGGGAGTAAAGTGTATTTTCTCCTTTTTTTCTTTGTCACCAGTGGATGGATTGCCATATTGCCAAATGCATTAGGATTCTAGGATTTGACCCCTATGGAGATAGGGGGCCGTAAAATCAAATAGAAGATATAGAAATATAGGTCCGTTTGGCAATCGATCCGGTATGTGATTTTTGGTTTATAAGTGATTGATGTAATATAAAGTAAATCTTTTTGTATAAAAATGTGAAATTGTTTTGTTTTGCATTGAATTTTTTTATTTAATAATAATAAAAAATAATTAATATGATATAAAAAATAATATTGAAGAATTAAAAAGAAAAAGAAAAAGAAAATAATTAGTTAGCCCTCTTCTGGGCACTGTCACTAGAAGGGGACAATTTACCTTGACTTCGCTGGAGACCAGTAGAAGTTATTTTTCCATACAAGATGACTAAGATTTGTAAAAAAAACACTAAAAATAGTCCGGAGGTACTTGTCCCATCCACGTGCTGGAATATAATGCCTATTCCTCCTCAATTTCACTTGCATTTCAGAAGACTATCTCTATCTACCCATTGACCTCAACCTTCTAACACGGCAATCGATTCCTCCTTCCCATAATTATTGGACCAAATAAGGATCACAAAAAATATCTCTCAGTTTGAAGATAAGAAAAATATTATATTTCAACCACTTATGAGAAAAAATACCAAGAACACACGATGATATAGATAGCTAATAATAATTGTGAAATTTCTAGTATATATATATATATATATATATATAGAAACTGTTAGTTAGCCCTCTTCTGGGCACTGTCACTAGAAGGGGACAATTTACCTTGACTTCGCTGGAGACCAGTAGAAGTCATTTTTCCATACAAGATGACTAAGATTTGGAAAAAAAACACTAAAAATAGTTTGGAGGTACTTCTCCCATCCATGTGCTGGAATATAATGCCTATTCCTCCTCAATTTCACTTGTATTTTAGAAGACTATCTCTATCTACCCATTGACCTCAACCTTCTAACACGGCAATCTATTCTTCCTTCCCATAATTATTCGACCAAATAAGGATCACAAAAAATATCTCTCAGTTTGAAGATAAGAAAAATAAAATAATTAAAATATTATAATTCACCAACTTATGCGAAAAAATACCAAGAACACACAATGATATAGATAGCTAATAGTAATTGTGAAATTTCTGGTATATATATATATAGAAACTGTTAGTTAGCCCTCTTCTGGGTACTGTCACTAGAAGGGGACAATTTACCTTGACTTCGCTGGAGACCAGTAGAAGTCATTTTTCCATACAAGATGACTAGATTTGGAAAAAAAACACTAAAAATAGTCCGGAGGTACTTGTCCCATCCATGTGTTGGAATATAATGCCTATTCCTCCTCAATTTCACTTGCATTTCAAAAGACTATCTCTATCTACCCATTGACATCAACCTTCTAACACGGCAATCGATTCCTCCTTCCCATAATTATTGGACCAAATAAGGATCACAAAAAATATCTCTCAGTTTGAAGATAAGAAAAATATTATATTTCAACCACTTATGAGAAAAAATACCAAGAACACACGATGATATAGATAGCTAATAATAATTGTGAAATTTCTAGTATATATATATATATATATATATATATATATATAGAAACTGTTAGTAAGCCCTCTTCTGGGCACTGTCACTAGAAGGGGACAATTTACCTTGACTTCGCTGGAGACCAGTAGAAGTCATTTTTCCATACAAGATGACTAAGATTTGGAAAAAAAAAACACTAAAAATAGTTTGGAGGTACTTCTCCCATCCATGTGCTGGAATATAATGCCTATTCCTCCTCAATTTCACTTGCATTTCAGCAGACTATCTCTATCTACCCATTGACCTCAACCTTCTAACACGGCAATCGATTCCTCCTTCCCATAATTATTGGACCAAATAAGGATCACAAAAAATATCTCTCAGTTTGAAGATAAGAAAAATATTATATTTCAACCACTTATGAGAAAAAATACCAAGAACACACGATGATATAGATAGCTAATAATAATTGTGAAATTTCTAGTGTATATATATATATATATATATATATATATATAGAAACTGTTAGTTAGCCCTCTCCTGGGCATTGTCACTAGAAGGGGACAATTTACCTTGACTTCGCTGGAGACCAGTAGAAGTCATTTTTCCATACAAGATGACTAAGATTTGGAAAAAAAAACACTAAAAATAGTTTGGAGGTACTTCTCCCATCCATGTGCTGGAATATAATGCCTATTCCTCCTCAATTTCACTTGCATTTCAGAAGACTATCTCTATCTACCCATTGACCTCAACCTTCTAACACGGCAATCTATTCCTCCTTCCCATAATTATTGAACCAAATAAGGATCACAAAAAATATCTCTCAGTTTGAAGATAAGAAAAATAAAATAATTAAAATATTATATTTCACCAACTTATGCGAAAAAATACCAAGAACACACGATGATATAGATAGCTAATAATAATTGTGAAATTTCTGGTATATATATATATATATATATATATATATATATATATATATATATAGAAACTATTAGTTAGCCCTCTTCTGGGCACTGTCACTAGAAGGGGACAATTTACCTTGACTTCACTGGAGACCAGTAGAGGTCATTTTTCCATACAATATGACAAAGATTTGGAGAAAAAACACTAAAAATAGTCTGGAGGTACTTGTCCCATCCATGTGCTGGAATATAATGCCTATTCCTCCTCAATTTCACTTGCATTTCAGAAGACTATCTCTATCTACCCATTGACCTCAACCTTCTAACACGGCAATCTATTCCTCCTTTCCATAATTATTGGACCAAATAAGGATCACAAAAAATAGTTTGAAGATAAGAAAAATAAAATAATTAAAATATTATATTTCACCAACTTATGAGAAAGAATACGAAGAACACACGATGATATAGATAGCTAATAATAATTGTTAAATTTCTGGTATATATATATATATAGAAACAGTTAGTTAGCCCACTTCTGGGCATTGTCACCAAAAGGTAGGGCTGTCAAAAATTACCGAGAAACCGGAACCGGAAAACCAAGAATCGGGAAACCGGGGACCCGGTTCCGATACCCGGTTTTTACAGGGAATACTGGAACCGGGTTTATATTTTATTTATATATATATATTAATATTTTTTAATTTTTCTACGCTTAAGATAATCTCTATGAATATTTTTTAATTTTTTAATATAATATATATATTATATTAAAAACATTGATTTTTTAGGTTTATTTTTTAATTATTTGGAACAATCACAACAAAGTTTCTTTAATTTAGACAAAAAGACTAATAGATTTTTTGTTAAAAAAAATGATCCAACTGAGAAAAAAAATGGGCTTATTTTAGGCCCAATACCTAAAATAAGCCCAAAAATCAATTTTCTTCAAAAACCGGTTACCAAACCGGGTAAAACCGGAACCGGCCGGTGACCGGGATCCCGGTTAACTGGGGTCCCGGTTTTCCAAAATCGAAAACCGGGGTACCCTGGTTCCAGATCCCAATTTTGGCCAAAAATCGAAAAACCGCACCAGGTTGACACTTCTACCAGAAGGGGACAAGTTACCTTGACTTCGCTGGAGACCAGTAGAAGTCATTTTTCCATATAAGATGACAAAGATTTGGAAAAAAAACACTAAAAATAGTCTGGAGGTACTTGTTACATCCATGTGTAGGAATATAATGCCTATTCCTCCTCAATTTCACTTGCATTTCAGAAGACTATCTCTATCTACCCATTGACCTCAACCTTCTATCACGGCAATCTATTCCTCCTTCCCATAATTATTGGACCAAATAAGGATCACAAAAAATATCTCTCAGTTTGAAGATAAGAAAAATAAAACAATTAAAATATTATATTTCACCAACTTATGAGAAAGAATACCAAGAACACACGATGATATAGATAGCTAATAATAATTGTGAAATTTCTGGTATATATATATATATATATATAGAAACTGTTAGTTAGCCCTCTTCTGGGCATTGTCACCAAAAGGTAGGGCTGTCAAAAATTACCGAGAAACCGGAACCGTGAAACCGAGAATTGGAAAACCGGGGACCCGGTTCCGGTACCCGGTTTTGACTGGGAATATCGGAACCGGGTTTATATTATATATATATATATATATATATTAATTTTTTTACGCTTAAGATAATCTCCATGAATATTTTTTAATTTTTTAATATAATATATATATTATATTGAAAACATTGATTTTTTAGGTTAATTTTTTAATTATTTGGAACAATCACAACAAAATTTCTTTAATTTAGACAAAGAGACTAATAGATTTTTTTTAAAAAAATGATCAAACTTAGAAAAAAAATGGGCTTATTTTAGGCCCAATACCTAAAATAAGCCCAAAAATCAATTTTTTTCAAAAACCGGATACGAAACCGGGTAAAACCGGAACCGGCCGGTGACTGGGACCCCCGTTAACTGGGGTCCCGGTTTTCCAAAACCGAAAACCGGGGCACCCTGGTTCCAGTTCCCAATTTTGGCCAAAAATCGAAAAACCGGACCAGATTGACACTCCTACCAGAAGGGGACAAGTTACCTTGACTTCGCTGAAGTCTAATAGAAGTCATTTTTCCATATAAGATGACAAAGATTTGGAAAAAAATACTAAAAATAGTCTGGAGGTACTTGTCACATCCATGTTCAGGAATATAATGCCTATTCCTCCTCAATTTCACTTGCATTTCAGAAGACTATCTCTATCTACCCATTGACCTCAACCTTCTAACACGGCAATCTATTCCGCCTTCCCATAATTATTGGACCAAATAAGGATCACAAAAAATATCTCTCAGTTTGAAGATAAGAAAAATAAAATAATTAAAATATTATATTTCACAAACTTAAGAGAAAGAATACGAAGAACACACGATGATATAGATAGCTAATAATAATTGTTAAATTTCTGGTATATATATATATATATAGAAACAGTTAGTTAGCCCACTTCTGGGCATTGTCACCAAAAGGTAGGGCTGTCAAAAATTACCGAGAAACCGGAACCGGAAAACCAAGAATCGGGAAACCGGGGACCCGGTTCCGATACCCGGTTTTTACAGGGAATACTGGAACCGGGTTTATATTTTATTTATATATATATTAATATTTTTTAATTTTTTTACGCTTAAGATAATCTCTATGAATATTTTTTAATTTTTTAATATAATATATATATTATATTAAAAACATTGATTTTTTAGGTTTATTTTTTAATTATTTGGAACAATCACAACAAAGTTTCTTTAATTTAGACAAAGAGACTAATAGATTTTTTTTAAAAAAATGATCAAACTTAGAAAAAAAATGGGCTTATTTTAGGCCCAATACCTAAAATAAGCCCAACAATCAATTTTCTTCAAAAACCGGTTACCAAACCGGGTAAAACCGGAACCGGCCGGTGACTGGGACCCCCGTTAACTGGGGTCCCGGTTTTCAAAAACCGAAAACCGGGGCACCCTGGTTCCAGTTCCCAATTTTGGCCAAAACTCGAAAAACCGGACCAGGTTGACACTCCTACCAGAAGGGGACAAGTTACCTTGACTTCGCTGGAGACTAATAGAAGTCATTTTTCCATATAAGATGACAAAGATTTGGAAAAAAACACTAAAAATAGTCTGGAGGTACTTGTCACATCCATGTGCAGGAATATAATGTCTATTCCTCCTCAATTTCACTTGCATTTCAGAAGACTATCTCTATCTACCCATTGACCTCAACCTTCTAACACGGCAATCTATTCCGCCTTCCCATAATTATTGGACCAAATAAGGATCACAAAAAATATCTCTCAGTTTGAAGATAAGAAAAATAAGATAATTAAAATATTATATTTCACCAACTTATGAGAAAGAATACGAAGAACACACGATGATATAGATAGCTAATAATAATTGTGAAATTTCTGGTATATATATATATATATATATATATATAGAAACAGTTAGTTAGCCCACTTCTGGGCATTGTCACCAAAAGGTAGGGCTGTCAAAAATTACCGAGAAACCGGAACCGGAAAACCAAGAATCGGGAAACCGGGGACCCGGTTCCGATACCCGGTTTTTACAGGGAATACTGGAACCGGGTTTATATTTTATTTATATATATATTAATATTTTTTAATTTTTTTACGCTTAAGATAATCTCTATGAATATTTTTTAATTTTTTAATATAATATACGTATTATATTAAAAACATTGATTTTTTAGGTTTATTTTTTAATTATTTGGAACAATCACAACAAAGTTTCTTTAATTTAGACAAAAAGACTAATAGATTTTTTTTTAAAAAAAATGATCCAACTGAGAAAAAGAATGGGCTTATTTTAGGCCCAATACCTAAAATAAGCCCAAAAATCAATTTTCTTCAAAAACCGGTTACAAAACCGGGTAAAACCGGAACCAGCCGGTGACCGGGACCCCGGTTAACTGGGGTCCCGGTTTTCCAAAATCGAAAACCGGGGTACCCTGGTTCCAGTTCCCAATTTTGGCCAAAAATTGAAAAACCGGACCAGGTTGACACTTCTACCAGAAGGGGACAAGTTACCTTGACTTCGCTGGAGACCAGTAGAAGTCATTTTTCCATATAAGATGACAAAGATTTGGAAAAAAAACACTAAAAATAGTCTGGAGGTACTTGTTACATCCATGTGCAGGAATATAATGCCTATTCTTCCTCAATTTCACTTGCATTTCAGAAGACTATCTCTATCTACTCATTGACCTCAACCTTCTATCACGGCAATCTATTCCTCCTTCCCATAATTATTGGACCAAATAAGGATCACAAAAAATATCTCTCAGTTTGAAGATAAGAAAAATAAAACAATTAAAATATTATATTTCACCAACTTATGAGAAAGAATACCAAGAACACACGATGATATAGATAGCTAATAATAATTGTGAAATTTCTGGTATATATATATATATATATATGTATATAGAAACTGTTAGTTAGCCCTCTTCTGGGCATTGTCACCAAAAGGTAGGGCTGTCAAAAATTACCGAGAAACCGGAACCGGAAAACCGAGAATTGGAAAACCGAGGACCCGGTTCCGGTACCCGGTTTTGACTGGGAATACCGGAACCGGGTTTATATTTTATTTATATATATATATATATATATATATATATATATTAATTTTTTTACGCTTACGATAATCTCTATGAATATTTTTTAATTTTTTAATATAATATATATTATATTAAAAACATTGATTTTTTAGGTTTATTTTTTAATTATTTGGAACAATCACAACAAAGTTTCTTTAATTTAGACAAAGAGACTAATAGATTTTTTTTAAAAAAATGATCAAACTTAGAAAAAAAATGGGCTTATTTTAGGCCCAATACCTAAAATAAGCCCAAAAATCAATTTTCTTCAAAAACCGGTTACCAAACCGGGTAAAACCGGAACCGGCCGGTGACTGGGACCCCCGTTAACTGGGGTCCCGGTTTTCCAAAACCGAAAACCGGGGCACCCTGGTTCCAGTTCCCAATTTTGGCCAAAAATCGAAAAACCGGACCAGGTTGATACTCCTACCAGAAGGGAACAAGTTACCTTGATTTCGCTGGAGACTAATAGAAGTCATTTTTCCATATAAGATGACAAAGATTTGGAAAAAAACACTAAAAATAGTCTGGAGGTACTTGTCACATCCATGTGCAGGAATATAATGCCTATTCCTCCTCAATTTCACTTGCATTTCAGAAGACTATCTCTATCTACCCATTGACCTCAACCTTCTAACACGGCAATCTATTCCGCCTTCCCATAATTATTGGACCAAATAAGGATCACAAAAAATATCTCTCAGTTTGAAGATAATAAAAATAAAATAATTAAAATATTATATTTCACCAACTTATGAGAAAGAATACCAAGAACACACAATGATATAGATAGCTAATAATAATTGTGAAATTTCTGGTATACATGAATATATACTTCGAAGATTTAGTAGTATATATTGATTGTATTTAGCGTGTGAGTTGAAAACATTTGCTGCTACTTCTTCCAAGATAGGCATATGTGAGAGCCTAGCTTCTCAAATTATGCCGACATATTTTGTCCTATTCTTTCGGTAGTTATTTTGGTTATTTTTGTTGGAGATGCTCATACAAGCTTACTATATAGTCATTAAGATAAGAATTGTAATGTAGACCGGAAAAGCTAAAGATTCCATAAGGAAGAGCGACGATTAGGGGGAAACTCACACCTGACGAGTTGTACTAAAAAGACCATATCTAGAGTTTTAGACCTCGCATTGGAGCAATCATGGTGGCGTTAGAAAGCTAATTCAAATATCTACAAAGTCATGTTTCATAAGGTTCAGCTAATTACAATGTTTACTAGGTCAAAATGGGCAATAATTATAGAACTAGAAAGTTGGGAAGCCGAGGAGCAATAGAGAGGCTCATCTGGAACCTCGTCCAGAAAATATTGCAGTCGAAGGATCAATGGGAGTCACAGAGAGGCTCGTCCGCAACGGCGTCCGGACGAGTTTGTAGACTTGCCACACAGTTTTGTTGAATCCGACTTTATTTTGTATCATTATTAGGTTTAGGGTTTGGGGGCCTATATATATATGTTTTATAGACCCTATAACGTAACTTTTGATTATATTTGAGTTTTTATCAATAAGAAGTCTCAGAGTTGAGTTTTTTCAGTGTTTTGCTTCAAATTCTAGATAGGTTCTAGTGTTTTGAGAAGATTTCTTAGATCATTGATAGAGTCAAGATCTAGAGATATCTATCCGTTCTACTTTGGATTCCACGACGTCATGCTGCATCAAGTTGTAATATGTGTCTATTTTGACTCCAAATTTATGAATAAAATACTATTTGATCTTTCAATGTCCTTCTTTAATGAAATGGAGCATTGTTAATATGTATATTTGACTTTAGGAAAAAGTACACATACCCCATACAAATTATCACTTCATTATTGATGTCCGTCACAAACTATCACACAAACTACCAACAAAATGTCCATGTCCCTCTTAAGGACAAAAATACCATTCATAAAATTAAAAAACTCTTCAAATTATTATTTTTTAACTAATAACTAAAAGTAAAAAAAAAACAATTTACAAGGATATGTTTTAAAAAATTAATTTTTTTTTTTAAAATAAAATAAAATTCATTTTATAGAGGTATCACGTTTAAGCACGTTGATGTGAATATCCGTTAAAAAAATAGATGAAAGCTGGATGGAAGATGCAAGTCGGTATTTTGGTTTACAATAGGTACGTAACCCCTATGATATTTTTTGAAACCGATGTAGCTATTTGATAATGTCTCTACTTCTTACCACAACTACCAAAAAAAAACTTTTAACTCTTATATATGTAAGTGCTCGTTGGCCTAATTCAGTAATCAAAATGGTGATCAAAACTGCCGCCGTTTGAATGAGAAGAAAGGCCGTCGCGATGCTCGAAGAATTCTATTTTTTCCGAGAGCCTCATCTGCAATCTCGTTTGCAAGCCTGGCTGGATGAGCTCGATAAACAAGAATTTCCGAGAGCTTCGTCTACAATCTCGTCTAAACCCCGTCCAGATGCCTATGTTATTTTCATCTAATGAATTTTACTAAAAATGTCATATCTAGAGTTTCAGACCTTTGATTGGAGCAAGCTTTGCGGCGTTGGAAAGCTAACTCAAAGATCTACAAAGTCATGTTTCACGAGGTTCAGCTAATTCCAATATTTACTAGGTCAAAACGAGACATAAAGAGAAGATTACAAAGCTGCGCAGAATGGCTCGTGTGCAATCTTGTCCGGATGAGATTGCAGACGGCCATGTGTTAAAAACACGTTCTGGCCGTATTTTGTTGCGCTGTCCGGACGGTACTTATCCCGTCCGAACGCCGTGTACCTGTAACAGTTTTTGATGATCTCAAACTATGTCTTAGGTCTAGGGATTGTGAGGCTATTATAAATACACCTCTATAGGAAGAGAGAGGTACATATTTTGCATATAGAGTTCGCCGTCGTGTGCTAAGAGAGTTTGTGATATAGAGCGTTTGTTCTCTCTCTTAAAGTGATTGTTTGAGATTACTTGTTGATTGTTGAAGTGAAGTCAACCGGAGTTCCGGTGAAGGGAGATCACGCAGAAGGATTGTGCCAGCTGTCTCTGGAAAGGGCTACTACGGTAGAAGGCAAGTGGGTTGCTTGTCTTATGCAAGATAGTGTCAATTGCAAAGGTTTTGTAAGTGTGAACTTCTTGTAATCCTTATTCTTTTATTGAGTTAGTTGATTTCCTAAGTTTGACTGTAACGAAGAGATTTTACATTTAGAGAGTTCTCTAATTGGTTTTTTCTTTATAACCAAAATATATATGTTCTTTATTGTTCATTGCATATCTGTTTTTGGTTGATTATTATTTGTTAGGTCAGATCTATTTTCGCATAATATTGTATGAAACAACTATGCATTCAAAATAGGTATTATTTGGGGTTTTTCAATATATATATATACACACACATACGTGTTACTTTCATCCAAATAGAAAGCACTAAATTTTATTAGTAGATTAAAGACAGATGAACGCGTATTTTCTTTAAATGTAGAGATAAGAAGACATTCTCGTCTTTGAAATTGCCTGCCTATTCCGATCAATTGATAAGAAAAGAAGAAGAAACAAGTTAGAGTACTACAGATCGCCTCATCCAAAGTCGACTTGACTTAAATGTTTTCCCAAGTCATCAATCAATGTCAATACCAAAATTAGGGCCCTCAATTAACATTTATATTGGAGGAGAAATAATAGAATTCATTCTATTTTTAATCATTTTTTTATCATCTCCATAGTGAATGGATGGATTTACCATTGGATTTGTGTGAAATACATATGAGCCAACAAATGTAATAGTTGATATATTGAATTTATAGGATGATTTAGAGAAAATCTAAAAAAAATATTGACGTGAATAATTCCTCTTTATACTGCGATAGTTTAACTTTGAAAGTTTTCTTCACAACTTTCTAATTTTCAAAGAAACTTTTGAGATATCATTTTTTTATTTCTTTTTTTTTTAATAAGCTTTTACATGTTTTCTAATAATGTAAGTCTTTTGATAGAAAAAAAAAAAAAAAAAGAAAGAAAGAAAGAAAAAAAGATCATTTATAGTTTTAATAGGCTTTTGAATTCGTTGTACATCCAGTATCAGTATACACACGTACGCCCCAACACATGAGAAAGGGTTTTTTTGGAACGTACAACTTTTGCTGTGGACAGGGACGGAGGAAGGGGGGACTGGCAGGGGCCAGGGCCCCCTCAAATGACAAAAAAAAAAAAAAAAAAAAAAAAATTAAGGTAAAAACAATTTTTTATGGTTAATTTTTTTTTTTTTTTGGCTAATGGGCGCCTGCCTATTCTCAAGGCTGGCTCCGTCCCTGGTTGCTTCAACGTCTTCATGCGGATGTTTGTGATCCAATTAAGCCATCTTCATTCGGTAAAAATCGTTGCTGCCTTCAATTCATTGATAACTTTAATCGAAAGAATTGGGTCTATTTTTTAAAGGAAAAATATGATTATTTGAAGTTTTCTAAAAATTCAAAGCCTTTGTAGAAGAACAAAGTGGCTATTGTATTAAATTTAGGAGATCCGATAGAGGAGGCGAATTCACATCTAATGAATTTAAAGAATTTTGTGAAGCAAATGGAATTCGTCGTCCTTTAACAGTTTTGAGATCATTTCAACAAAATGGTGTTGGTGAAAGGAAGAATATGACAATTCTCAATATGGCTCAAAGCATGTTGAAGACAAAAAAAAATGCCTAAAGAATTTTGGGCGGAAGTTGTTGATTGTGCCGTATATTTATCAAATCTTTGTCCTACAAAAAGCCTATGGAACAAAACACCACAAGAAGCATGGAGTAGAAGAAAGCCAAATGTTTCTCATTTGCAAGTTTTTGGAAGCATTAGCTATACACACGTATCGAATCAAGAGCGGTCAAAGCTTGATGATAAAAGCAAGGGGTACATCTTCATTGGCTATGACTCAAGTTCTAAAGGCTACAAGCTTTACAATCAAAATTCTGGTAAAATTGTCATTAGTAGAGATGTGGAGTTTGATGAAGAGGATTTTTGGGAGTGGAGCACTCAAGAAGAAGAAAAATATGATTTCTTTCCTTTTCTTGAAGAAGAAGAGTCAAGAAACGAAGTGTCCACTACACCTTCTCCATCACCAACAAATTCTAGTACACCCTTGTCATCATATTCAAGTGAAAGTTCTAGAGAAATGCCACCACACATGAGAAGTCTTCAAGAACTCTACGAGGTAACAGAGAATTTAAATGATGATCTAACTCTTTTTTGTCATTTTGCGGATTGCGAACCAATAGGTTTTGAAGAAGCGGTAAAAGATGAAAATGGAGAAATGCCATGGATGGGGAAATCCAATCCATTGAAAAGAACAACACATGGGAGTTGGAGACTATTCCAAAAGATCAAAAACCCATCGGAGTGAAGTGGGTGTTCAAGAAAAAGAAGATAGCTAAAGGAGAAATCGAGAGATACAAAGCAAGATTGGTTGCCAAGGGATATAGTCAACGACTTGGCATTGACTATATCATATTTGAAAACCATAAGGTTGGTAATCTCTCTTGCGTCTCAAAATAAATGGAAGACTTATCAAATGGACGTAAAATCTGCTTTCTTGAATGGAATTCTTGAAGAAGAAATTTATGTTGAACAACCTATGGGCTATGTCATCAAAGGGGATTAGGAGAAAGTTTTGAAATTAAAAAAGGCGTTGTATGGCTTAAAACAAGCACAAAGGGCTTGGAATAGTAGAATTGATAACTACTGTCAAAAGAATGGCTTCATCAAATGCCCTCATGAATATGCTCTTTATGCTAAGATGTGTGAAAATGGAGATATTTTGCTTGTTTATGGATGATATAATTTTTACAGGAAACAATCCAAGTATGTTCAAAGATTTCAAGAAAGCAATGACTCGAGAATTTGAAATGACAAATATAGGCTTCATGTCCTATTATCTTGGAATTGAAGTTAAGCAAATGGAGAAATGTATTTTTATTTCTCAAGGAAGTTTTGCAAGGGAAATTCTCAAAAAGTTCAAGATGAACAATTGCAAACCTGTTAACACTCCGATAGAATGTGGGATTAAATTGTCAAAGCATAAAGGATGAGAAATAGTGGATCCAACAATGTTCAGGAGTTTAGTTGGAAGTTTGAGATACTTGACATGCACAAAACCGGATATTCTTTATATAGTTGGGCTTGTTAGTCGCAATATAGAGTAAATTGCATAGATATCTTCTTTTTTAATTCATTATTTGGATTAATGAATTAAATTATATAGTTATATGAGTGAAAGAAAACAACTATATAATATATATTTGTAGTAAAATTATTGAGTCTTATCTTCAATGTATACGAAGAATTAAAGAGTTGAGCATAAATAAACAGAAGAAGAAGAGACCGTTTACCCCAAGATTAGTTGATTAGTCATGTCATCCTATCAACAGAAATACTCTAACACTTAACCTTTGTCATATATTCTATACATCACACTAGATAGATATCATATTCATGGAATACAAGTCACTTTCAAGATGCGTTGGTGGTGAAATGGTAGACACGCGAGACTCAAAATCTAGCTTGTGCTAAAGGGTATGGAGGTTCGAGTCCTCTTCAAGGCATAATATTGAGAATACTCATTGAATAAGCAATTCAATATAAGAGGTGCCACCTATCATAACTCATTTCAAGGTGGCTAAAAGAATTCTTCGTTATATCAAAGGTACAATTGATTTTGGTACACTTTAACGATCTTTTAATGAATTCAAACTTGTGGGTTATAGTGATAGCGATTAGGGTGGAGATGTGGACGATAGAAAGAGCACCTCCAAATTTGTTTTCTATTTGGGGAGTTCTCGGCATTTACTTGGAGTTTTAAAAAGCAACCAATTGTGACACTTACAGCATGTGAAGCTGAATATGTTGCCGCTACATCATGTGTTTTTCATGCTATTTAGTTGAGGAGATTGATGAAAGAGCTACACATGCCACAAGAGGATGCTACGGATTTATTTCTTAACAACAAATCAGCGCTTGCATAGGCGAAAAATCCGGTATTTCATAATCGAAGCAAACACATCGACACAAAATATCATTTTCTTAGAGAATGCATTGCCAAGAAGGAGGTACAACTCAAGTTTATGAAGACTCATGATCAAGTTGCAGATATTTTTTACAAAGCCTCTAAAGAATGAGATTTTTAGCAAGCTACGAGCATTACTTCAAGTCACTAGAAATTAAGTTTAAAAGGGGATGTTGAATAATAAACTTAATTTTAACATTTAGTTGAGTCTTTTTATTTCATATTCTCATATGTTACTAAGTGACTTTTCATTTCATATCTCATATGTTACTAAGTGACTTGAAGATGTTGTGTCATTTAGTTTTTCAAGAGTTATTTTACATAGGAGTTACATGAGATGTAGATGAATGAAGTTATTGTGAAGAAGTTAGAATGGCCATTTGTATCTTATAAATACCCATGTAAGCAAATTATTTTATCAAGTTGAATAATAGAACACAAAGTCCTCTATTAATTCATTATTCCTCTTCCTATTTTGTGTTCTCTCTTGGTGTGTGTTGTTTCCAATTTTCAACAGACAAAGCTTCGATTCCCATATTGTAAGAGACGCCCTGCTGTGCAATGCCTCTCACCACTCGAAAGACGTCAAAGAAACACAATTAGGGTACAGAGGCGGCTAGGATTCCAATACGCCAAGTGTAGCGCCTCTCACCACTCGAAAGACGACAAAGAAGACAAAAGTATAGCAAATTGCCAAGTTTTCATGATGATATAACTTCACCTCAACACAGCCCAGCCCCAATCAACTTCCTGCATTTGCTCAATGATTTGACATTACGAAGACGTCCATGGCCAAGTATAGATAAATACTAAATAGACTGCAAAAAATCTTATTTGGTCAAAACAGCTGGTTGAAGAAGCTAAAGACTCAAAGAGGGTTCAAGGGGCTTACTAAGATCAATCTTTGTCCAAAAGTCAGAATGAGGTTACTGGTATCCTGTCCAGGTGGGAGGTAAAGAGCATTGGATATTGAGATGTCCAAGCCTATATAACAGCCACCAAGAAACTAGCATCTTGCATTATTTCTAAGGAAGAAGAGATTTGGGTTGAGAGGAACTCTTGAAGGCAAGGAAAATCTTTTAATGAAATTTTCCCTCATTCACGTGAAAACCTGTCACAACAAAACTTATTATGTAAATAATAGGATATAATGATAAGGACATCTTAGTAGGAATATTCTTCTTTAAAATTATAGAATTCAAATTAACACTGTAATTAGATGAGAGAAAGGAACGAAATTCTGCTTCTTTTCTTTAAAGACCGATCCTTCTTCATGATTGTCCTTTGGTTTCATTGCTGGCCATCTCACTTTGCGTGTGCAGCAGTAGGATGTTCGATGTGAAGCAAAGACGAAGGTCTATTGTGTATGCTCTTTCTTTCTTTCTTTCTTTCCCTTTTTTTTTTTTTTTTTTTTTTTTTCAATTTTAAACTATTTATATGATTGAAAAATGTGATTGATTTGTGAGTTCTAATCTATGGTGTCTTGTTAGGATAATGTGTTTGTTACTGATGTTGCATCTATTCAATACCGGGGTATATATAGCAAAACAAGGCTACAGATGCTTTCTACAAACTCAATGACACCCAAAGACTAATTGAATCCTATGTTTAGGGCTGTAGTCCAATTAAGCCGAGCCGAGTTTGAACATTCTAGGACTGGCTCATTTAAGGGGTCATCTAAATGAGCCAAGCTCAAGCTCAAGCCGGGCTTCAAAACCTTTGTCCGAGCTCAGCTCGCCAGACACATACTCTGGCTCAAGCTCACCAAATACTTTGTGGCGAGCCTAACCGGGCTATGTTTTTGATGCTATGTCCCATATTTTACAAGAAGGGCTATGACACTTGGATACAATTGATACATATTCATAAAGATCATAATTTACGCGAGACTACAGGTGTTCATGCGGTTTTTATTAACCACTTTGTAACAGCTAACCGCTTTTTTAATATATATATATTAGAAGGCCAAATTGTCATAGAAATATAATTGAATATGTTTATGTTTGTGTTCCTTGTTTGGGATATCTATTCTAAGGCTTTTTAACAACTGGGTTTTTTTTTTATTTTCATATTTGATTACTTTGGGTTAGAAATTTGATCGTCCTGTTGATTTTGCATATAACTATGTTTTTTTCTTTTTCTTTTTTCTTTTTTAATTTTTTAATTTATTTATTTTTTATGTTGATAGCATTTGGGCTTTTTAACGTACCCTTTACATTTTTTTTTTTATATGTACTCCTTTTGGAGTAAGCCCAATGTGGTATATCGCAACTTATATGCTTGTTAAATAGTGCATATTTTGATGCCAAAAAGGAACATAAAAGGCCAAAAAGGGAAAAATAAGCCCAAAATTGAAAATTGGACCAAAAGGCAAAAATGGCCAAAAAAAAAGAAGAAAAAAATTGGAAAAAAACATTTAAAGTGAGCCCAAAAAAATCCTAATTCTCAAATTTGGCCAGAAAAGAAAGCCCAAAAAATGCCCAAAAAAGCGGTTAGCCGGATGTGGTTAACCACTAACCGCTAGGCGGTTAACCGCCTAGCGGTTAGTAAAATGTACTAACCACTTAAGCGGTTAGCGGTTTTAGTCACTAACCGCTAACTACAACCGCATGATCACCCATACGGGAGATAGTTCTAGCATATACCGTATTATTCTTTTCTTTTAGTATGCAAATTTGGTCAAATCAGTTGATAATAACTTAAATGTGCACAAATTTTTTTATTAAATTAAGTATTATTATAATTATTTTGTACTAATTTAATAATTTATTAAATTAAGTATTATTATAATTATGTTGCACAAATTTTTACATTTTATAATTAATAGTGAAAACTTCTTATTTAAATAATTATGATGATAAAAATCTAAATATACTTTCTTTCTTTTTTGTCCTTTCTTTCCCCTCATTAATCAAACAAGGGATTATAAGTTTCCTATATCCACCCATTCCTTTCCTCAAAACCTTGCAAACATAGTGTTAGTGGTGAAAAAATAACCCAGAAAGAATCATTTTTCTTTCCCTATTAAAAATCACCAGTGGCTGTGAGAAAAGAGTAGCCCTAATCAAATATGATTTTGTTTTCCTATGTGGGGATAACCCTCAAAAGAATGGGGTGAATCAGAGAGTATTGGCACCAAATATATACCCCTTTCTTTTGGAGTGCTATTTAATAAAGAAAAAAGCCTTCAAATCAGGCTTGCATGGTAACTGTTTAAATTTATTTCTGTTTTCAAATTCACAAAAATAAAAAAATAAAAAATAAAAAAATAAAAATAATAATAATAATAATAAAAACAGAGCAAAAATGCTCTACCAAGCATGTTCTCCGACGCTCTTTTCTGGGAATTATTCCTGAAAGAACTGTTTTCAAACAACATCAAGTGTTATCTGAAACAGTTTTTTGTTTTCAATTTAGAAAAACTAAAGACATAAAAAGCACAACCGTTCTAATGTTTCTCTTTGCTACATGAACTATTTTCAGAAAACCCAACCAATCACCAAAGAAAGAGAACACACATCTCTGACAAATTACTTAAGCACAAATAAGGAATAAGCTGTTAATTGAACCATATGAAGCATGCACAACACATAAATTGGTTACGAACAAATGAAAAAGAGAAATAACCCCAAACAAAAATAAATGACCTGCATTATGATCAAAGTTAAGTCACACATCATCAAAGATGAACAAAAAATTTCAATTGCTTTGCTTCTATTTGACATCTTTGTTATTATTCATCTGTACCTCTTTTTGGTTTAAAACCCATGGCATAAAATCAATTTAGATTCATAGTTTAGGGGTGGTGGCTGGATCTTAGACCTTCAAGACTCCGGCTTGGGTCTATTGGATCTTATTTTGGGTCCATCAATTTCTAAGAGAAACCCTACTACCACTCAAAACGAAAACTTCAATTCATTAGATAAACTCACCCCTATTTCTCTCATATTTCCAGCAACACAAGACTACAATCTGAAATTTCCAGCAACGCAAGAAGGGAAACAGGAGAGAGGGATGGGTTAAAACCGGAGAGCGAGAGCTAGGGAGAGAGAGGAGCTTACCTTGAGCAGCTGAGAGAGAACGGCGGAGGCAAGCTTCACGCTAGAGAATGAGAGAGAGAGAGAGAGAGAGAGAGGCGGGAGATGATGAAATAAAGGTGGGAAAGAAAATAAGAGGAAGGTTTCGGAAAAGAGAGGGGGGAAGAGAAATACTAAAAAAAACCAAATGCATTTGTGAACAGTGCACGCACCATGTAGCGGTGCACTGTTCACAAATGGAGAAAAATTGCATTTTATATATTTTTTACATAATCTGATGGAGGGGGGGTTTTTATAGATTTGGTTAGCCATCTTAAGATCAAAAGAGAAGAACAACAAAGCCTTTGTGGATGCTCTTAGAACTTGTTAGCTCTTAGTTCTAGTGTAGTTTTGAAGGAGTTTTGATCATACTTGAAATGATCTAAATCTGTAACTATTTTCATTTCAATTCCATAAACATTCAATCCATTTACATCTCCATTCTACAATTCATCCAATTATAACAATTTTCCATCCATTTGTTCTTACAAATCAGTCCTAAAACCCTAAGTCAGTAAAAGACTTGTTACAGTTGTGCGTTTGGCTATTTACTGTGATCTTACTTCTATCAACTTTTACCAGTAGCATTTTTTTAAGTCTTTTTATCATGAATTTTTTATTTATTTTTAATGAGTCGAGGGATTTATTGGAATCTCAATCATAGATTGAATGGACACTGAAAAAATAAAAATAATCCAAAACAGTAAGCTCGGTAAAAGGGCATCCATTTCTCTGCTTTCCTAAAATTAACAATTTGGTAAGTTGAAAGAAATGTCTGTAACCAAAGTGGTTATAGAATTGAAAACAAGTCATGGCGGTACAACTAAGCAGCCCACAATTTACGTTTCTAAATATTGGGGAAGCAAAGTTGCGTGTCAGTACTTAAATATATACCATATATAGGTTATTAGAATATGAAATATGCTTCCCTTGTAACCCTTTCCTCATTTTAATAGGATAAAAATAAAAAATAAAAAATAAAAATTGCATGTGAAATAACTGCTTCCTCCCTTGTTTTAATATTTAAGGAATTAAATTGTTGAACTCTAAATTCAAACTGAACAACTTTTGATGAAATTAGAAGCCTTTTCATAACACTAGGTAATCTTTCAAACCAATTCAGCCGGGGTATACAATGTGGATACCCACAGCTTCCTTTAATATTCCTTACAATAAAAGAATGAGAATGTTTATTTGGTTTTCATGCAGTTGACGAGTACCTCTACAAATTTCTTGTACATGTGCCTCTTCAAGTACATTCTCTGTACCTTCTTTCTTCCTTCCTTCCCCATTTGCTCCCTTGCCAATGGGTTTTTGAGCAAAAACCCGAGATTTTCAGCAAGGGCATGAGTTCCCGGGCGCCCTACAGGATGAAGAAGACCTGTTACATTGTGGTCGACAATCTCTTTTGTGCCCCCAGCGTCTGTTCCAAGCACCTGCTCCATAAGATGAAATGAAATGTTGTTAAGACCTGTTTGTTGGACTCATACTCCTGTGAGGAGCAGAGAAAGATGCCTTTGGGACTCTCATAGGGCATTTGGCAGTGTGAATTTTTGTAGATCAAAAGTGCGATTTTAAATCCAATCGTATTGGGAGTGTTTTTAAAAAATTGTAATTTG
The DNA here is from genome assembly GCF_965113065.1 of Corylus avellana. Classification (NCBI taxonomy): domain Eukaryota; kingdom Viridiplantae; phylum Streptophyta; class Magnoliopsida; order Fagales; family Betulaceae; genus Corylus; species Corylus avellana. The sequence goes on along the minus strand of NC_142495.1, from coordinate 19,224,623 downwards.
AAAACATAAAAAGTTAGCGTTTTCAAATCGCAGGCAATAGAGTGCGTTTTTTTAAACACACGATTTTAAAGGCATGCTGCTTTAAAAACTAAACTGCAATTTTACCAAATGCTTAATTGCATTTTTAAAAATCACGTTTTGAAATCGCAAACCAAGACAGACCCTAACCTGTAACATGGGTTCCCAAGCATGCTTAACTAACGCCCCCACTATATGGGAGTAGCTTATCTTTCACCAAAGTTCCCAAGATCCTATCAATGATTTTACGTCTTTCTAAAATAATTCTATTTTCATCCACCAGCATCTAATGCATCTGCAGTCTCCACATAATGTTGATCACAACTAGTCAACTACCAAGATAAGATGACAAGTCACCACCAATAAGAATCAACTTCTCATTGGGACTGCAGGATGTCCATTGAAAACCCAGACCAAGCAGTGAATAAAATTTACTCCTTGTAAAATGTCTGAAGAGGCAATTCAGAGTCTAAATCATAGAAGGACATGCAGAAGCATACACGCCGACAGATGTCCACATACACGATGCTGCCATGCAAAAAAAAAAAAAAAAAAAAAAGAAGTTGAAAAGTTGAACAACACTGACTATCGTATTGTCAACAGACATGTGACATGGTAAAAGACACTTTATAAGCAAATACTGCAAATAATCCGGGTCAGAAACATTACAAATTGTTCTGATGCTAAGATTCTCATGTAAAGCAGTTCATGTGCATAAAAGTTACAGCAATTAATCATTCTAATCATCCGTAGATGATTCAAATTTTATCACTGAAGGTGCATGTTAAGGACATGTAAAGAGCTTTGACTCTTTTGATTAATGACAACAAGTTTTAATGCTGTTGGGATATATGATTATAGGCCTCATGCCACTAGCACAATAATGATGGAGGCTAGGATGGCACGACTAAATTCTAAAAGCAAAGATAAACTAGCAGGACAAGAAATAACGTCATCTTAGCAGGCCTCAATAAGGAAGAAAAATCAAGTTGTTTCTCATACCGGAAGACCAAATGCCATTGCTTCGATTGTCACTCTCCCAAATGTTTCTCCCAATCCCTGTACACAATTATTCATATTAGCTTGTGCTTTATATTCAACGTCTGGTAATAGGATTAAGAAGCATGAATCAATAAATTTATTTTGAATCCAGTGAAATGGGAGCTACATATATCAGCAATAGGTCAGATCTTAGATATTTTTATTTGGTAAAGATCAGTACCACGTAAGTTTTTCATCACATATATTCTAACACACACATTACTACGGAAATCACCAAGCAGTACTCAAGTTTAGCCAAAACTCTTCTCGAAAATAATGCAAATAAATCTTTAAGTAAAATCCAACGATTCTTCATAAGCAGGGGATCTATCCCAGAGTTAATATTTTGATGTAAACTCAATAACATCAATTGAAACATAAGAACAGGCACAAAAATAAAGCTTTCTTTAAATATATCTAGAACCAACAGCACTTTTCTATTGACTGGAATTACTAAAAGGCCATGAAGATGGATCACCTGGGAATTTATGACGTAAACATCTGCCGCAGAGTAAAGTGAGGCTACACGTGTAGTTGCTGGAGTCCAGAGCACTGACCTTGACAAGTTTGAATGCTGGGATAAAAATCTTAAAAGTCCTTTGACATAAGGCACCTTATTGCTCTTAGATCCAACAGAGCCTATAAGAATTTTAAGCGTCTGTTCCTGTGTTCCTCCAATAACAGACAACATTTTCCTTATTCCTTGAGAAACATAAAAGCTCACAGCATCTGTGTCATTTGAAGGACTATGTAACCGCAAGGCTTTCCACTTGGATAACTTCAACCCGATAAAGGACTCATTTGAAGCAGGCAATTCATTTGAGGACATGCCAACATTATTCAAATTTTGAAGCAGCGCTCTTAAATGATGTTTTTTAGCCATGTTAGATTGGTCTTGGGCTATATTCACTGGATTTTTTATCTTAGAATTATTGTCCAAAGGTTTTTGTTCAATCATCAAGCGTGCTGATTCAAGAAGTAAGAACTGGCCTTTTCCAGGGTTTATACTACTCAGAGACAATACAAGCATATCATTGTCCATCAACCCCATCTCCTTTCTGATTGAATCTCTTAACAACTGCCTTTTTTCTCGCATCTTCTCAGTGCTGAAAGATGGAGTATTCAGTGAACAAGAAATGCCAGCTACAAAAGCTAGTTCATCATTAACAGCAAGTGGAACAAGTGCAGGCTGAGATCTCAGCTTAATATTTTCTTCTTCACACCAGTTTAGCCACTGTCTAGACTGTGATTCAGAGAGAAATATCAGCATTTTCACTCGGTTAAGGACAACCTTTGCCCGATCAAAGTACTCTCGCCGGTTTTCCATTATCCACCAACCAACTTGACTGGCACCAGCTGGAAAACGAGCAATATATTGTTCTGAAACAAACAAATAAATAAATAAATAATATTGATTGTTTTACGGCCAGAATGTGAGGTACATGCAAAAGAAGCTAATACTTCTCCAAAAAAACCATTCACTTGAGATTACCAACCACCATAGGAACTAAGATGACTGTCTTTAGCTGAAAGCAAGATAAAAATAAACCACAACAAAAACAACGCAATATGAAATAGAACCAAGTAATCCAAATCAGGTGTTTAGGAATAGATAACCGAAAGGAGATAGAATTAATGCAATCTCATTCTTAAGCTCAACCACTGTACACATAATCATTTATGTTAGACAAGAGAAAAAAGAAGCAAGTACTCCTACAACAAACAAAAAAATTCTATATAAGAAGAGTGTTTATACTAATTTGGAAAGCTTGTACCAGATGATTATGTTGGATCGGGGCAGCTTGGGAGGAAGTTGGCAAGGAGACACAAATATAGATGTTTGCATCTGTACCACGCGATAAAGCAACCTAACCATAACTTTTGCAACGTACGGAAGTTTTCTAATCCATGATCATTTCTACAGATAATATGCAGTATAAACTGTCTAGGTTGTTGAAAAGGCCAGAGGCGTAAAGATAATGTGACTTTTAAGTTGCAAAGAAGACTAGTTGACTTTAACCTTAACTCCTCTTCCTTTATTTTTTTTCCTTTGAAATCCAAAGTAGAGCAATGTTATTATGTCACTATTATCATATTTAATTTGTGATAAATGTATCAATAGTTTACATGGTGCAGGACTGACCTGACCTTACGCACATCAGGGTATGATTATAGTTTCAAAACCTTAAATAAAAAAGTATAATCTGCATTTCCAGAGACACAAAGAGCATGAATACTCCTTTAAGTGTTAAGCATAACAAATCTGCACCTCAAAAGGCTCAGAAGAGAACTGAAAAAACTAAATCCAGAAGAAGCAAAAGATATAATGTTGGATATCATTAAAAATGAATTAATTACCATATCCTGCATACGATTAGCAGAGAGAAAAAAATAAAAATAAAACTTTGGTGGTAATAGAAAGATCCATATAAATATCTGTGTGCAGGTGTGTGTAATTGATGAATCAAAATGATGCACACTTAGTTTCTCACCTTCAAAGTTTTCTATTTCAGCATAAGCAATAACAACAAATTTTACATACTATACAATCAAATGATGCTCACCAATCCATGATGCACAAACCGCCGATCCAGCAATGACAAGATCTGCCTTCATGGCTGTTTTGAAGCTGAGGTCAGCTCTGTCATCAAGCACCTTGATTCTTCTCTTAGTTAGCTCTGACATCAGCCCACCCTTTTTGCTAAGAACTACAGCAGAAACTGTAGCTCCGCAACTCAAAAGCTCTGTTGCCAATTCCATCATTGAAATTGGAGCCCCAGTCATTGATAGTTCATGGAATACCAAAACAAATCTCCTAGACCAAACAAGGCGTGAAAAGTCTCCCTTCCTGTCACAGGTTCCAGAACGCTTCTCAGGACTCCATTCCAAAATTCTATCCTCCGTCGAGCCAAATGGACCAACAAGCAACCCATAAGAAGCATTTTTCTTAGGAATTTCTGGTTCCTGATCCTCCAAGTCATGGCTTTCAACCTGCACCGAAGTCTTCTTCCTACCATGTACTTTACCACGCAAACTACGTGCTCTTTTATTTCTCTTCCTTGACTTTACATTTCTATTAGATGAAATGCCATTCCCTTTTTTGGCCAAAACTGCATCTATAATTTTTTTTGATGAATCCAAAACTGCATCTATACTATCTCCAGCCTGACTCTCAGTAGTCTCATTATTGGATGCCAGGATATCATCTACGGCAGTCAAATCCCTTCGCAGATTCTGCTCAGTATCTGAGTTCTCATTTCTCGGTTTACTTCCAAAACCCATAAATGCTTTGTTGTTATCACCATGAGCCCACCTAGACTGAACATAAAACCCAAGATACGCCCAAAGAGTAATCAATAGCAACCAATACACCAACCGATTACTTCGAAACCATTGTATACCACCTCCACCACTTCTACCTTCTCTTCGCGGAGTTCGGCTTGTGTTCAATCTACGAAACGAAGAAGCCCGAGGAGTCGACCTTCCTGACAATGTGGACTTAACACTGCCACTTGATTTAAAGGATGACTGTCTAAAATCCCCTCTGTTGCTGCTTTCCTCCATTGGTTTCTTGGACTATATTACTTCACTAAAAAGATTGAACCACATTGTTTCAATAGTATCGATTACTCAACATAAGCAGAACTGCAGAAGACCTCTTAGGGAAATTGAATCAGGCTTATTTACACCAAGGTGCTTCATAAGCACGTCAGTTTGAACTCTTTGAGCACTGATTCCAACATTAATCAAGAAAACAGAAGTCTCATTTTCTTTGTGGAATAAAAAGAAGAACAAAAACCATAAACCTTTACTTGGATACTGAGAAAAGAAATTCAATATGATTGATTTAAAAACAAAAGGAATTTAATTTGTGTGCCTTTTTAACTTTTTTTTTTTTTTGGCCTAGAGTACGGTTAACCTCGATTCAACTAAGCCAACAAGCAGTATTGGATTTTTCCCACTCCTTTCTTCTTAAAATTTTAAATGCTTCAAAGACTAAGATTCACAACTATTATTGCTTTAACTTTCTTGCATTTTCTCAGTAATCAAACAGAGCCTAAACTAGCCAAAAATTGCATTAAATGTGAAGGAATGTAAGGCCTTTGTCACTTAGTATCTGAAGCTACATAAGTAGACAACACCATCAAAACAGTGACCATTCTCTTGACTGCTGAGAAAACGAAAGAAAACGACAGCTATGAACTTCCAATCCTCTCAGGTCTTAAAATAGTGATAATGATAATGAATTATAATTTCAGTCTGTTTTCTTTTCCTGAATTCTCTCAGCCGCCAAACAGTGCGCAAATCCACAAAGAAAGACACCGCTTAGTCAGTTAGTGATTAAAGCCAAAAACTATTGACGATTCCAAAACAAGAAAGTGAGAGATCTTTCCAAAAATTAGGATTCTTCACATTCAGTTATCAATGCGATATCTTGCAGCTGAGAGAGCTTTACCAAAAAAAAAAAAAAACAAAAAAGAAAGAAAAAGCTTACACGGATCGATTCAGGCTTTGAAGCTGGACGTTCAAGATCTGAGCCAAAGGTTCTTAAATGTTTTGCTCTGAGCTTATTTATACAAGAGTGGGTTGCTCTGAGCTTCTAGAATTCTATTAAGAGTAAGACTTTTAGAGAGAGAGAGAGAGAGAGTTAGATAAGAAAGAAGTCTGAATAGACTGAATTTCAAAGGGAAATGATCGCACGCTCCGACGCTCGAGTTGACCCGTGTGTTCAGGTTTTGGAAGGAAGGTGAAGGGGAGGGAGTAGTGATACTATACAACGCTGCTTCACCAGATTATATGAGTCTTCGTTTTACTTCCGTTGAATTTACTGTACGTGTGGCTCGATCCATAACCAGGACTAGTAATTTACTGTACGTGTGGTTCAATTGATCCTGACCGTTGGATTGATTCAAAGACTTCAGAGTTCCTCATCGATCTATTGCGCCCACCGTTATAGGATTTTTTCCATTCCATTGCATCTTATTGTTTATCATACTACCAGCAGTTTCTTTTTAATTAATGAACAAAATTACTTTTTTTTTTTTTTTTTTTTTATTAAAAAAACAAACCGACATAGACAATTAAATGTTAGTTTGAAGGGACTATGTGCATATTTCAAAAAAAAAAAAAAAAAAATTGAAGGCCGATAGACACTACTACATCAACTTAGTGAAATGAGAGTGAGATGATAGTGTAACATTACTATCTAGTTATTTTGGTGCAAAAACGGGACAATGGAACGAGTAATGCCACATATTTAACTCATTTCTGTCGTCTCACTAGATAGATGTGCTAATACACATCGGCTCTTGAATCAATCTTCATTAAAAAAAAAAAACTAAATTAAGAGCTAATAAGCACTATCACATTATCATAGTGAATTATAAGTTGAGTATTTAGAATTACTTTAATCCAACTCCAATGATAGATTTGAGAGGCATTGCAAAAGTAAAAACATTGAGGTGAATATTACAAATAAGGTAGTAGATAGAGTCGATGTAATTTCTCCCAAATTGTTATGAAATGCAAAGAAGCTTAATTAATTAATAAGTTCATCAAAAATTACAAGAGGATTTAACTAGGATATAAGAGCAGAGGTCAAGGATAAACTTCTCAACGAGTTGTTGACTTAGAAAAGGTTAAAATATTCTTAATTGCTAGTTCGATTATGTTAATAGAGTGGTTATATAAAGGCCCCTACTTGAAAGTTGAAACCCTGAAACCTTATCTATTCGTTTTATCAATAACTAGCACACAATTTGCGTTATGAGCGAGATTCTTCATTATAATTTAATTTTAAAATTTAAACATATCTATATCTTACTTTTCATGTGAAAAAATTTATCAGTCTTCTTTTAATGAAAAGACATACAAAATATTATACACCAGTACATTATTGAACATACACTTTTTTTTGAAGTGTACTAAATATGTACTTAATCACACAATCACACACAGATGAATTAAAACATAAGACCATTGAATTTAGTTTAATTTATATAAACTAAAATATGGTAAAATCTTTGTTCCCATCAAAGTAGTTTAAAATGAAAAGAAGTATAAAGAGATAAAAAAAAAAATTTAAAAAAAAAAAAATAGTATGAATAAAACTTTGATTTTGATTATCAAAGCATTAATAAAAATTAGCAAGAATCTATCATATTATTGGTGTGATTCCTATTATATTTCAATACAAATAAAACTCATATACTTCTGAATATTCGAAGAAGAAGAAGAAAAATATAGAGAAAAAGAAACAAAATATTTTTTTATGAATACAAAATAATACAAAATTTACTCAACATTTAATGTAATCAAATAAAACTTCTCCCATCAAATTCAATGCTTTTTTTTTTTTTTTTTTTTTTGGGACAGTAATCAAATAAATTTTTGCTTTCTTTTGCCTAAAAAAAAAAAAAAAAAAAAACCAAACTCATAAAACATTCAAATGAATGTTAAAGGATAAAATCTGAACAAATCAAGCATATCCCAGTAAATCAACAATCCCTTGATTTCCTCCTCATGTTTCATGCTTACTCCATATTTTATTCCCTGATTTATGGGATGTGTTTCCCTTCATTACTCTATATATTATCTTCTCTTGTAACCATGGAAATCACTGAATAAAGATGCAGTCCTTTGTGTTCTCTTCTTCTTGCCTTTCTTCTTCTTCTCTTTACAAAGATTTCATCCCCGTTTCTATATTTTACATGGTATCATAGCACTAAATCGACCAACATCATTCTAGTTCCTGCCCGTTGTCTCTCTGAGTCATTTCATCAAGCACCTTAGTTGTATCACATCTATTTGTTGAATCATAGGTTGCAAGCTCACTCATTCTCCACAGTTACCGCACACCTACATCAATCTTTGGTCAAACCTCTCTTTCAACCTCATCTCCAACCCAACTCCACAAAAAAAAAAAAAAAAAATCATTTTCAGGTTTTTGGCATTTTGCGGTGAAATCTAATCATCCATTGGTGGTTTTGTGGTGAGATTCGACCGCTCCTTAGTATTTGTGGTGAGATTCGACCGTCTTTTGGAAATTTGCAGCGAGATCCGATTGCTTCTTCGTATTTTACAACGAGATCCGATTGCCCCTTGGTGTTTTTGAGGTGAAATCCGACCGCCTCAGGTGAGTTATAGAGAGATTCAACCGACAAACTGCCAATTACTTTTTTGTTAATCAAACTGAAGGAAGTTCCTACCATCAGGTTGCGGGGAGCGTTAAAGGATAAAAGCTGAACAAATCAAGCATGTCCCACTAAGTCAACAATCCCTTGATTTTCTTTCCATGTTTCATGCTTACTCCATATTTTATTCCATGATTTATAGGATGTGTTTCTCTTCATTAGTTTATATATTATCTTCTCTTGCAACCATGAAAATCACTAAATAAAAATGTAGTCCTTTGTGTTCTCTTTTTCTTCCCTTTATTCTTCTTCTCTATACAAAACTTTCATCCCATTTTCTATATTTTACAATGAATTACAACATAAGACTCATAGTTTTAGTTTAATCCATATAGACTAAAACATGTTAAAATCTTTGTTTGCATGTGTTTTTTAAAATGAAAGTAAAAAAGAAATAAAAATAGCAAGATGAAAGCTTGAATTCTGATTATCAAAACATTAATAAAAAAATTAGTAGGAAACCCTGATATTGTTGGTGTGATACTTACTATATTTCAATATAAATAAAACCAATAAAGTAAAGTTCTAATCATTTCAAAAAAATACGAAGCAAAATAAACAAAATATTCTATATTCTTTATAATACAAAATAAAAACAAATATTTCATTTAATATTTAATGCAATCAAATAAATCTCTTTCAATACTTTCAAAAAAGTGTTAAACAATTCGAATAAATCACAAAAACGGAATATATATATATATATATTCAAATGAATTGAAACCTAAAATCTCATTAGTGTGATACCTATTATATTTCAATACAAATAAACTTTCGAGAGAAACAAATATAAAAATAATCAATTTACAGTCGTGAAAAATTTATACATAGATACACAAAGATAAATCCAAGCAACAAAATTTTTGATTCAATAGAAACCTTAGACTAAATCAAATACAGAGTAAAATAAACAAAATCTTTTTTCTTTTATGAGTACCTAGTAAAACACTTGGTTGCTCTGGCCCCCAGTGCCGTGGGTCTGTGTTGGAGATTTCAACGAGATCATTGATAGGTTGGAGAAAATGGGAGGGAATGAACGTGAAAGGGGACAAATTGAAGCTTTTAGGGACACTTTATTATCATGTGCTCTATCTAACCTAGGCTCTAGAGGGCCGAAATTCACATGGTAGAATGGTCAAGAAGGAGCATCCTTTATGCAAGAACGGTTGGACCGGGTGGTGGCTAATTCAGATTGGTGTGAGCTATACCCTGTTGTGGTCATTAATATGGAGGCCGCAATTAGTTTCGATCATGCACCAATTCTTTAGTATTTCTTTATTTTAATTCAATTAGTGACAATTGTTTTAAAACTTAATTAAATAGGAAAATACATTCTAAGGATAATTTACCAATCCCTGTGGGAATGATCTCGTATTTGCCTGCTGTACTATCGTTTGATCTTATGCACTTGCGAGTAAAACATAGCAGATATTCGGCTATAAATTTAGGTGGGTATTTGTCACAACAGGTATGAACTGGTTCTCCTGAAGAATTATCTCTTGAAGAGTTGAGATAGACTTGAACTAGTGTAACGCCCCTAAGATTAGCCTTGGCTAACCTGACAGGGTTACTGGCAATTACCTAGTTAAACCAATTTGTGGCCAAATGGGAAATCGCCCCTCTAAGCATTTCAAAGTTAATGCATAGGAATGTGAAGAAAACATGAGAAAACTATAAATCATTACAGGGACAATTATATTCCTCAAGTTAAGACATGGAGCAACTAGTTATCAAAAAGAAAACTTGATAACAATTTGAAGAATCTTAAGATAAAGCTTTAGTGGCAACCACGCCACTCTTGAGTCCTAGTAAGAGCCTCCCTATAAGAGTAATAACAGCGTAAGTCTAACAACTTAGTAAGTAAACCTCACAATTGGGTGTGACATGAGCTCATTATTATTAAGCAGATATAAACATGCAGTTTTGATAAACATTTAAAAGAGGTGTTGTCCCTGTTAATACACATTGAAAAGATTGATTAGTTTAATAAAGGGTGGTGTACTCCTGGCGGCACTCGCCCAAGTATTTTAATGCATAACAACTAATGCTTTATGGGTTATAACTCTCATATATAGTTTACCTAAGATATTACCCATTCTCAGCAGGGTTGGCGCTGTCCCGAGAGACTTGTAATACAATGCCGATGCCCCGACCATTGTACGCTACCATCCATAATACTAGTGGCATGACTGAGCCCGACCTTGGGTGGCCCACACCACTAATGATGTACGTCTTGTAGTGACCAACCATTATGCAGTGGCTGCACCGATCACAAAAACCATGGATCCAAGGCCCACACACACACATTCGATCATAGAATGAAGTCTATATAGTAAGCCCACGGTCATTATTCCAAATGTACCGGTGTACCATGTTATGCAATGCATCTTATCAACTAATTATAAAGCAGTTACCAAGTTATTACAAAAAGTAGATATGCTCATATCATACACGCGGTCAGTCAACTTACATATACCACGTTTTTAAGGAAAGTGTTCGTAAGTGTTTACTTACCTCGTACGCTCATTTAAGTCCTCCGACATCACGAATCCCTGCTATAACGAAACACTACCTATCGTTATAAGCAGTTCTAAAGAATTCTATGAGGAGCCATCTAACTAAAAAGGCATGCTAAAACCTTTGGACCACATTTTGGGCTAAGGCGCGTGTGACCCGCTCTCTAGGCGAGCATTTGACCAGGGAGCTTGGGTTTGGCCAAAAGCCCTTAAAATGGGTCCTAGGCATCTACTGTAACGCCCCAAGTTCTAGAGGTAGAGTGATTGGGAGCAATTGTAACATATTCATATTTAAACAAAATAAAAATAAAAATTCTCCTAATATAAGATCATAACGTCACCAGAGTACTATAATTTTTCGTTTATAAAATCACAAACACATAATGTGCTAGTATTCAATAATCTCATAAACAATAAAATTACACCGTCTATGCTTAGTCCAAGCCGTCTAGTCTATAGAATGGAGTCCCAGACACTTCTACTGCTACTGCTCCTGCTAGTCCATAAAGCAGCGATAGGATCTTTAACAACTAAGAGGCCCACTGGTACCCATGTCTTCAATTATTACGATATACATATAGAGCAATCTGAAAAAGATGTATAGGGAAAAGGGGTGAGTTCGACAACTTAGTAAGTAGCCACAAAACCAAGATGCTATAAAATATGCAATGCAGATGTTATGCTATAATATCAATTATGCACAATTAATAAAATAAATGACAATTAATTCAAGAATATTAGGTGACTTATGAGATGTACAAGCACTTCCTTTTTCTTTCTTTCAAAACTGCTGTTTTACCCTTTTGACCCGACGCCACAATTTTTACCGTGAGTAGCGCACGTTGGCTTGTCCCGAAGGACCTATATGCTCAGCCTATCGTCACAGGGGAGAGCTACCAGGTTGGGAACTTCGCTAGGTGAAAGCCACTTGGCCGGTAGCACACACCTTCTCGTAACCGTCCTTCGGTGTGCTTGCCCTGCTACCCTATGCGGTACCGATCGTCACTATAATCGTGTCTCGGGTTAAACATTTAAAACCATGAATGCACATATAACATTTCATATGATCTGTAAGCTCATCTGTAACTGTATGTTATGCTATGAAAATACATATAACATTTCATATGATCTGTAAACTCATTTGTGCCACGAACTTTGAGAACTCTTTTCATTCATAATTGCAGTCATGTATAAATCATGAAATATGGTAACTGTATCAAAATTCTTAAACAATGACATATGAATAAATAAAACTTGTCATTAAAATATGGAAGAAAGTGCAATTGAAAATCATATAAGTGGATTCTTTATAAAATCCCCAACATTTTTCAAAAGACTTATAATAAAAATTTGTTGGGGTTTTTGGTGTTGTGTCCCCTTACCTGGCATTGCATGCCCTTATTTTGAATCCGCATCCAACTCACAATTCCTTGAAGAGTTCTCAAATTTTTTATTTCTTCATCCTCTTCTCTTTTTTTTTCTTTTCTCTTCTCTCTTTTCTTTCTTTTCTTCTCTTTTCCCTTCTCTCTTTCTTTTCTCCTCTCTTTCCTTTCTTTTCCTTCTTCCGGATCTCACGCTCACTTGAGCTGTGAGCAATTGAGAGGATTTGCTCTCCTTAAATACCCACTGTATGTGGGACATTTTCCCTTGAGAGCTTGCCACATGTTTGTTCCACATGCAGCGAATTCCTTCTAAACCACAAAACAAGTGTCCACCAAGTGTCCCACATACATTCAATTTCCTCTAACCACAAGACAAGTGTCCAGGAATGTATTAAGAAGATGACACCTTAGAACCCAGGTGTTCACCGAGAAGGCAAGGGCAACATGCTATATAACACCTGTACCTTTAGGTGTCAACCAAGCAACTTCTCATGCAAAGCTACGTGTAATTTTGACCTTGGTAACTTGTCAAGCTTTAAAATCCTCATGCATTTACATTAAAAAGTGATCATAAAAATCTACAATTAATCCTTAATGAACCTAAACCTTTTGACTAACACATACCAAAAAAATCGTGGCTTACAGACATCATTAACCCATCCAATTAATTTCCCAAATCGCAGGTACTTCAACTACTCCGCAGCTGGACCTATTAAACTTGGGAAAATCATAACTCTTTCAATTTAATTCCAAATGACACAAACTTTGGCTTGAAATTTTTCTCATTCAAAGATGCACAACATATACAAAAATCATAGTAACCCATAACTGTTTGGTACCTCAAAAGTCCCACGAAATTAGGTGCCTCTGTTTGATTGAAATTCCTGTTTTGACACTTGCATCTTCTAAAAATCATAACTCCTTCTACAAGCATCCAAAAATCATGAAACCACTTTTAAAATCTTCCTTTCTCATCATTCTATAATATCTTAAAACAGTTTTATTTAAGGTCACTCATAGAATTTTTGGTGTCCAAAACAATGTGACTTTTCTTTCAATAACCACTAAAATTATAACTAGCAATTTTCCATCATCTTTCACATTAAGTCTATTTACCTAACTCCATATAAATCTTAATAAAATTGCAAATCCTCCTTATCCTTGATATTAAGATCACCTTTATTCTAGGTATAAATTTCGGGGTATTACATCTACCTAAAGCTATGCGTTGGTATATCTCTTCCTAGTCTCAAAATAAACACAAGTACTACAAGAAAACACAACACAAAGAATCAAAGTGGTGTTTAAAAGCCTTTGAAAACATTTCTCTTTCTTTTTAAGAAATAGGCAAATACAAGTGCAAAACATATTATCAAGCAACTTTAGAAGGAAACAAAAGTGGTTTGGAGAACCTTTTTGAAATCATTCTTTGTTTTCACAAGAAAATGGATATGAGGACTTGCTATAGCATTAAGAGAGTAAATAGCAATACTTGGAAAGCTTAACTTCAAGATATTAACAACTAAGCTAGCATAATCAACTCAACAAAATATAAGGGGATATGGTGGTTACCTAAACAAGCAAGCTTTTCAAGGCTCCTCCTCCTTCTCCAAAGGCACCCACTAAGCTAGCACACTCTCAATTGACAAAGAAGCAGAGTTTTCCCAAGGTTTCAAAGAACATTTTGAGGTTTGGGTCGAATGAGGTGTGGGGGTATTTATAGGTGAAGGAAGCTGAGGGCAAAATGAGAAAACTTTTGAAAAGGGGTGAGTGCTCATGTGTACTACAGTGTCGAGCGCCCGTGTACTGTAGCTCAGAGGGGTCAGAGTTGCAGGTGGCACGCGTGGGTAAAAACTAGCAATCTAAAAATGGTCAACGAGCACTCATGTGGTCCCTGGTTGAACGCTCGTGTACTATTCACAAAAGGCTAAAAGAGTTCAAAGTACGATTTCATGACGGTGGCGTGAGGTTCAAACGAGCGCTCAGTGTGGTTCCCTGGATAAGCCCTTTTCCAGTGAAGGTGGACTTGGGCTTTTGCTTCCAAAAAGGCCCTAAAGGCTTCGACCTATTAAGGAAGGTTTAGGGTTTTTGTTTTGGGCCTGTTTTTCTAGAACTCATTGGCTTAAGGAATTTTTAACTCTTCATAAATAGGTGATAATTTATCGGGGTATTACAACTAGCTCTCCTGAAGATTTGAGATAGACTTGAATTATCTCTCCCCAATCCAGGCTTTGAGTAGGTCTCTGTGATATAGAGTCCAACTTTAATTGTACTTCTTGTTATTTAATTAATAGCTCTGTAGGTCTGTCATTGGCCCTAAAGCCCAAAACCGAATGGGCTTGTTGTGTGATTTATTCCCAACAGAATCCAATCATAAATTCATATTTTGTAGACAAAAGCAACCTTTGTCTCATGTTAAAGAGAGAATAAAGAAAAAAAAAATTCCCAAATCTCATGCAAGGACTACCTAATTGTCAGTTGGGACTTGGGATTATAATTTATTGTTGATTAGCTGTCATGGTACATTATGATGGGAATCTTTGATTGCTCATCATCACAAGGCCCAAAATATCTCTACCTTCAACATGAGAATTTTATTTAAGAATGACTTTGATATTAATATATTATTTGATTTCCTTATTTAATGCTATCAATTATTGTAATACTTGTTTCATGAATGGAATGTTGGAGATTTTAAGAGAATCAAATGATATTAATTTCTTTCTCAATTATTTATTTGCCATAAATTGGGAATTAGGATCCTCTCAAGTTCTTTCTCAATTATCCATTTCAAATAAACTGAAGATGATCATGTTCCATAAATTGGGGCCTTAATTAAAAAATATTGACAATAATTAAGGCTTTAAATATTTTTTATGGAAAATTTTTTGTTATTATTTATTAATTAAGGGCCTTAGGCGGCTACCTAATCCACCTAAGGATCCAAACAGCCCTACTCTGAACGGCATCAAGTCAAGGGTTGCTTCAAAAGTTTTTACATTTACCAAAAACGACAACGTTTAACTTTGGAACAATTTGGGCCTTTTATTAAATTACAGAAGATGTGCTACAATCTATGCCCTTTATTAAATTACAGAACTTGTGTTGAGAAGCCGGATCCAATAATTATTAATTGGAAGCCTTAGGCAGCCGACTAATCGGTTTAGTGGTTAAACCCGCCTTGATGTAGGTTGATTAGCATTTTTGAATCATCCTAGGAGATTCTCCACATACGACATACAAAAATGGACATTGCTACAAAATATTTTATACCTCCATTTTACAAATTGGACATAAAGGGTTTGTTGTTACCTTGTTTTAAACAATTTTTTTTTTTTTTTTTTTTTGGCAGCAAATTATTGCACGCCTTACAAAGATAAACTTTCACCATTCCACGAGCATTTAGAGACCACAAACTTTTCCAAATTATGCTATACTCTGAGGCTCTGCAGTGTTAAGGAATAATCCTACATTTCCTGTAGACAAGATCTTGGGCATGTTTATAAAGAATGAGCAACTCTCTCTTATTGAACCGGTTTTATGAGAAGAGTTAGGCCCACAAATTTCTTCATAGTATCAAAGCCTACCATGGGACGAATAAGGCTAACACTACTTACCCCGTGATAAGGACCAGAAAAAATACTGGCCTACATATGAGAGAGGATGTTGAGAAATAATCCCACATTGCATGTGGACAAGATCTTGGGCATGTTTATAAGGAACGGACAACCCTCTCTTATTAAACTGATTTTATGAGATGAGTTAGGCCGAATAATTTCTTCATGGTAAAAAAGCACCAGATGACGAATGAGCCCCACACTATATACCTTGTGACAAGTACTAGGAAAAATTCTGGCCTGCACATGAGGGAGGGTGTTGAGGAATAATCCAACATTGCCTGTGTACAAGATCGTCGTCATGTTTATAAGGAATTGACAACCATATTTTATTGAACCGGTTTTATGAGATGAATTAGGCCCACGAATTTCTTCATGGAGCATTCTCCTCAATCCTACCTTGACATATCTTTTTTTACATAAGGTAAGAACTTTTCCCAAAGGTATTCCCCTTTGATTGACCACTCCAAATCAATTTGTGAGCGTGTCCATTATGGCTTATTTTTGTGGGAAATTGCTTTGCGATTTGTTGCAAATGATGCAACAAGGGAATCTCCATGAGACTAGCACAATAGGAATGAAACAACACCATGAAGTTGGCTTCAAAAACACTAGAGGAGGTCGTGTGAGGACTAGGAGGGTGTTTGTTAAACACTCTCCTTTCCCTAAATACTATTCACTTCTTTCTTTTATATATATATATATATATATATATATATATATATATATATATATATCAAAACATTCACACTTTTTACATCATATCATTCACTTTTTAGTACTATTTAGATAAATAATAATAATAATAATAATAATAATAATAAATAAAAAAAAAGGGAAAAATATAAAAAAGCCCCCCAAACTACCAGCCGTTTTCGATTTAGCCCCCTAATGTTCCAAAAGTGATAAAGTAGCCCCCTAAACTACCAAACTATTGCATTTTGGCCACTCCGTTAGTCAAAACCGTCAGTTTGGACGAAAACTGCAAAACGACGTCGTTTGTTACAGGTAAGTTACTATAATGCCCTTTTGGGAAAAATATAAAAAAGCCCCCCAAACTACCAGCCGTTTTCATTTTAGCCCCCTAATATTCAGAAAGTGATAAACTAGCCCCCAAACTACCAAACAATTGCAATTTGGCCACTCCGTTATTCATTACCGTCAAATATGATGAAAAATTTAAAACTACATCGTTTTGGCAATGGTAAGTTACCAAAATGCCATTTTTGGAAAAAAAAATATCATATTAAAACAAGCAAGCAAAACGGCGCCGTTTTGCTTGAAATTAGGGTTTCCTTACACTTACCAAAATGATGCCACTTTGGAAAGTGTTAGGAATTAAAAGAAAAAACCCTAGACCCCAGTTTATCTTTCTCCCCAAAACCGCTGGCCACCACGTCGTCTATCTCCGACAGCCTGTAAATCTTACCCATAACTCAATCTTTTTATTGTATTTCATGGTATAGCTGTCGGATCGGTGTTGTTTATCTACGAACGTGATTTTTTTCTTTGATTTCTACAATGGGTAAGAATTTTTCGGTGGCGCTTCGTAGCTAGTGGATGGTGTGGCCGGCGGTGATGGATGGTGGTGGCAGGGGCAGTCGTTTTGAGAGAAAGAGAGAGAGGGGCGTTGTGTTTTTTTCACTTGAGGGAGAAGGTTGCTGGAGATAGAACGATGTGGTGGTCGGCGGTTTGGGGGAGAGAGATAAACTGGGGTTGGGGTTTTTTTCTGTGTGATGTCTAAGGTTTTTTCTTTTTATTCCTAACACTTATCAAAACGGCGCCGTTTTGGTAAGTGTAAGGAAACCCTAATTTCAAGCAAAACGGCGCCATTTAGCGTGCTTGTATTAATATGATTTTTTTTTCTAAAAGAGCATTTTAGTAACTTACCATTGTCAAAACGACGTAGTTTTGAATTTTCCATCATATTTGACAGTAATGACTAACGGAGTAGCCAAATTGCAACTGTTTGGTAGTTAGGGGGCTACTTTATCACTTTCTAAACATTAGGGGGCTAAAATGAAAACGGCTGGTAGTTTGGGGGGCTTTTTTATATTTTTCTCAAAAGGGCATTGTAGTAACTTACCCGTAACAAACGACGTCGTTTTGCAGTTTCCGTCCAAACTGACGGTTTTGACTAACGGAGTGGCCAAAATGCAATAATTTGGTAGTTTGGGGGGCTACTTTATCACTTTTGGAACATTAGGGGGCTAAATCGAAAACGGCTGGTAGTTTGTGGGGCTTTTTTATATTTTTCCCTAAAAAAAATTACAAAACAAAACTTTTCAATGTTTTAATAGCACTTTTTTACTTTTATATGCCGAATATTAGACTTTTGTTTTCCACAAAAAATGTGTACAATGCATGGGTTGTTAACAAACAATAAGCAATAAGCAAAAAACATCGGTTGGAAGGATTACGAGTGAAGCTTTGTTTTGATGGGTTATTTGTGGTGAACCCGATAAGGAGGAGTGGGGGTTTAGCATTATTTTGGAAGGAGGAATTGAAACTGGAAATTCAGAACTACACAAGGAGGCACATTAATGCTGTTATTAGTCGGCCGAAAGAAGGTATCAAATAGAAGTTTACGGGGTTTTATGGCCATCTAAATAGCTTTAAACGCAAGGAGTCATGGGCCTTGCTAAACCATCTGAAAATTTTTTCCCCCTATCCTTGGCTTTGTGCAGGAGACTTCAATGAAATAACAAGCCAACAAGAAAAAGTTGGTACAGTCCTTAGAGCATCTCTAGCAGCATTAGGTATTTTACCTAGTGAAAAAGTACAATTATTTACTTTAGCTATTAATTTTTCACAACACACTCTAACAGATTTTCTATTTCATTCTCTGCTTGCTTTAAAATATTATTTCTCATTATTTTTTTATTATATTATTGCCGGCATTTAATTAAAGGGAAAAACAAACACATATATAGAAATCATTCATAAAAACAAAAATAGAGAGAAGGGCAGGAGAATGGGGAGAGCTCAAACCCATCACTCAACAGTAGAAGAAGACAAAGGAGGGAGATAAAGAGAAGGGCAGGAGGGACGGAAGAACAAAAAGAAGGGCGAGAGGAAAGAGAAAAAAGATGAGGATAAAGAAATGATTTGTGTGAAAGAGAAGAAATAAATGTTGCTGGCTTGAGAGATGTGTTTCAAAGGAATAAGAAATGGTTTTGGGTGAAAAGGAGAAGAATACTGGAACAATAAACAAAGAAAAAGCAATAGTTGGAAATAATATTTTATTCATCTAGTGTGCTACAATGACTAGCACCAAATTGCTATTCACTGTAGCAGTTAAGGTATTCTAACTAATGTGAAGCTATTCTGTTGGAGCTAAAAAAAGAACAAAAATAGCTAAATGTAGCTAATATCTCTCTTTTAGCTAAATTGTTGTAGATGCTCTTAGAAATAAGGGGCAAATGAAGGATTTTTGAATAGCACTTGAGGAATGCAGTCTAAGTGACCTAGGCTTTAAAGGCCCCAAGTACACTTGGACAAATGGACATAATGAAGAGAGCTTCACAAAAGAAAGGCTTGATAGAGCCGTGGCAAACAAGGATTGGTGTAGTTTGTTCCATAATGTGACGGTCCATATGTTGGCTCGTCGTTCCTCAGACCACAAACCGTTGCTCATTGAATGTACTGAATTGGAGGAGGTTTACAAGAGGGGTAATTAGGGCTTTAAATTTGAATCCAAATGGATGTTAGATGAAGAGCGCCAAGTTGGGATCAGAGAGGCGTGGGAAGGAGATGGGGTAGTAGGTGATTCGGTTGCAACAGTGTGTTCAAAACTGGAGCAATGCAAGGGAAGGCTCACAAGTTGGAGTATACGAAAATTTCATAGCACCGAAGAAACCCTAAAAAAGAAAACCAAACTTCTAACAGATTTCAACTTGAAGAGGGTCCTCGGAATTGGGCGGGAAATTAAAAAACTACAAGGGGAGGTTGACTTTATCATGGAACAAGAAGATTGTAGGTGGAAGCAAAGGGCAAAACAACATTGGTACCAACAAGGAGATCGCAATACAACTTTCTTTCAAGCATGGGCTAGCCACAGGAGGAATATAAATCAAATCTGGAAGATACGGGATGAGGAAGGGAGAGAATGGAAGAAACCAAATGAGGTTAGTAAAGCTTTTGTCCAGTTTTATCAAAAGTTATTTTGCTCCGAAAGAACCACAGGGGTGGAGAAAGTGTTGGGATCTATGGAAGCTAAGGTAATGTCGGAGATGCATGTTTTATTGACAAGGAGATTTGACGCAACTGAGGTTTTGCGGCATGTTTCTATCATCAATCGTGGCCATTGATTCTAGAGGAGGTATGTAATGCTGTCCTCGATTTTCTTAATGATGGAAGTTTTGAGGTTGGTGTTAATAATACCTATATTGTACTTATACCAAAAGTTAAAAATCCTTCTTTCATTATATTGCTCTATTATCTTGTGTAACATGTTGTACAAACTGATAGCCAAAGTTTTAGCTAACCAGATGAAATGGGTGCTGCCATCCATTATATCCCCAACCCAAAGTGCTTTCACACCTAGCATGTTAATCACAGACAACGTTCTTGTAGCATTTGAAGCTCTCCACACTATGGATGTGTGAATGAATGGGAATGAATGATTCATGGTGTTGAAACTGGATATGAGCAAGCCTACGACAGAGTTGAGTGAGATTTTTTAGAGGCTGTAATGAGGAAGATCGGCTTTGTTGAAAAATGGATCACACTCACCATGACTTGCATGAGAATAGTGACATTTCAGTTCTTATAAATGGGCAGCGAAATGGCCATATCATAACCATGAGAGATCTCATGCAAGGTGATCCCCTCTCCCCATATTTTTTCCTTTTGTGTGGTGAAGGTCTGAGCACTATCCTAAATAGAGTAGAGACAGAAGGAAGAATTACCAGATTGCCTATCACTAGGCAGGAACCAGACTTAATCACTTGTTCTTTGCTAATGACAACTACTCTTTTGCAAGGTGAGTCTGCTTCAACGGTACAATATTCAAGGAGCTTTAGAGGAGTATGAAAAAGTATCAAGGCAAAAATTAAATAGACACAAGACATCTATTTTCTTTAGTCGGAATACCAATAAGGAAATCAGAACACATATCTTATCGGTGGCAGGGGTGAACTCAACAGGACAGTATGAGAAGTACTTGGGTAGGGGTGTCAAGGCGGGTGGTTAATAACCGTCCGTTAACCGTTAACCGCTATAACCGCTAACCGTTTAACCGCTTAACCGCTAACTGCTATAACCGCTTAACCGCTATAACCGCCTAGCGGCTAGCGGTTAGCGGTTATTGGGTTTACTAACCGTAACCGCTAATCGCATTTTTTATATAATATATTTTTATAATTATAATTATAATAATATTTATATATCTAATATAATCAATTGATCATTAATAATTAAATCACATTTTTGTTTTAGATAATTAAATCACAATGATAATGTTCAATGACAATTCAAATATTTTATTCAAGTTAATCATATTATATTATTATTAATGTACAATGATAATGTGATTCGTATAATATCAAATTAAGTAATTGACATTAGATTAAACAATGTGTTACTTATAAGCACAATTGAAGTATTATTGTATTATCATTCTAATTTTAGTAATTTATATATTATCACTATAATTGATATGATTATATCACATGATGAATTGATCATTAAATCATATGATTATATAATAACAAATAATACATATATAATGAGATCATATGATTATATAATATCAAATTAAGTAATTGACATTATATTCAACAATGTGTTACTTATAAGCACGATTGAAATATATTAATGTGTATTTTTTGAACAATGTTTTCACCATTCTTTGAAAAAAAAAAAGAAATTTAACCATTTTTTGAAAAAAAAATAATTAACATTGAAGATAACCCTTATAACCACATATAACGAAACTATTGATTGAGTTGCTAAACTAAAAATAGAAATTTATAAAGATATAAGTTTGTAATTGAATAAAATATTTTTGAAACTTTATGGTTTATATCTTCTAGCATTTATTTATTTAATTTTTTCATAATGAAAGCAATTGATTGTTGGAAATTCACCAAGCTAACGTATTGATGTATTTTTTGAACACTATTTTCACCATTTTTTAACCATTTTCTGAAAAAAGAAATTGAGCAATTTTTTAACAATTTTTTGATATGTGTACATGCTTGTGCCTTAATATTATTATGTTTAAGTTTACAACTTTTCTTCTTTTGATATCCACAAGATTTACTAGAGGACCAAATGAGAGTATATTATGTACAAGGATTGATGAGGTTTTAATGTTTTATTTGTATCATTTAATATTTTATTTGAACTTATTTATTTTTTTTTTTTATAAGCTGTGTTGAACTTTTTTATATATTTTTTTAAATGTTGTGTTGAAATTTTTTTTATAGGTTGTCGTTTTTTATTATTTTTTTTTTAAAGTATAAGTAAATGCAAATTTGGGGTCAAATATTTTTGATTTTTCAATATGGGCTCTTTTTATAGCAATTTGGCCAAAAAAGACACTAAAAGTATAAAAACAAATGAGGGTAAAAAATGCTACAGTAATTTTTTTTTTAAAAAAAGAAGCCCCAAAAAGCCTAAAGAGCCTTAAAAAAATGCCAAATTTTGAAAAAGCGGTTATAGCGAGCGGTTACCTATTTTACTAACCGCTAACCAGCGGTTAGTAGATAACCGCTAATTTAATAACCGCAACCGCCTTGACACCCCTATACTTAGGGCTGCCAGCAATCATAGGTTCGTCCAAAGTTAGTGTTTTTTTTGGGGATAAAGGGAAAGGTTTGGGATGGAGTCAATGGGTGGAAAGAGAAATTTTTAGCCTAGGCTGGTAAAGAGATTCTTCTAAAATCAGTCGTTCAAGCAACACCCACATACACTATGAGTGTATTCTTGTTGCCCAAAACCTTATGCAAGGACATTAATTCCATCATGTCTAAGTTTTGATGGGGTAATAAGGATAATGAGTCGAAGATGGCATGGATAAGTTAGGAGAAAATGGGACGGACTAAGGAGAAGGGTGGATTGGGCTTCCGTGATGTAGAGAGCTTCAATTTGGCACTATTAGCAAAGCAAGGGTGGAGAATTCATCAAAATCCGAATTCGTTAGTAGATAAGATTTTCAAGGAAAAATACTAGCCCAATGGTAGCTTTATGGAGATACCTTTGGGCTGGTCACCTTCATATGCTTGGAGGAATAAATGGACGGCTCAGAAAGTGCTCAAGAATGGGTTGGTATGCAGGGTGGGTGACGGATGTTCTATAAACATATGGGGAGACAAATGGGTGGAGAAGCCGATAACCTACTCCATTCAAACCCCAATCCAGGTGCTAGAAAAAGAAGCAGAAGTAAGTGAGCATATTGACGGTGATACTAAATGGTGGAACATGAACCTTCTGGCAGATATATTCATGGCTGAGGAAGTGGAACAAATTGGAAGCTTGCCAATATGTCCGAAGAAAAAACCGGATTATCTTGCATGGGTTGGAAGCAAAAATGGGATTTTCTCAGTTCGAAGTGTGTACCATATGGAGTGTGACAGAAAGGAGATGGAAAAGGGCAGTAGTTCATCCATTCCTAGTACATCTTCTCTCTAGAAGGCCATATGGAAAATTAAAGTTCCTAGGGCGGTGGCTGTGTTGCCTTGGAAAGCTTCCAAGAACATCTTGCCTGCGAAGGAGAACCTCTTCAAGTGTGGCATTTCCCCAAACCCTCTATGTCCAATCTGTGGCCGGAATTGGTTGGGCATGCTCATTGGAGCTGTCCGGCTTCGAAGGATGTGTGGTTGGATAACTCTAAGATAATTAAGAAAAGCACAAGTGATGAAGATGGCTTCCTTAATATTTTTGAGAAGTTTTTGGGGAATTGGGAGGCTGAGGAGATCCAACGGTTTGCTTTCGTGGCTTGTCAGGTGTGGTTTAGGAGAAACAAGGTCGTCTTTGGTGAGGAGTTTATTGCCCGAGCAGCAGTGAACTGAATAGCCACTGAACAGACGGAGTTGTTTCTACTAGCAAACACTCGATCAGTGAGTGTACTACCACGAAGCCCCTTAGACCAAGAAACTCAGTGGACGAAACCTTCGGAGGAGTGGGTGTTGTGGTACAAGATCATGAAGGTGTTTTGGTGGAAGCAAAATGCATTACACGTCCCTGCATCTCAAACCCAACTATTGTGGAGGCCATAGGCGCTTGGAGTGCTATTGGCATGGGACACCAATTGGAGCTCATGCACGTCAAGCTGGAGGAGGATTCTTTTGAGGTTATACATGTTGGGATTATGCTTAGAATCCCAGTGATTTTATATCCATATTGACTTTAAGATGTTTGTAATGAATAAAGGTTTTATTCACTGATAAAATTGTTTTGGGGTATATGACATATAAAATATCTTCACATGCTTATTACCAAAAATGCTCATCATATTATATTGTGCATGTGAAAGGTCCCTAGATGACATTGAATATGGATATGGGTGTGAGTAACTTTGTTATCACACAAGGTCATAGTCCATAATCCTTGTATCTTTAAAATAGAATGTTCACAGTTGATAAATGGAACTAGGGCAATTCCATTTTGAGTAAGACTGTTACACATCGAATCTTGCTGATCTACCTTGATCAAGTGGAGCAGCATCTCCAGGATTGATGTGTTAGGTGTTGAGACCTTAAGGCACTGAATGGACCAAGGAGGTATATTTCAATAAATTACTGTCCACAAGGAAAGACAATAACTCCTTATAGACTTCTTACAACTTTTATTCTAAATCCTGACGGAATTGTAGATTCAGATGTTGTATGTAGGTTGCTTTGATTTGTAAATTAGTGAGGCCTATCATTGATCAACAATGTCTCATTACTTTGGGCAACCACATGCAATATTGTGGGAAAGCCTTTTCCAAGAATGAATCCAAATCCTTTCTCAGCAAACAATGAGATAAGAAACGACCCCTTGTTTTAGGTTTTATGGATTTATTCTTAGAGACTCTGGCCAAAGCATTTTGGTCGACGCACCAATATATATATATATATATATATATATATGTGTGTGTGTGTGTGTGTGTGTGTGTGTGTGTGTGTGTGTGTGTGTGTCCTAAGCATATTTGAGAATGTCATGAAGTGGCAATATACTTAGCCTTAATTCTGCTATGGAGTATTTCATGGAGGAATTATAAGTTAATATTAAGTGAGTTAAAGGGAGTAATTATTCAGTAAAAATATTTATTGGAGTGTAGTCACAATCTTTTAGTAGAATTAATTGTGATTAAATATTGTTGCATAACGAATGTCTGGGAGATATATTACGAACATATTTAAGCCAATAATTATTTTTCCCTTTAGGTCCCACACCAAGCTGATGTTAGTTAACCATGGTTAGGCCATCTAAATCAATGGGGCTAAATGTTTTTATTTAAGTAAAACATGGGCTAGAGAAAAAAGTAAAGCAAGTTGGGCTTGAATAAAACCAAGAAGCCCAAGAGGCATGAATTAATTAATAATGCAATTTTGGCTTGGTTAAAACCAAGAGGCCCAAGAAGCATGTATTAATTAAACAAAGTTGGCCGTGGATAAAACCAAGAAGCCCAAAAAGATAAGCATTGGACATAAAGGAGAAGGGCCTGGGATTTAATCCCTAATCCCAGGCTCCGTCCCCAGGCAGGGGAATGCATGCCCAAGGAGAATCTCTCCCAGGCCCACGCATTTACTTAAGTAGAGGGGAGCTAGGGTTTTATCTCCCTAGACGTCCCTCTCTCCTAGTATGTAGGGTGTCAATGCAGTTATTAAATTTCACTAACTGCAACCGTAACCGCCTAGCAGTTAGCGATTAGTAAAACAAGTAACTGTCTGCTATATCCGCTTTTTCAAAATTAGGTTTTTGGCTTTTTCTTGGGCTTTTAGGGTTTTTTTTATTTTATTTTTTTTTATAATCATTTTAGCATTTTTTTTACCCTCATTTGTTTTTTGCATTTTTAGTGTCTTCTTGAGCCAAATTGCTATATATAAAGAGAGGCCATATTGAAAAATCAAAAATATTTTACCCCAAACTTACATTTACCTATACTTTAAAAAACCATTCCTTGAATATTAAATCATAACCTCTTAACTTTAAAAAAAAAAAAAAAAATTTAAAAACACACACACACACACACAACATATAAAACAAACGTTCAACACACCATATAAAAAAAAATATATAACAAAAGTTCAACACGACATATAAAAAAAAATATAAAAAAAAAGTTCAAATAAAACATTAACTTCATCAATTCTTGTACATAACATATTCTCATTTGGTCATCTAGCAAATCCTGTGGACAAACTCCTAAGTCCTAAATTCATAATGATCTAATGGTCATACACTCCTACTTAAATTATATGATCATATTAACTCACAAATCACAAATCACAATTCATATTAATATAATAAAATTATCTTAGGTCTAAGAATCTAAGATAGTGTGATATTTGTTTTCTAAGTATAAAGTATCTAATAATGATTTGAATCAATTGTGGCTATAAATAACACATTGTTTAATTCAATTCTGATTATCATTGTACATGAATAATATGATTAACTTGTAGACTTATGACTTATGAGTTCTGTCATATTATATATGTATTATTTTTTATTATGTAATCATATGATTTAATGATCAATTCATCATATGATATAATCATATCAATTATAGTGATAATATATAAATTACTAAAATTAGAATGATCATACATTAATACTTCAATTGTGGTTATAAGTAACACATTGTTTAATTTAATGTCAATTACTTAATTTGATATTATATGAATCACATTGTCATTGTACATTAATAATATGATTAACTTGAATAAAGTATTTGAATTGTCATTGAATCATATGATTAAGTATTGATTTAATACATTGGGGAAAATGCAGTTTACCCCCCTGAAGTTTCAGGAGTTTTTCAATTTTAACCTCAAAGTTCAAAAATTGGCAATCTACCCCCCTGAAGTTTCAAAATTTTCAATTTAAACCTTCCGTTTAATTTTTCCGTTAAATTGGACGGAAAATTTTTTAAAAAAGCCTGAGGGCAATGATGTAATTTCATATATTTCCGTCCATTTTGACGAAAAAATTAAACGGAGGGTTTAAATTGCCAATTTTTGAAACTTCAGGGGGGTAGATTGCCAATTTTTGAACTTTGGGGTTAAAATTGAAAAACCCCTAAAACTTCAAGGGGGTAAACTGCATTTTCCCCTTATACATTTATATTATTCAATATGCATAATTGCATATATGTATAATGTATAATTATAACATATGGACTTATAAGTTAATAACATACATTTGAACTAAGTCTCTAGATACTTTATTTTATTTTATTTTTTATTTTTTTATTCAAAGTGGGAGAGGGGGACTCTAGATACTTAATTGTTCATTATTGTATTAGCTAGTATGAACTTGCATACTTACGACTTATGAGTATATATGTATAATTTGTTATTATATAATCAAATGATTTGATGATCAACGGATCATGTGATATAATCATATAAATTATAGTGATAATGTATTAATACTCAAATTGTGATTTAATTATCTAAAACAAAAATGTGATTTAATCATTAATGATCAATTGATTATGTTATATGTATAAATATTATTATAATTATAGTTATTAAAATATATTATATAAAAAGCAGTTAGCGGTTAGCGGTCACGATTAGTAAAGCCAATAACCACTAACCGCTAACCGCTAGGCGATTATAGCGGTTAAGACGGTTAGCGGTTAGCGGTTTGGTTAGTGGTTAGCAGGCAGTTAAATAACCGTCCGCATTGACACCCATACTAGTATGACTAGGATTCTGCCTATCTGCTCCTTGTCCCACATTACTAAGATCTGAAGCTCTACCCTCTGCTAAGCCTATAAAAGGCGAAGAACCTAGAGCTTTCAAATCATTCCATCCTATTCTATCATAGCAAGTTCTGCTTGATATATAATTTTCAGTACTCTGAAAATTATAAGTTCTTGCGTTAACTCACAAAGAACAAAAGTTTAAGATTTGAAGAGTTAAGCAAGAGCCCACACTCTCTTGGTTATCGTTAGTCATTGGTAAAAAGATCTAGAGGTTTTAATATTGATTTAGATGATCTTGTTCTTGGAGGAGAGAAGCAAAAAAGTTTCTTTCCCATAGCCAAAAAGTGGCCGTTGATCTTCAAGTAAGTAATATATTCTTGCTATTTATTGTAATAGCATATGTTCTTCATTTGTTGTTTATAATGTTAAGATCTAAACTGTAAAATTTCAAATCTTTTGGAGTTCGTTTGCTATTTTAATTAAATTTTGCAAACACAACATAGTTGTAGTTTTTCCTACAAAGGCTTGTAAGGATTACGATTTTTGTTGATGCTCATGAGCAAGTCTTAAAAAATGTTTGAGACTAGATCTGGCATGGAAAAATCATGGTTGACGTAGTGGTTCAAAACGGATTTTTGTTTCGAGTAATATCGAAAAAAGATATGACCCGTTCAACTTTCGTCGACAGATCTGGAAACAGAAATCTTAAAAGCGGTTTTGAGTTGTAAAAAAATCTGTTTTGTGAAGATAATCAAAATTTTATGAAAATTTGATTATGGAATATGATGTATAACTGATACAACATATTTGAAACACAAAAGAAGTTTTTACAAGATCAATTTCATGAAGTTTAGATATTTTTGAAATTAGATTTCAAGTGTATATCTAAAAAGGCATGAAATTGTGCAAAAGTTTTCTTAAGAAATCTTGGCAAGCAATAAATAGATTTTTTGTTTAATTAAAATTATTTGATTGCTTATCGGTTATTGTGATGACTGAAAAATCATACAAGGGTGGTACCATGGTTGAAAAACTAAAATACTATATAAAAGGTTAATTATGTGTTTGACACGTAATTAAGGCAATTCGACATATCAATCATGAATTGAATTCAAGGATTGAAAGTTGCCTTTGTAACTATGATCCAAAGGTGAGCTTTCTTGATGAGGTTGGTATGAAACAGTACTAAGGATTAATGGACAATAATCAATAACTTTTGAAGTTTGATTTTTGATCTATTAAACATCAGGAAAAGATGGATATAGTTATAATTCCTAAATAGTTAGGAAAAGTTGTATGAAAAGAGTGGCAAGGTGTTAGAGTTGTAAAGGAATTGCAATTCTTAAAAAAACCCATAAATTTTTTTAAATATCAAGTGGGAGATTCTTTACTAAATCAAGCAGTCTCCATCATAAATCTATGGTAAGAGATAAATTAAAGATACCTCGCCTTAGCCATGCCCTTCTCCCTATGGAGGGTTTTCTTTATTTTATAAGTTACGTATAGATTTCGTTAATGGATAAGATGAGATTGGTTATGTATCAATGGCGACCGCGCTACCGTGGAGTCAATTGACAACAAGATCGATGGTGCACACTTGACTAATCTGAGATATTAATCTCCCTACGGAGTTATGTTATCTTAAGATTAGAGACTACAGAATACGGCTGTTTATTAATGGGGTAATAACATTAATAATGAGATAAGAGTCTCCCCTAAGTTAAGGTAATTAAAGACACCTCGCCTTGGCCATGAGCCCTGCTCCGTACGAAGGGTGCATTTAATTGCAGGATTAGGTTTCAGTTACTTTTGAAACATTATATGTTTGTTTTGGGTTTACATATTTTGTTTATTGCTAAATATATATGTATAATATATGCTCAAAATAAAAATAATTTTTCAGAACAAGAATGTCTTCATTCAACCCTTTCTCCACTATTTTAAACCAAAATAAGTTGATAGGTCCTAATTACGTTGAATGGAAACATAATTTGGACATTGTGCTCATGGCTAAGGGGCACAAGTTTGTGCTGACCGAAGCCTGCCCTATTGAACCAGCACATGGTGCATATGAGGATGAAATACAGTGATTTATTCGCTGGAAGAAATCAGATGAGATGACCAAGTGTTACGTATTGGCTTCTATGTCAAACGTAATCCAACATCAGCTTCAAGATGTGGATCATGCTCTAAGTATGATGATAATCTTGAAAGAGATGTTTAGAGAGCAAAGTTGTGCTGCTAAGTTAGATATGATGAGAGCTTTGTTAAATACAAAGATGGCTAAAGGAACTCCAGTGAGGGAACATTGTCTAGCTATGATAGCTATGTGCTCAATACACTAAAGGTGTTGGGTGTAGAGATTGATGGAGAATCTCAGGTAGATGTGATTCTACATTCCCTGCCGAATTCGTTCAATCAATTAAGGCTAAATGTGTTGATGAACAAAAGGATTAACACATTAGTGGAACTGATGAATGAGTTAATTAGAGCAGAAAACATCCTAAAGTCCAAAGCCATAACGAATTATGCTCATGCTTTAGATTCTAAACCGAGAGGTTTAAAGAATAAAAAGCAACTTAAACATGTTGGCAAGCCATTTGTCAAAAGGTTTAAGAAGGATGGTAAGAAGACAAAAGGCAAGAGAAGTGGAAATTGCTTCCACCGTGATTAGCGTGTGCACTGGAAGAAAACATGCCCCAAGTATCTTGCTTCCAAGAGTCAAGGTAATGAATCATCTTATTTGGTTGAAACATGTTTTGTTATGAATCCACCAAGTTCCTAGTGTGTGGATTCAGGATCAACTAATCATGTCTACAATTCATTGCAGGGGTTCCAGGTAACCAGACAACTGAATGAAGGAGAGATGTACCTGCACTAGGAGATGGAACTAAAGTTCCGATTCACTCCATGGGAATTGTTAAGCTATGTTTTAATTCAAGAGTTTTAATATTATCAAACTGTCTTTATGTACCCTACATTCGTATAAGTCTAGTTTTTGTTACATTTCTAGATAAGTGTGGATATACCTCTATTTTGAAGGATACCGTGATAATAAAGAAGGATAATTACATTATCTATTCTAGCATTATCAGTGATGGTTTGTATATTATAACTCCAGGGCTGACACGACCTGTTTACGGCCTGTAATGACCCGTGATTAACCTATTCATGAACACGACCCGTTAAGCTAAACGGGTTGGCGAGTCTGACACGATTATAACATGAAAAATAGTTGGGTAACCCAATACGATCCGTTTAACCCGTTTAAAATATTCGGGTCATATCGGGGTGACACGACCCGACATGACCCGTGTTCTTAGAAGGTAACACGACCCGACACGACCAGTTTAAAAAGAGAGCCCCTACAGTCCGGTCACTCTACAAAACAAGCTCTATACAGCATCCAATAAGGATGTAACACATCAGCAAGCAACGTATAAAATAGAGAGGAAAACACCATAAAAGAACCCAATCTTTTAATATTAAAAAACAAAATCCCTAGATAATCCTCATCTCTGGCCCACAGCAACAACCCACCCATTCTTCCATTCCATCGTGCATAGGTTTTCCAATTTTGTTAATAACATCAACAACCCATCTATTTTTTCCAAGTTGAAGTTGAAGATCACCATCACTTTTCTCATTCAGTTGAAGTTGAAGATCGCGTCCATCGATTTCTCCATTTTCGTTGATTTTTCATGTTCGTTGATTCTTCAAGAATGGGTTTCGATTTTGCAGAAGAATCGTCAATTTTTTCATGTTTGTTGATTCTGTACAACTTTCTACAATTTCTAATCCTGCAGAATTGTCAACTTTCTGCAATTTTTTCGTGTTCGTCGTCACGTGATGGCTGAAATTCTGCACTTACAAAAAAGAAATCCCTTCACCAGGTGTGTCTTCTCGGTTGTCTTCTCGTGCACAGCAAGTTTATGGCAACCTGCAATGGCTTCGAGCACTACACTTCTGGTTAAAATCCAACTGAATCAAAATGGCTGGATTTAGTGGGTTTAGTAGTGGAGAGAGAGAGAGAGAGAGAAGCGCGGCTTGGAGTTGGGGGGGCTATGTCGGCTGAATCAGGATGGCTGATGTGGGCATACGGCGATGCCTGGCTTAGGGTTAGTTTAGTTTAGGGTTATTTGACTTTTTTCGTTTTTTTTTTAATATTAAAATGGGTCTGGCGGGTCGACCCACCAAACACGAAAATTAATCGAATCTTAAACGGGTGACCCGATTAAGACTCGAACTCGATAAGGCCATACCCAATACCTGTTAATTCATGTCATGTTCATGTCGAGTTCGCGGGCCGTGTCAAAATTACTTGCCATACTCCTGATGAATATTCTGTTAATAATTCAATTCTAGAACCAGATCATACTGTTTTACCATTAAAGAGAAAGTTTCCTTCTACTAATGATGCATATCTTTGGCATCTACGTCTTGGACACATTAACTCAAAAAGGATTCAAATACTATTTAATGATGGGCTCTTGAGCCCATTAGTATAAAACGATTACCCAGTCTGCGAATCATGTATTGAGAGTAAAATGACCAAGAGGCCTTTTCTACAAAGGATATAGGGCAAAAGATTTGTTAGCGTTAGTACACACTGATGTATGTGGTCCAATGAGTGTCCCAGCACGAGGAGGTTTTGAGTATTTCATAACATTTACAGATGATTACTCAAGGTATGGATAGGTTTATCTAGTGCATTGAAAGTCTGAAGCGTTTGAAAAGTTCAAAAGAGTTTCGAGTAGAAGCCGATAAACAACTAGGTAAACATATCAAGGCACTTCGATCAGATCGAGGTGGTGAATACTTCCTTGGGGAATTCATAGACCATTTTTCAGAAGCACAGATCATATCCCAGTTGACAGCACCGAAGACTCCCCAGCAGAATGGTGTGTTAGAAAGAAGGAATAGGACTCTTTTGTAAATGGTAAGAGCAATGATGAGTTATGCTACATTGCTTGTATCCTTTTGGGGTTATGCCCTAGATACCGCAGCATACTTGCTTAATATGGTTCCATCCAAGTCTGTTTCCAAGGTACCCATGGAATTATGGATAGGGCGCAAGCTTAGCTTGAGCCACATCCGAATTTGGGGTTGCCCAGCACATGTGCTGAAGGGAAAGATAGACAAGTTGGAAGCCAAAACAAAAGTATGCCTATTCGTAGGATATCCAAAAGGAACAAGAGGATAGTTGGTTTATGGTTCTAAGGATAATAAGGTCTTTGTTACTACAAATACCAAGTTCCTAGAAGAGGATTATGTAAACAATCATAAACCAAAGCGCAAGGTGGTTCTAGAGGAAATGCAAGAAGCAAGAAAGGAATCTTCTTCAAAAGAAACTAAAGAAGAGGTGGTTGTATCTAATACACCACTAGTTACTACAAGTGAAACACCTAGTACTGGTGAAGCACCTAGTACCATTTTACTGCGTCGCAGTGGGAGGAAACTCAGAGCGCCTGAAAGATACTTGGGAGAGGCCTTTATGGATGAATCTGATACAGCTATATCAGACCCAAGGACCTTCAAAGAAGCGGTAAATGAAGTGGATACAGACCATTGGGTCAAAGCTATGGAAAGTGAGTTGGAATCTATGTATTCCAACAAAGTCTACACTCTTGTAACGGCACCTAACGGCACTAAGCCAATTGGGTGCAAGTGGGATTACAAGAGAAGAGAGGAGTAGATGGGAGGGTTGAAACCTTCAAAGCAAGACTAGTGGCAAAAGGTTTTACTCAAAAAGAAGGGATAGATTATGAAGAAACTTGTTTGCATGTAGCCATGCTAAAGTCCATTATGATACTCTTGGCCATTGCAGCTCATCATGACTATGAGATCTGGCAAATGGACGTCAAGACAACCTTTTTGAATGGGTAGCTTGACGAGGACATCTATATGATACAGCTAAATAGTTTTATAGCTGAAAACCAAGGAGATATGGTGTGTAAATTGCAAAGATCCATTTATGGACTTATGCAAGCATCCCAGTCATGGAACATCAAGTTTGATGAAACAATCAAATAGTATGGTTTTGATCAAAACCTCGATGAACCATGTGTGTACAAGAAGTGTGGTGAAACTGTAGTAACATTCTTGGTGCTTTATGTAGATGACATACTATTCATTGGCAATGATGTAGGAACGTTATCAGCAATAAGAATGTGGTTATCAAAGCAGTTTGATATGAAGGACTTGGGAGAAGCAAGCTATATCCTAAGGATCAAAGCTTTTGAGAGATCGTCAGAATAGGATGATAGGCTTATCCCAAGCTGTATACATAGACAAGGTTATAGAAAGATTTAGCATGACAGTCTCCCAAAAACGACTTTTACCCTTTAGACATGGAGTACCTCTTACAAAAGAGTAGTGCCCTAAGACACCTCAAGAAGAGGAAGAAATGAGAAGGGTTCCTTATGCTTCGGCTGTAGGAAGTCTCCTGTAGCTATGCTTTGCACTAGACCTAACATATGTTTTGCAGTGGGCATGGTCAGCAGATATCAATCAAATCCAGGACCTATGTATTGGGTAGTAGTGAAGCATATACTCAAGTATCTTCAGAGAACGAGGGATTATATGCTTGTCTACCATTGCGAGGATTTGATAGCGACTGGTTACACAGATTCTGACTTCCATTCAAATCATGATTCTTGAAAGTCTACCTCAGGGTATGTCTTTACCCTAGGTGGAGGAGCCATTAGTTGGAGAAGTGTTAAGCAATCCTATATTGCTAACTCCACTATGGAAGCTGAATATGTCACAGCTTGTGAGGCTATAAAAGTAGTATGGCTCAAGAAGTTCCTATCGGATCTTGGTGTTATAAAGATAGAGCATTCTCCTATCACATTGTTTTGCAACAACAGTAGAGCAGTTGCACAATCTAAAGAGCCAAGGAATCATACGAAGGGGAAACACATCGAGCACAAGTATTATCTCATAAGAGAGATAGTATCTCGAGGAGATACAACTGTAGCTAAGATTCCATCGATTGAGAATTTGGCAGACCCGTTCACTAAGACCTTACCTCAAAAGATTTTTGAATCTCACCTGGAAGGAATAGGTGTCAAATGTATGCCTCACTAGAATTAAGGGCAAATGGGAGATTGTTGGGATTATGCCCAGAATCCCAGTGATTTTATATCTATGTTAACTTTTAGATGTTTGTAATGAATAAAGGTTTTATTCACTGATAAAATTCTTTTGGAGCATATGACATATAAAATATCTTCACATGCTTATTGCCAGAAATGTTCATCATATTATATTGTGCAAGTGAAAGGTCCCTAGATGACATTGAATACGGATATGGGTGTGAGTAACTTTGTTATCACACAATGTCATAGTCCTTAATCCTTATATCTTTAAAACAAAATATTCACAGTCGATAAATGGAACTGGGGCAATTCCATTTTGAGTAAGACAGTTGCACAGCAAATCTTGCTGATCTACCTTGATCAAGCGGAGCGGCGTCTCGAGGATTAATGTGTTAGGTGCTAAGACCCTAAGGCACTAAGTGGACCAAGGAGTTGTGTTTCAGTAAAATATTGTCCACAAGGAATACAATAACTCTTTAAAGACTACTTGCAACTTTGATTCTAAATCCTGGGGGAATTGTAGGTTCAGATATTGTATGTAGGTTGCTTTGATGTGTCAATGAGTGAGACCTATCATCGGTCAACAACGTCTTGATACATTGGGCAACCGCATGCAATATTGAGGGAACCAAATCCTTTGTCAACAAACAAAGAGATAAGAAACATCCCCTTGTTTTAGGTTTTATGCATTTATTTGTAGAGACTCTGGCCAGAGTTTTTTGGTCGGTGCACCAATATATATATGTGAGTGTGTGTGTGTGTGTGTGTGTGTGTGTGTGTATGTGTTAAGCATATATGAGAATGTCATGAAAACCAGTTACTCAAGGAATAAGAGGTAGAGAATTCAGTGGCAGTATACTTAACCTTAATTCTGCTACGGAGTGTTTCATGGAGGAATTATAAGTTAATATTAAGTGAGTCAAAGTGATTAATTGTTCAGTAAAAATATTTATTGGAGTGCAGTCACAATTTTTTAGTGGAATAATTGTGCTTAAATATTGTTGCGTAACGAATGTCTGGGAGATATATTACGAACATATGTAAGCCAATAATTATTTTTTCCTTAGGTCCCTGACCAAGCTAATGCTAGTTAACAATGGTTAGGCCTTCTAAATCTATAGGGCTGAATGTTTTTATTTAATTAAAAAAAAGGGCTAGAGAAAAAAAAGTAATGCAAGTTGGGCTTGGATAAAACCAAGAAACCCAAGAGGCATGAATTAATTAATAATGCAATTTCGGCTTGGTTAAAACCAAGAGGCCCAAGAGGCATGTATTAATTAAACAAAGTTGGGCTTGGATAAAACCAAGAAGCCCAAAAAGATAAGCATTGAACATAAAGGAGAAGGGATTAAATCCCAAGCCCATGCGTTAACTTAAGTAGAGGGGAGCTTGGGTTTTATCTCCCTAGCCGTCCCTCTCTCCTAGTATGACTAGCATTCTGCCTATTTGCTCCTTGTCCCACATTGCTATGATCTAAAACTCTACCCCCTGCTAAGCCTATAAAAGGAGAAGAGCTTAGAGCTTTCAAATCATTCCATCCTATTCTATCATAACGAGTTCTGCTTGATATATAATTTTCAGTACTCTGAAAATTATAAGTTCTTGTGTGAACTCACAAAGAACAAAAGTTATGATTTATAGGTAAGCGAGAGCCCACACTCTCTTGGTTACTGTCAATCATTGGAGAGAAGATCTAGTGGTCTCAATATTGATTGAGAGGATCTTGTTCTTGGAGGAGAGAAGCAAAAAAAATTTTGCCCATGGCCAAAGAGTAGCCGTTGATCTTCAAGTAATATGTTCTTACTATTTATTGAAATAGCATATGTTCTTCATATATTGTTCATAATGTTTTTCTGGCTTAGGAATATGTTTATTTTTTCGCAGTGCAAAATTTTGATTTGCAAACATATTCCCAACAATACAAGCACTCAGGCCGAATGGTAAGTGTTGTACCAACTATGGGCATTTGATAAATGATGTCAAAACACTACTACGTGAGGAGCCAAACTAGGAATTTAGTCTTGTAAAAATATCAGTCAACACAGCTATTCACAGACTAGCACGAATGACTTTATCTATAAGGGGGACCACATGTGGGTAGACGATATTCCCGTTTATATTCACAATATTTTAAGCGACGAGTAAGTATTTTTTGAGTAATGAAAGAAGGGAATCCAACTTCAAAAAAGAAAAAAAAAAAAAAAAGAAAAAAAACAACACCTAGAATGCACACACATCATCTTCGAGAAAAATGAGAAAGAAACATGTATTAGTTTTGTGAAATGTTTATTTTCATTCTTTTCCACTTCTCTTGTCTATTTTTGTATAAGATATGTGCAAATCTACCATAAAATTTGTGAGACCCACATTTGGATCTCACAGATTCAAAAGTCAATTTGCAAAAGAAATTGGCAAAATATATGCAAGAGATAACACCTAACACGTACATCTCTTTAGTTTTGGACGTTGTCTTCCTCCAATGGCCCATAATTATCATTTGCAAATATGTCATCATCTTCTTTCTATGTGAATGATCATTTGAGACAATAAAAGAGAATTTTGAATAAATTAAATAACTTATGTAACACATCAAGAAATGTGAAATAAGTTATAAACAACGAAAAAAAAATGATATACAAGAGTATGTGAATATATCAATAAAAGGAAACCATACAAAAGAACATTTTAGAGCTTCTTTCATGGGTCCAAAGAGAGTGTGTGAGAGAGAGAGAGAGAGAGAGAGAGAGAGGTGAG
Organism: Corylus avellana; assembly: GCF_965113065.1. Classification (NCBI taxonomy): domain Eukaryota; kingdom Viridiplantae; phylum Streptophyta; class Magnoliopsida; order Fagales; family Betulaceae; genus Corylus; species Corylus avellana. The sequence continues at coordinate 19,187,136 of NC_142495.1, read as the reverse complement.
TGAAGTTAAAATCAGAAAAATTCAAGCATATAAAAGTTCAAACAGCCCACGTCAGATCTTGTTCTCACTGTCACCACAAGCTTGGGATTGAAAATATGTAATTATTATCATTAAAAAATGTGAAAGTTGCATGGTTTTTGAGCAGCTAATGATTAGCCTGCGTGAAATTTATTGGGAAAAACATTTTATACTCCTTCGATGTATCACGAATGAGTATTGTAATTATGTTAACTTTGTATTATTGAAAGATGTAATTTTGAGTATTTTATTTTTCAGTCACTTTTAATTTTATCTATTTTGTAAAATTTTCTGTTAAATTATAAAGAATGATGCTAAAATAATTAAAATGACCCTTTTTATTTTTGATCTTTTTATAAAAGATGAAAATTCCCTACTGATTGGTTAGCCACCTGAGTGCTGTCCACATCAGTTTGATCTTCTTGGTTTTGATTTTAGCAATTGGTTAGGGTTCAAAGTGATTGATTAGTGTTCAATTTTTCTGCTATGTTATAATTAATGGATGGAAGTTATTTGAGGACTTGTTGAAGTATTAGTTTCTAAAAATTTTATGTGATGTTGTATGTTGGTAGGGCTATCAAAACGGGTCCGCGGGTCGACCCGCGGGGACCCGCGACCCGTTTAACCAAGACCCAGACACGACTCGTTTATTAAACGGGTCGGACCCCCCGACACGACTCGAACCCGATTTTTCACCGGTCGCACGACACGACCCGTTTACCCGTTTAACTTAAAAAATGATTTTTTTTTTTTTAATAAAATAATAATATTTTTAGCAATTATCTCTTAAAATTAAACTCCTAGCAGGCTAGCCATACCAAATCACTTAATAGTTAGAAGTTAAGTGGCGTGGGCGGTGGCGGTGGCGTGAGGTCCGATGAGGCCGAGAGGGAGGAAATTGAGGAATGGCCGAATGGGTTTTTGTTTATAATTCTAGATCTGGACTGGAGGCTTCACGATCTAATCTATGGCTCTTAGCCTCTCTGTGCTGTTTTTACTTTTTCATTTTTTCTTTAATTCTTTTAAGTGAAAAAAAAAAAAAAAAAAAAAAAAAAAAAAAAAGACAAACGGGTCTGGCGGGTCGACCCGCGACACGACCCGTCAAGCACTCATAAACGGGTCATAAACGGGTCGACCCGTTTATGACCCAAACCCGTTTAATGTAAACTCGACCCGTTTATGACCCAAACCCGTTTAATGTAAACTCAAACCCGCTAATTTCATGTCGTGTTCGTGTCGGGTTGTCGGGTCATGTCAAAATTGCCAGCCCTATATGTTGGCCAGCTATATTGTAATGGAAGAAAGTTTTTTGTAGGAGTTGAAGAACAATACCATTGTGGTGATCAAATCTGATGTTTATTTGCTCCTTAGAAAGTATTTGACTAGAATTGTAATGAATTTTGACCAACACACGAATTAAAATTAGTTGTGCAGCCTGCAGGAGGGGTAATGATAAAAGTAAGAGGGATTCGAGTTTTCTGGTGCCATCTCGTTTTATATTCTACATTATATACGAATAATCTACTCATGAGTTGTTGATACTATCAAACAATAGTCTTATTCATTTCAATTTATTCGCTACAACACTCTCTAGCCCTCCTTTTCCCTTTCACTTTATTTAATTTTTTTTTTCATATGCTTTAAATCGATAAAATCCACTAGCTAAACGACAGGTGGCCATGGAGGTAAATTGACTACAAGGCAACAACATTGTCCGGGAGATTCACAGTTTGAAACAAGTCCCATGCCACAAAAATTGTGGCAACTATTTTCGGTACAATTAGGAAGGTCAACGCATGACTTCTGAATTTGTTGTCCTGATACGGTTCCTGTTATTGAGACCAAAAAAAAAAATTAAGTAATTAAGGCAAATACAATAGTTTCATTATGGTGCTAACATAATTATATGATAACATTACACATTAAATGAAATAACTATTGACAATACACAAAATAAATTACGTACGTTGTTCAATCAATTGTTTGTAGCTTCTAACAATATAAAAAGTTTAAGAAAGTTATTTGTACCAACCTACACCTAAAATAAAAAAAATAAAATAAAATAAAAAATAAAAAAATTGGCCAATTTTTTGAAGTCCAAATGTCAAAACTATATTCATTTAACTATATTCTTGAATGAATATTTTTGTTTTTAGCACCAAATATGAATAATAAGTAACTAGAAAGACTCTTTATAACCAATATAAAAAAATAAAAAAATGAAAAGAAATTCGAATATTAAGACTATGTTCTTTATTGAATATAAACAACAAGAAGTATTTTCGTGCACTAAACAACTATTAAGATATGTACGAAATTTAATATTTCAATGTAAAAGGATTTAAGATAATGAAAAAGAAAGAACATTTATACAAAGGAGAGTTAACAATACCAAAAGAGATCACTAGCAAAGTCACCAAAAACAGAGAGAATGCCGCGGAATATTTCATATTTAGATGGAAAAAGTACACTAAAACACTTATGAATGAAAAACACACATAAAGTTATCACACATATATATACAGCAACGAATAAGTGCAATATCAATGTCTTAAGCAAATATGCTAATATTAGGGGAAGGGTGTCACACAATAAAAGAGAATTTGAAAGAAATTTAACAACATAGCAGGAAAATTGAAGCCTAACAAATCAGTTTTTAATTTGGTTTCTTTCTTTCTTAAAATTTAATCCAATATTCAAAAATGACTTTAATATTGTATGATTCCCTTATTTAATGTTATGGATATTTTTAAGCCATATTTTAAGAAGGAAATGTTGCATAATTAAACTCACAATGAATCCGTAACATACTCGACATTGTTGCTATTCACAGAAAGTTGAGAAGGATTTTCACGTTCCCTACTCCAAATCAGGGCCGGCTTGATACATTTTGGGGCTTAAAAGTTAAAACGAGAAATTTTAGTGGGGCATTTTTCTTAAATTTAAATCTTAACTAAATTATATTTAATTTAATATTATATTTTTATTTAAAAATCATTATTCTCGTTTTTTGAAATGCAAAACTACTTATTAAGGTTTTATATTCAAGTTTTTCTTGCATCTCCTTTCTTTTTATTCACTATTTAGATATGAAATAGTTTTAAGGACTTGAACAATTATTTGTTGGAAAATAATAAAATTGGAGAAAAAAATAAGAATTCAAATTTGAATAAGACTAAATTGAGAAATTGAGAAAAATAATAGAAACGTATAAATATGAGTTTGTAATTGAATAAAATATTTAAAGACTTAAAGTTTAATTTTTTTTAAGGTTGGAATCCAATCATAAATTCATATTTTTTGGACAAAAGCAACCTATGTCTCATGTTAGAGAGAGAAGAACGAAAAAAAAAAAAAAAATCTCATATCTCATGCAAGGACTATCTAATTGACAGTTGGGACTTGGGATTATAATTTATTGGGGAAAATCCACTTTACCCCCTAAAGTTTCAAGAGTTTTTCAATTTGAACCCCAAAGTTTAAAAATTGGCAATGTACCCCCCCCAATGTTTCAAAAATTTTCAATTTAAACCTTTCGTTACTAATTTCCGTTAAATTGGATGGAAATTTTTTAAAAAAAGCTTGAGGGTAATTATGTAATTTTGGAGATTTCCGTCCAATTTGATGGAAATTAGTAATGGAAGGTTTAAATTGAAAATTTTTGAAACATTAAGGGGGTACATTGCCAATTTTTAAACTTTGGGTTTCAAATTGAAAAACCCCTGAAACTTCAGGGGGTGAAATAGATTTTTCCCTAATTTATTGCTGATTAGCTGTCATTATACATTATGATGGGAATCTTTGGCTGCTCATTATCACAAGGCCCAAAATATCTCTATCTTCAACATGAGAATTTTATTTAAGAATGACTTTGATATTAATATATCATTTAATTTCCTTATTTAATGCTATCAATTATTGTAATACTTGTTTCGAGAATGGAATGTTGGAGATTTTAAGAGAATCAAACCATATTAATGTCTTTCTTAATTATTTATTTGCCATAAATTGGGAATTATGATCCTCTCAAGTTCATTTGAATTTGATAATATCCAGTTTTTTTTTTTTTTTTTTTTTTTTTTTTTTATAAAACAACGAACTTCTCATTATAATTCAAGAAACTAGAGATAATATCCAGTTAGTTATATTGGATGGGTATTTTTGTCTCATCAAAAAGTGAAAGGACTAAAATATCATCCAATATAACTAACTGTATATTATCCAGATCAAATAAAGCGGAAATGATCATGTTCCACAAATTGGGGCCTTAATTAAATAATATTGACAGTAATTAAGGCTTCGCGGAATTTTTTTTATGGAAACAATTTTCGTTATTAAGGACTTTAGGCAGTTGCCTAATCCGCCTAAGGCTCCAACTGGCCCAGCCCCGAACAGCGTCAAGTCAAGGGTTGCTTCAGAAGTTTTTAAATTTACCAAAAATGACAACTTTTTAACTTTGGAACAATTTGGGCCTTCTATTAAATTACAGAAGATATGCTACAATCTAGGCCCTTTATTAAATTACAGAACGTGTGTTGAGAAGCAGGATCCAATAATTATTCATTAGAAGCCTTAGGCAATCGACTAAGAGCATTCCCAATGGAAGAGCCAAATGTTACTTTTATCTAGAATAGCTCTTCAAATGTTCAAAAAACCTCCCACATTGGATGAGCCAAAAATATATGTAAAATAGATATTTGATTAGAAGAGCTAAAAAAAAAGTTAAATGTAGCAGCACTTTTTAAGGGAGCCATTTTATTTTTTAGTGTTTCTCTCTCCTGCTTTATCTTTTTCCCAAATCTTTTCTCACCTTTTTTTTAGAAATATAGCTAATCGGATGTGAAGACACTTAAAAATGGCTTAACTAAACTAGATAAAAGTGAGTTATGAAGAGTCATTTTACATAAAAATATGGCTCTTCCATTAGGAATGCTCTAATCTGTTTAGTGGTTAAACTAGCCTTGACATAGGTTGATTAGCGTTTTTGAATCATCCTAAGACATTCTCCATATACAACACACGAAAATGGACATTGCTGCAAAATATTTTATACTTCCATTTTATAAATTGGACACAATTGGTCTGTTGTTACCTTCTTTTAAACAAGTTTTTTTTTTTTTTTTTTTGGGCTGCAAATTATTGCACGCCTTATGAAGAAAAACCTTCATCATTCCACGAGCATTTAGAGACCACAAAATTTTCCAAATTGTGCAATACTCTGATGCTCTGGAGCATTCTCCTCAATCCTACATTGACATATATTTTTTTCCATATATGGTAAGAAACTTTCCCGAAGGTGTTCCCCTTTGATTGACCACTCCAAATCAATCTGTGAGCTTGTCCATTATGGCTTATTTTTGTGGGAAATTGCACTGCAATTTGCAATTTGTTGCAAATGATGCAAAAAGGGTATCTCCATGAGACTAGCACAATAGAAATAAAACAACACCATGAAGTTGGCTTCAAAAACACTAGATGAGGTCATGAACTAAGGAATAGGAGGATTTTTGTTAAACATTCTCCCTCCCCTAAATATTATTCACTTCCTTTTTTTCAAAAAAATTAATATCAAAACATTCTCACTTTTTACATCATATCATTCACTTTTTGGTACTATTCTGATAAAAAAATATTACAAAACAAAACTTTTCAACTTTTTAATACTACTTTTTTACTTTTCTATACCAAATATTAATCTTTTTTTTCTTTTTTTTTTTTTTGCCACAAAAAAATGTGTACAATGCTTGGGTTTTTAACAAACAGCATTTAGAATGCACACACACCATCTCCGAGAAAAACCAGCAAGAAAATATGTATTAGTTTTGTGAAATGTTTGTTTTCATTCTTTTACACATCTCTTGTCTATTTTCCTATAAGAGATGTGCAAATCTACTATAAAATTTGTGAGACCTGCATATGGATATCACAGATTTAAAAGTGAATTTGCAAAAGAAATTGACAAAATATATGCAAGAGATAACACCTAACACGTACATCTCATTAGTTTTGTTAAACATTCTCCCTTTCCTAAATATTATTCACTTCCTTTTTTTGCAAAAAAAATTAAAATCCAAACATTCTCACTTTTTAGTACTATTTAGATAATAATAAAAAAAAAAAATTAATACAAAGCAAAACTTTTCAACTTTTTAATACCACTTTTTTTTCGTATAAAAGATGTGCAAATCTACCATAAAATTTACGAGACCCACTGTAATACCCCATAAAACATCCATTTTAAAAAGGATTAAAAACGTGATTAATGATTTCATAAAACATGGTTTTATAACAAAAGACCTAAACCCTTGTAAGTAACCCAACCCCTTGAGTCTTTTAAGGCAAAACCCTGAACCCACCCCTTTCTGACTGTTCGTATGCCAAATAGTACAGTACGTACACACCTGTCTTTAGTGAGGACGTACGCCAGGGGACCACCCATACATACGAACTTGTCTTTAGTGAGGACGTATGCCAGGGGACCACCCATTCGTACATGTACGTTGACCAGTCTTTGACCCAATGGGCAATACACTAGGACGTATGCCTAAACCCTTTTACCCCATGTGTAATAGTACCGTACGTACGCACCTAGTACTGTACGTACAATGCTTTTCAGAACAGCCTGCAACGCTTACAGCTTTTTCCCACCTGTAAATACCTTCTTCCCCAAGACCCTTATGCTCCATTCTCGCCCCCCATGCTCTTTGAAACTCCTTGTGTAAGTGTCTTTATGAATTTTGTGAGTTGGTGAGGGAGAAGGAAGAGAGTTTTTGTTCTTGCCACCTTCCAAGGTAATCCCCTTACCCATTCCATGATCTTTTATTGTTGTTACTGGTATTTCATGTTTTGATAAAGCTTTCACACATATTTCTTTGCAAAAGCCAAGTATGTTTTGAAAGAGTTTTAAATCCTTCTTCTATTGCTTTGTGTTGCGTGATACCATGATAATTGCATTGCATGTGTTTGCTTAGTAGCCTAGAAGGAGATATATTAGCCTTTAGATTGAATAGAAGCCTCAAAACACAGTTTGGAGCTTTTGATTGGAATACCTAACTCACTAGCCAAACGTACACTCTCGTGTCCGTTCATATGGCTAGGAGGTCAGGTGTTTGCCCTTTAGCTCCGCTTGTGCAACTTAGGTTCCAATAACCCTTTTGTTAGATAAGGCTTAGTACCATACTCAAAGAAGTTCTCTATTACTGCATCGTGCAAGGTTTTTGTGATGTCGGAGGACTAGAGCGAGCGGACGAGGTAAGTTAACACTTATGAACACTTCCCTTAAAAATGTGGGATATGTGTACTTTTTGTAATAACTTGGTAACTGCTGTAATAACTAGTTGATAAGATACATCAAACAACATGGTACACCGGTACGTGTGGAAAAATGGCCATGGGCTTACTATATAAACTTCATTTTATGGTTAATGTGTGTGTGTGTGTTGGCGTTGGATCCAGTGGTTTTTGTGACCGGCATAGCCATTGCCAAATGGTTGGTCATTACAGGACGTACATCACTAGCGTGGGAAACCCGAGGTTAGACTCGGTCAAGCTGCTAGTGGTGGACGTTAGCGTACAATGGCTAGGACATCAGCATTGTATTACAAGTCCCTCGGGATAGCGCCAACCTTGCTGAGAATGGGTAATATCTCGGGTAGACCATACATGAGAGTTATAACCTATAAAGCATTAGTTTTTCTGCATTAAAATACTTGGGCGATTCCCGCCGGAAGAACACCACCCTTTATCTAACCAAACAATATTTTTAAGGTGTATTAACGGAGACAACACCTCCTTTCGTAGTTTATCAAACTGCACTTTTATTTATGCTTAACAATAATGAGCTCATGCCATACCTAATTGTGAGGTTTACTTACTAAGTCGTTAGAGTTACACTGTTTTTACTCTTATAGGGAACATGTTTCTAGAACTCAAGAGTGGCACAGTTGCCACAACAGACTTTGCTTAGGATTCTCACAATGTTATCAAGTTTGTTTTGCATTATCATTAGTTGCTGCATGTCTTTAATTTCAAGGAATATACTCGTCCCTGTATGGTTAATAGTTTCTCAAATTGATTTCACATTCCTATACATTTACTCTGATAATGCTTAAGGAGGCGATTCCTCATTCAGCCACAAATTGGTTTAACTGGGGTAATTGCCAATAACCCTACCAGGCTGGCCAAGGCTAGCTTTAGAGGCATTACACCCACATATGGAACTCACAGATTTAAAAGCGAATTTGCAAAAGAAATTAACAAAATATATGCAAGAAAATAACACCTAACACGTACATCTCATTAGTTTTAGACGTTGTCTTCCTCCCATGGCCCATAATTATCCTTTGCAAATATGTCATGATCTTCTTCCTATATCAATGGTCATTTGAGACAAAAAAAAGAGAATTTTGAATAAATTAAATAACTTATGTAACACATCAAGAAATGTGAAATAAGTTATAAACAACGAAGAAAAAAAATGATTGACAAGAGTATGTGAATATATCAATAAAACGAAATCATAGAATAGAACATTTTGGAACTTTCAAGGGTCCACAGAGAGAGAGAGAGAGAGAGAGAGAGGTGAGTAAAATAAAAAAAAAAATTCAAGCATATAAATCCAATTGGCCCACGTCAAATCTTGTTCCCACCGTCATCACAGGATTGAGATTGAAAATATGTAGTTATTTATACTTATACATGTTTTCTTTTATCATTAAAAAATGAGAAAGTTGCATGGTTTTTGAGCAGCTAATGACCAGCTTGCATGAAATCTTTTGGGAATACATTTTTATATTCCTTCAATGTATCATGAATGAGTATTGTAATTATGTTAACTTTGTATTATTAAAAGTTGTAATTTTGAGTATTTTATTTTTCAGTCACTTTTAATTTCATCTATATTGTAAAATTTTCTGTTAAATTCTAGCGAATGATGCCAAAATAATTAAAATGCCCCGTTTTACTTTTGATCTTTTTTTAAAAGGTGAAAATTCTCTAGTGATTGGTTAGCCACCTGAGTGCTGTCCACTTTGGTTTGATCTTCTGGGTTTTGATTTTAGCAATTTTTTTTTTTTTTTTTTGGAGTGAAATTCATTCAGATTCATTAATAGAATAATCAAGAGCATAAAAACTCTTACAATCACGGAGCATAAAGCTCTGAAAGATCATAGTCGAAGCTAAAAGAATACACGTCATAGAGGTCAAAACATTCAAATCTTATGTTGAAATCCTATCTATGACATCAACATCCGCTAAACCATGCCCAATTTTCAGCTTATACAACAAATATGTTCTAGGCAGACTCTAACTGGGACATAGGTAGCCCATTCCCCAAGCATGAGCAAAAGGCCCACGCAAAAAATAGTTCTTCACGACCTGAGAGGCTAGAAAATTATTCACGTCCTCAGCCCAAAAGCCAAGACAACAAAATATACAAGAAAATATAGGGAAAAAAGACAAAAACCCACAAAACAGCAGCGCGATCGTAGCAAGGAACAAAGGAAGGCTACCGGAGAATTCTGGTCGGAGTGCGAGGAAGCCACACTGGTGCGTGAGAGTCACGCTCCGGTGTGTGGATGCCAGAAAGCGACACGCAAAACGGGGTTGGAGAGGTGCGGTGGAGATTAGCAGCACAGTGGAGATGGCTAGGTGGAGCAACGTCGGGAGCTGTGCTTTATGGCAACAAGAAAGGAAAAAAAAAAAAAAAAAGGGCTCTAAGCGAAAAAAAGGTTCAAAAGAGAAACCGCACAGGCGGGGGACGAGGGTGGTGGGGGAGGAGAGGAGGGAGAAAGCAAGGCCCATCCTTCCTCCCCCAAGCTGAGGTCCTGTGCGGCGCTCTCTAGGAGCTAGGGTTTATCAAAATTGAGAGAATGATTTTAGCAATTGGTTAGGGTTCAAAGTGATTGATTAGGGTTCAATTATTTTGCTATGTTGTAATTAATGGACGAAAGTTATTTAAGGACTTGTTGAAGTATTAGTTTCCAAAACTTTTATGCAATGTTGTATGTTGGCCAGCTATATTGTAATGGATGAAAGTTTTTTGTAGGAGTTGTAGGACAATACAATTGCGGTGATCAAAATATGATGTTTATTTGCTCCTTAGAAAGTATTTGACCAGAATTCTAATGAATTTTGACGAACACACAAATGAAAATTAGTTGTGCAGCCTGCAGGAGGGGTAATGATAAAAGTAAGAGGGATTCGAGTTTTTTGGTGCCATCTCGTATAATACGAATAATCTACTCATGAGCTGTTGATACTATGAAACCATTGTCTTATTCATTTCAATTTATTCGCTACAACACTCTCCAGCCCTCCTTTACCTTTTTACTTTATTTAATTTTTTTTTTTTCATCAACATTAAATCCATAAAATCCATTAGCTAAACAAGAGGTGGCCATGGAGGTACATTGACTACAAGGCAACAACATTGTCTTGGAGATCCACAGTTTGAAACAAGTCCCATGCCACAAAAACCGTGGCAACTCTTTTCGGTACAATTAGGAAGGTCAATGCATGACTTATGAATTTGTTGTCGTGATACAATTCCTGTTATTGAGGACCAAAAAAAAAAAAAAAATTGAAGTAATTAAGGCAAATATAATAGTTTCATTATGGTGCTAACATAGTTATACTATAACATTACACATTAAAGGAAACAACAACTGACAATACACAAAATAAATTATGTACGTTGTTCAATCAATTGTTTCTAGCTTATAACAATATAAAAGGTTTAAGCAAGTTATTTGTACCACCCTACACCACCAAAATATATATATATATATATATATATATTGGCCAATTTTTTTAAGTCCAAATGTCAAAACTATATTCATTCAACTATATTCTTGAATGAATATTTTAGTAACTAGAAGGAATCTTTCTACACCAATATATATATATATATATATATATATATATATATATATATATATATATATATATTAATTAATTAATTAAATGAAAAGTAATTCGAATGTTAAGACTTTGTTCTTTATTGACTATAATCAACAAGAACGACTGCTAGGATAAAAAATCCCCTAGGAAACCCTAGCTCTTTGCCCAGAGTGTCGCACAAGTAGGATAAACCCTAGTTTGGGGAGGAGGGATGGCCATTGGCTGCCTCCCTCCTCCCTTCGCCCTCTTTGGAGCTAGCCTATTTACTTGATGTCCCTAGCTCCGTTGCCTCCTCCCTCCCCCTTCGGCTTGTGCGGTTTTTCATCCTTCTCTTCCGCTCCTTTCTCTTTTTTGTCCCGTTTTGTGGCATTTGCCCTTCTCCTTTTGCCTCTGTGCCCGCCTTGCCGTTCTCCACCGTGCGGCCTTTTCCCACCGCCTTCAGTCTCTGCCACGTCTTTTCTAGGTCGGGCTTGGCTTTGGATCATTTTGTCTTTGCTCGATCTCCATCTTCCATCTAATTCCCTCAACGCATGCCTCGCCATCCTGCTCTCCGGATCCGTCCGTGTCCATCTCACCTTTTGATCTGAATCCGTCGCTCCAGCTGTGGTTTGTTTCTGTTCTACTTTGTGGTTTTTCCCTTTCCTATTTTTGCCTACTATTTTCCTTTTTTTCTCGATGTGTTTGGTTTTTTTGCTTGTTCGGCACACTTTGTGGGTGCCGCTCATGGGGATTCACTCATACTCTCCCCCTTGTGTTTTAAGTGCACCGCTGATCTCCTCTGTGCTCGCTTTGCCGCCCATCGTCCGTTGTCAGGTCTTTTCACGCGTCCCCCCGCGATGAGCTTCCAGCGCCACCTTCCTCGTCGGTTTCCGGCCAGCACGCAATCGGCTTCCTTCCGACTGCTGTCATTCATTTTGTGTGCTTTTCCTGTTGTTTTTCCCTGTATTGTTGGCATCTTTTTGTTGTATTTCCATTTTTCCCCTGTATTTGTTCTTTACTTTCCTATTTTATTTCCCGGTACATTTTTTCTTTCCTATTTTTTTTTCTTGCAATAAGGCTCTGTCCTCTCTCTTTGTTCTGCCCGTTTGTATCTTGATGTTTCTGTGGGATATTTGCTTTGGCCCAGACCCTTGGGTTGTGGATGTGAACGATAGCCTGGTTTTCCGGCTGAAAAGGATGAGTTTCAGATTGGGGGTTCTTTACTATCAGAACCGAGGAATAAGCGCTACCTATGTATTGGTTTGTGTCTGTTTGGTACAGATCTGTGGTTAAACCTATTGAATAGTCATGGGTTAGCGGATGATGTAGTTTTTTATTGGATTTGATTGGTTGCTTGTAACTTTAGCTTCAGCTATGATTTCCTTCAGAGCTTTTTGCTTTGTTTATAAGAGCTCTAGCTCGCAACTTTTTTTTTTTTTTTTTTTGAAAAATTGCTTGCAACTTTTTATCAATGAATGAGTATGGAATGTTTTCCCTTTCAAAAAAAAAAAAAAAACAACAAGAAGTTTTTTCATGCACTAAACAATTATTAAGATATGTACAAAATTTAATATTTGAATGTACACAGTTTTAAGATAATGAAGATGAAAGAACATCTATACAAAGGAAAGTTAACAATACCAGAAGAGATAACTAGGAAAGTCACAAAAAAAAAAAAAGGAGAGAATGCTACGGAATGTTTCATATTTAGATGGAAAATGTACACTAAGGGTGTGTTTGGAAGTGCATTTTTAGAAAAAAAATCTGGGATTTAAACCAAATCCCAATTTTAGAGTGTTTGGGATTACGATTTTAAAAACGCCAATTTTAAAATCGTGAAAAAATTCGCGATTTTAATAAGCTGATTAGAGGGTGTTTATTTGAAAAAGTGCGTATTTAAACCAAAATCACAATTTCTATTAAAAAGATATTTTGCGCAATATTTACCTATTTTTGAGCGAGAATGAAAAAAATACCAAAAATACTCACCTAAAATATATTAAAACCTTTCTTTTCTCTTCTTTTTCTTCATCCTTTCTCTGCCTCTTCATCCTCTCTCCGCCCTTTTGTTGTTTCTCGTGTCGTTATTGTCCATCCTCTCTCTGCCCCTCTATCAGGTAAGAATCTCACCTTAATATTTTCTTTCTCTCCATATAACTCTTTTGCTTTTGTTAAGCTTTCTATCATTTGGTGTTTACGGTGTTTGGTGTTGTTTTTTGTGGTTTGTATAATTATTGTGCCTTTTTTATATGTGTTGATGTTCTTTGACGCAATTTCTATAGAGTAATAAAAGTTGTGACTTTTTTTTCAAAATTTTATTTAGATTACCGTGCACGCACAGTGATGTGCAATCCATCACAGTGCGCAATGATGATCACTGTGCACGCACAGTGATGTGACAGTGCATGTACAGTAACAGTGTGAGGCCTTTTTATAAAAATAAAAAAATAAAAAAATAAAATAAAATAAAGGAAATTTATTGTGCAGTGAACAATGACCAGGGTATTGGTTTTTTCCCTGGATCACCGTGCACTGCACAATGATGTGCATAATGACAATGTACAGTGACGATTTTTTATGGCAATGCACAGTAACAATTTGTGATGGATTTTTATTTTTATTTTTTAATGGGTAGTGCACAAGAACAATTTGTGGTGGTTTTAGGTAATGTATTGGCCTCATTTTAAGGTACTTATTTTATTTGTTTATCAATATTGCTCAATTTGTGCTTATATTGTTTATGTATATCTCATATATGGTTATTATTATCGTGTGTAAGAAAATATTATTTAGTTGATGTTGGATACCCCTTAATGAAAGGGTACTTGACACCTTACAAAGGGGAGAGATATCACCTTCCCAATTTTTGACGAGGTAGTCAAGGAAATGGGATAGAGGAAAGGTTTAACTATGTTCACAGTTCACTCATCACTTAGAAGTGCTATCGAGCAAACTTTTGGTGTGTGGAAGAATAGGTGACATATTTTAAGGCAAATGTCATCTTATGACATTAACGACCAAATGCTCATTGTAGTTGCTACCGCGGTCTTTCATAATCTTATTAGAATACACGATAGAAAGGATAAGGGGTTTAAGTGGGATAAAGATAACTCCGATAATGATGATGATGCAAGGAGTAACAGTCAATAAAACATTGGCAATATACATGAAGAGGAGATGAAAGTGGTTCGTGACAATATAGCTCGATCCGTTTGTGGGGCTGTAAACAGTGCTTTATTATTTATGTTTTAGGCTAATTTTTAATGTCCTTTAAGTTTATTTGGGTGATTTATCAAGTACTAATTTAAATTATTGGTGAATTATGTAACAGTTAAATTTGATAAACATTATTAGTTTAATTTGATGGATTGTTCTTCTATTTTTTATTATATGTCTGTTTGGAATATGTTTCAAGAAAAAAAAAAAAAAAAACACAAAAACAAAAAAGCATATAGAAACAAGAAATATAGCAATATATAATTGCCTAAGTAGAAAACTCAAAGTTAATGTCAAATTATAAGTCATACTTTTGTTTGAAGAGGTGTTAAAAACGGAGGCTTATAAACAATGTTTGTTATTTTACTATTATAAAGAAATGTCCTTATTGGTAATTTGGCCATGAAACCACAATTATATGCTAATGTTATCCAAATACTCAATTGATAAAAAATAAAAAAATAAAAAATAAAAAAATAATAATAAAAAGAGTATTTTTTAACATGTTTTACCAAACACTTGTGCGATTTTAAAAAGTAGCGATTTCAAAAACATTTTTTCTGTAAAAATGCAATTTTTAAAATCTCACTTATTGAAATCACACTCCCAAACAAGCTCTAAAACACTTCAAAATTAATGAAAAACACACATAAACTTATCCCATATATACAGCAAAGAATAAGCGCAATATCAATGTCTTAAGTAGATATAGTAATATTAGGGGAAGGATATCGGACAATAAAAGAGAATTTGAAAGAAATTTAATAACTTAACAGGAAAATTGAAGCCTAACCAATCAGTTTTTATTTTGGTTTCTTTTTTTTCCTTGGTTTCTTTCTTTCTTAGCATTTAATCCAATATTCAAAAATGACTTTAATATTGTTTGATTCCCTTATGTAATGTTATCGATATTTTTAAGGGAAAATGATCCTCTCCATTTCATTTGAAATGGATAATATCCTGTTAGTGTATTTTAGAAGGATAAAATTGTTATTTTAATTTTTTATATATTTTGGAGAGTAGTAAATATATAAAAAATTAAAATGATCGTTTTAATTTTTTTTTTTCTTTGCCATTATACCATAGAGTCAAGCCCATATAGTAAGCCATTTGCTATTATACCACATATACCCGTGTATCATGTCATACGACCCTATATGAAGCCACTCCTTTCGACCCTTCAAACCCCATTCACTCCAATGCATTTCACTCCCACCAAATTGAGAGAGAGAGAATAAGATTTTAGAGAGAGAAATAGGTGTTTTGGTGTTAATCCATCTTCATTAATGTAAACCTGGAGACATACTTGCTCTTCATATTGTTGCTAATACTTTGTTCATATGATTTACCATGATTTTTACAAGTCTTTAAGTATGGCAAAATGCATTTGTAAATTATTCATCTTAAAAAGACCATGATTTTTTAAAAATCATGAGCTTTTTCTTGTTTTTCAAGATGTGGCACATTAATATGATTTAACATGTTTTAATTGATTTATTAGAAGCTTTGGTCTAGTGATGATATGTGTTAGGTATGATTTTTAGAGCTTTGCATGCATTATGGTACCCACAGAATGTTCGACTCTTGTTGACCGGATGTTTTACTATCATAAACCGAATGTTCGATATCGAGGCCGAACGTTCGACAATGCCCTGAAAGGAGTAATTAGGATTTTAATGGTGGTTTAGTGTTGCATGCATAAAGTATGTTCTCGAATTACCATGTATAATGTTTATACTATGTTTCGCAATAGCGGGAGTCCGAAATGTTAGAATTTGAGGATAGACAAATAAAATAAGTAAATACTTACAACTTTTTTAAATAAAAACATGTGATATCTCAACAGACCGAGCATGCATTTTCAATAATACATTATGAGCCTATTACTTTTATAAAGATAAATAAGTGTTTAACGAAATGAATAGTGATTGCATCGTATAACATGGTACACTAGTATGTGCAGTATAATGGTCATGAGCTTACTATATGAGCTTAACCCTATGATAAAAATATATTTATTGTTTATGCGTGGCTTTGGAACCAATGGTTATTTGTGACCGGTGCAACCATGTTTGAGTGGTGGCTATAGACGGATGTCATTAGCAACATGAGCCACCCGAAGTCGAACTCGGTTGAGCTGCTAGTGAGTAAACGATATACATATGATATTCGAGACAACGGTATCGTATTACGGATCACTCAGGACAATGCCAACCTTATCAATAAAGGGTTAAGGGCTTGAATAAACCTTATGGAGGATAACTATGATGTATTGTATACCTATACTTATAGCACAATTTTCCTGCATTAAATATCAGTAGTTGTTACCAGACTAATGCCTCAGTATTTCATTATTAAACTACATTTTTATGATAGCAACAGAGACAATATGTCTTACATTTGTGAAAACTCTTGTATACTTTTTACAAGTTGTAAACTGTTACTTATAGGCTCATTGTATATTCAACTGTAATATTTGATTATGACTATACTAAGTCATAGACTTATGCAGTTATTTGAGGTTAAGCATGGCACTTGTATATAGAGTGAGGAGTTCATTGAGATGAAGACGCCAAGCGAATGTCTCACAGTATTAAGTCTGGTTAGTATTTAAAATATTGTTGGAAGCTTTAGGTCTGTAATTAATGATACTATTGGATAGTTATTATTGTAATAATCTCATATAATGTATTTTCGCTTTCTGCTTATATTTACTTTGTTACGTTAATAAGCGATTTTTCCTGGTTAGTTACCAATTAACTGGACTTGAGGTATTACCAGTAACCAAACCAGGATTGATTGAATTAATCAGTTCAGTTTTATGGGCGTTATATTATTTGTGTCCTTTATTTTTTTTCCATGTGTTACAATGGATGTGTAAAATGTTTTGAAAAACTATTTTAAATACTATCCTTATTAATAAAATTAACTACCACATTAATGACATGAGATCCATTTAATTAGCTTAATCTAATCTAAGGTTGGGATGTTATATATACGCCTTATGGTAATATATGAACCATTAAATATGTGAAATTTAATCTTAAACATTAAATAAATTGTGTCTATTTCACTTTTAAAAATAAAAATAAAAATGGAGAGGATCGTGAGGCCCACACAGCTCACTACATTAACTCCTAATTAGCACCATTGACATTTTTAGAAATTGTAGGATGAAAAGATGCTGTGTGGGCAGAAAATGGGTCCTATATTGACTTTTTACCTAATCCCCATCCATATATGCATGCGCTTAATTTAGTAATTTACAGTATTGTAGGGGGAATCAATTTTCATTTAGAAATAAATATAACTCCTCCTTTTCCCACGTCATGTAGGAGTTGGAAAATGACGTATTCCTTATAGAAAGTCGACAAGGTCCTATTCGTGCTTCTAGAAGTACAAACACAAAGAAAAATAAATAAATAAACAAACAAATGAAAAAAAAGTAACACTGATTATTGATAATATCTTTTTTTATTAGCCTGTAAAATATACATTTCATTTTACCAATAAAATAAGAATAGATAGGGTTTCAACTTTCAAGTAGCGGCCTTTACACAATCGAACTAGCAATTAAGAATATTTGAACCTTTGAGAAGTCAACAACTCTTTGAGAAGTTTATCCCTGACCTCTGTTCTTTAAATCCTCTAGTAATTTATCCAGCTGAACTTATTAATAAATTAGCTTCTTTGCATTTCATAAAAATTAGGAGAAAATACATCGACTTTGACGTCCCTCGGATTACTAATTTACTACCTTAATTAGAGTTGCATTGAAGTAATTTTAAATACTTAACTTTCATCTCATTAGGATGATGTGACAATGACTATTAGCTTTTGAATTTTTTTTATATTTTTATTCGAGACTGATTTAGTAGCTGTTGATGAGTACTAGCACATTAAACAAATGAGATGATAGTGTAATATTAATCATGACAAAAATACCATATCTTAGCTTTTGTTTATTCCAAGTTTTTATTTTAAATTCTTTTATGTTATCCAGGGTAACAAATGTGGAAGGAAGACATTGCTACCTCAATGACAGATTAGGAAGATATTGCAAAAATTAAAATATAGGGAAAGATTTTGTAAATGGCATAGTAGTTAAAGGAAGAGTAAATGTAATTTCACCTAAAAATTGAAGACCAAGCTTTCTAGTTAATTTTCCATCTCACACATCACCTAGTGACATTAAGGGCCCGTATGTTCCGCAGAATAAATTCCTGGAATGTAAGTTATTCGTACGGAATAATCATTATTTTGTTTGGTAAGAACATATTTATAGAATTAGTTATTCCCATGCAAATCACTAATCCTTTACACACAGAAATAACTATTCTTCTAAAAAATTAGAATAATAGTTATTCCTGAGAGAAATGACAAGATTTTTTCAAAAAAAAAAAACTAGTTTTTTCTCTCTCAAACTATAAAAATACAAAAAATAAAAAATAAAAAACAAAATATCATGTGGGCGACCGACACCCACAAAAGTTCCTCCCAACCCAAGGCAATCGAGGGAGGGTCAGATTTCGAGGTGGCTCCAATTCACATTAAGGGATGGCCGGAAGGCTCCGAGGGTGGTTGCTGCAACCCCTGATGGAAATCGGAGGTGGCACAGAGGGCCACGGCGAGGTCCTCTAGCGCCACCCCCAGTACATGCTATGGGTGACCGGCCACCCAATGGAGTGGTCGGCCACCACACGTTAACCTAAATGACAAGGCTATTGATATCCTTGTCACTTCTTCTAGTTTAAAGAGGCCGACTTTTTTTCTGTACTTTTTTATTATTATTATTATTCTAATTCATGTCGGTGGGGTATTCTCAAGCTCAATACACTAGAAGGCTCATAATAATAATAATAGCATACACAATAACCAAGAGTTGCATTGCCTAGAAAAACATCAGTTATAACGGATAATGGTTAATAATAAGCCCACTCATTACACCAATACTAACGACTACCCTGACACTCCCCATGATCAACTAAATCTATAGCTGCTGCTGCAACATCGCCAGCAAATTCCAGAAAAATCCCATTACATTAAAGGTCCTCTCAGAACAATGGTTATTGTCACCAAGTAGTAACAAATGAAAAACCAAACCAATAATATAAATAAAAAAATTCAACTCCACTAATCAAACAGCTACTGCACAATAAATCTCTTCTTTTTTGCTTTTCTTTATATTTTTGGAAGCCAGGCCTACATTTCTCACAAGCTTCACTGAAAAACCAAACCCACATGAAAACCTGAAAGCAACAAAAGCAAGGTTATTATCACAATTTCATCCAATGTCAATTAGCAAGACTAATTGGTAAATATTATTATCCTCTTATTCATATTCCTACCGCATGTTTAAAAAAGCAACTGCCACCCGTCAGGCCGCAATATTGTTCTTAAACTATTTAGTGCAGCATGAGCAGGTGTTTGTCATATATAACTGCAAGAACAGACACATTGTTCTGAGAAGAGTAAGTAACAGAGGAAGAAAAAAAAAACAGTAAAACAAGGTGCAAATTAAATGTGGATATAGAGCAGCAATTATCTTTTTTTGATGGAGTCTTGAGATAATAGAGATTGTACTAAGCACAAGTCTAAAACTTAAAGGATGATGCATTATGGGTCCAGAGAATTGATTAATACTTTAACCGCATGATGATCCACCCTACTATATAGATCTTACCCCAAGATTGAATCTTAAATTTAATCCCCATGGCCTTGCCTATTGAAGGCACAAAATGGAAGCGAAAAGGGGTACAGGAGGAGGGGAATATATCATGAATAATTTGAAATCCCACATTTCGAGTTAAATTGTAGAAAGACAGGTAAAAGATGGAAAGGAGTTAAAAAAATGTCAGAATATCAAGTCAGCGGCCATTTCAATTTGTTTTTTATCCTGGTGAGTGAACATAAAAGATAGAATTTGCAAAGTCCAAAACATATATATAAACAAAAATACATTAATTAGGGCAAGATTAATTACCTAAAATATTATTGAACCTATAGCGGCCCAAAGTGCTCCAGAACAAAAGCTGGAGATCACAAAGGGCCTGGGGGAAGGCCTGCAGCACCAAGCAATCACAACTCAGAATTTTGCGACACCCAAACAACACAAAAGTTTAATTGGGTGATAGTAAACCTTTATCTGCTTATTAAAAAAGGCTCCATTAAATCTATGTACTTCACTGGCCAAAGTTCATCTCCGAGTATCTGCACAGATAGGAAAAGGGAAAATTCAAATATTTTTACAAGGAAAAAATATATAGCACAAGGGATCGAGTCCCTCCACACCACTCTAACCAGGGTGGATGTGGCAGGAGCCATTTTGGCAAGTCTTAAAAGATTTGTCTGGCACTCAAAAACAAGTATTTCAACTTGCCTGCGAGGCTTATTTTGTCGCTGCCCAAATTCATCATTCGCAAGTTCTGCAGGGAAACAAATTACTTTAGCTATGAGATTAAAACATGTAATAAAATGATGTATTCAAGAATTAGTCATGATAACAAATCACAAGGCTACAAAGTTAATGATAATATCTTACCAGGCCTCTGGGAAGGCTTCCATTCCTTATTGGGTTTGTTCAAGTTATTTTCTTTGCTACAAAGGAACAAGAAATATGAAGATTAAGGCAACGCACTGTTGATGGAATAATCATGTCACACAATAGTAGAAAGATCAAACAATCAACTTTCATAGAAACGTGCAATGATCACATGCCAAACAATAATCAAGATAAAGTCACAATATTGACCATATCTCAAAACTAGACAAGATTTGGGTAGCCAACAAACCATTAGAAACTTGGGGAATATGACCATGTAGGAATGCATTGAAGCAAGCATTTTAACAAAATAAGTGAAGTGAATATAAAGCTACACTAAACACCAAATTTACCAAGTCATGCAAAACAAAGCAAGTATATCATAGACCATCGTAAATGATCATACTAATAGAAAAACAGGCTACCAACCTTGAGGCACCCATGGAAGATGTCTGCCCTGATGGGCGAGCATGATAAGCACCATCAACAGTAATATAGGGTGAACAGTATGTAGCCCCTAAAGCTCCTGCTGCACCCGCCAAAACGGGTAGCCTGAAGAAGATTAAAATGGTCATCATTATAACCCTTCCAAAATGAAGAAAATAAGAGTAATAACTGGGAGAAAGATGCGCTCAACAGGAAATATATATATATATAAAAAAAGCATAACTTTTTCGTTTAAACGTCCACCCCCAAAGCAGTTTTACAACTGGGCAATCAAAGTCTCTTTCAAATCAGAGAAAATGCACCAAGTACTACCCTCAAATACACATGAATATCCTCTCAGTAAACAGAAGGGACTGCGAAAATCTAATTCATGTCTCACCCCATCAGAGAGAATATTTCATACTCCACAGGAAGTGTCAATTAACCACTTGTTAGGATAATGATCGTGTCCCCAGAGCACACGGTCTAAATGAAAACAATACAAACCACAGAAGGAATTGCAGTATTACACTCAAAGGATTACTATACCATGTCATCTCAGAATTTCCCAAACCAAGTTGTGGCTGACCAACATAACCAGGGAACGCCATGCCAACGGCAGGAACTCCAATACCACCAGGATGCTGGCCTCCAAATTGCATAACTGCAAGTAAACAAAACCAGATAAGTACACAAGTATATATAACTAAGGGTGCATTTGGCATTGCGATTTCACAGACAAAAAGTACGATTATAAACCAAATAGCAGAAAATTGAATGATTGGACTGTTTTCAAAAAATTGTGATTTGAAAATGCACAATTTTAAAGGCTCAATAAACAACTGCGATTTTAAATGCCAAACTGTGATTTTGCCTAACACACACTTGTGTTTTAAAAAATCACACTTTCAAATCGCACATTCTAAAATCGCTATTTTCAAATCGCACTTCTTGAAATTGCAAACCCAAATGGACCAAGGCTCCTAAAAGTTTGGTACAGAAAAAAAAATACTGGGATGCCATAAACTGTGCAATAACATAGACCTAGATAAACAATTCGAGATACTGAAGTTGTTCCCCATACCTCAAAATAATTGTGGAATATATCTAGATATGATTAATTTGGTTGCTAATCCAAATCAAACAATTTATTTGAAAACTAGTTGATCGAACTAGCGGGGAGAAAAAGAAAAAAGAAAAAAAGCATTAGGTTATTACTAAGCTGTGACAAAAAAGTAAACTTTTTAACACTTGTGTATCGAGAAAATAGCAACCCAAAACATTCTCAATATAACATTCCAGAGATTTTCCCTTATTTGGCATTTTCTTAATAATTGAAGATGAGATCCTAGAAACTTTACCTGGCAAAAACGTTGGAGTCCCAGGGAAGTTTTGATCTCCGTGACCAACTGCCATGCTCCCAGTAGCTCCAATAACCTGAGACCCACCATACATAACAGAACCCCTCCCACTACCTTGAGCATTGCCTTTTCCCTTTCCAACCAATGCAACTTTAGATTTATTTGATTCTGAAGGTGATTCAACTTCTCCAGGTTCATAAGAATTTATTGAAAGAACCGTTTTTGAGGGGGAGGAAGCTTGAGAACCACTACCAGGACGCTGGCTTGACTGCTGTGCAGCAGCTTGCACAAAAGGTTGAACTCTGCTTTGAGAAGGACTTCTCTGAACAGGATGGAATTGTGTTGAAGGAGAAACTCTATTGATTTGACTATGAGGTGGATTTGGTTGATAATTTGTGTGTCCTTGGATAGCTAGACCCTTTCCCTGAGCCCTGGTCGGAGGAGATTGTGTTGTACTGACTAATGAGGACCCAGAAAGTGGCATTTGCAGATTAGTCAAAGCCTTTCCAGTACCTGGATTGATGGACTCATCAATATAAAGCTTGTCCATGCCAACAGATTGAGCTATATTCTTCCCTCGAAGCAATGCATTGGTTTGTGGGACAGAAGAACCATCATCCATAGCAGCTGTGTGAAAACTCCTGTTGGAACTACCAGCTTGTACATCTCTTTTTGGCATCAGAGCGATGTCTTTAGTGGAAGAGCCTGAAGGGTAAAATGGCGGAGAAGCAGAATTCAAGCTTGATGCAAACACTAGTCTGCTAGCAGGAACAGATTCAGAATCCACATTTGACGCCGGCATGAAAGCTCTCCCAGAATTAGTATGTGAATTTTTCTCAAGAGGCTTCCCAGATCTGAAAATTAAAAAAATTAAAAAAAAAAAAAATAGAGTACATATCAAGCATAACCTGATGAAGATAAGGGAAAAAATTGACTGAAAGCCATTAAGCTCAAAGTTTATACTTACTGTTTGTTTTCATTTGGAGGTGCCCGACTTCTGTTTTTAAAGGTGGGTTCATACCTTCTCGGCCCTCTCCCTCTCATAGTCTTAGGTGCCTGGCTTTGATTGTTATATGCTTTAGATCTATTCTCTCTTGGATATCCTCGGTCAATACCTCGATCAATACCCCGGTCAATACCCCGATTTTTACCACGGCCTCGGAAATGACCCTTAGAATTTCTCCGACCCTGAGATTATATTAAAATGTGTCAATCAGAAAGGCAGATCAGACAGAGAAAGAGAGAAAGGGTGGGGGGGAACAGTTTTTTTTTTTGTTGATATGTAAAGATGCATTATCAAAGCGCAGAAGGGCACAACCCTAGTACACAGGAAGTATACAAGAGAGCGACTAAGAGGGAGAAAAAGAAGAAAAAAACATAAAAAGGAAATCAGGAAAACTAATCACTAAGGGTGCTAGCATAAAAAGAAAATCAGGAAAACTAATCACTAAGGGTGCTAGCCAACCAACAGTCCAAGTGAATAGGGTGTACAAGAAAAAGTGTGCGAGATCCTCAATACTCCTAGACGAGTCCTCGAAACATCTAGCATTTCTCTCAATCCAGTTAAAACATCATCATGAGGATTACACATATCTAAAATCATCACCTCTTCATAATGCCTTTCCTGCGAAGTCAACTCCTCAAACTTGTCATGCCCCCATTTCCGGTCATCTTTGGACTCCCACAACCTCCTTCCACCATGTGTGCGCCTAAACAAAGTGATATTAGGTTAAAGCATTGTTTATTACAACTTGACAAGTAAGAAAGGGCTATATAGTGGAAAAACTAAAAAATAAGTTTTAAAATAGAGAAATAACAGATAATAAAGGAGAATCATAAACAAATTATAGTGCATGGGAACTGTAGAGCAGACTTTCATTTTGGTCTCTCCAACACCACTTGTTAGATTTCACTTGGGGTGGGAGGATCAGCATGCAGAAAATTCAGAAGCATGCCATTCTAATCTAATGCTGATGGAATAAACCTGTATTCAATGGCATTGAAAGCCAAGAGAAAATGGATTTATTCAGAAATACTCCGAAAACACAAATAGCATCTCAACTACAAAGCCATTGCCAGCAGAGCAAGGAAGTGTCTATTTCACCTAACATATGCAATTGGATATCAGTACAAGATATATACGCACTTTAAGTTCATGCCTTACTGTTGTTAAGCTATAGTTTCAATTAGGAAATAGAACATACTGCATCCAGATACTTTAAAATATGCCTGGATTGCAGAATTTGGTGTTCGTCTAGCATACTCAAAAGAGTAGCCTAAAAAGCCCTGCAAACTACATCTCATTCTTAAATTAATTACAACTCATAATATAATCCATCAGTATTCAAATGCTTTTTTTTAACCATTCAAACAAGCTTAGTTCTACATTCAACAATTTTTTCCTGCCTAACTGCAAATTCAATATCAGTACTGAAATGTAAATCTCCTAAATCTCTGCAAATTAGAGCTGCACTCCAAACACATTCCTATAAGCTATAAATACCATGCCTGTGCCACAAATATGGCCCAAAACTAAAATATACCTGGGTCGACCGCCGGCATTGTCCCTAAACCGATCATCATGCATATAGAAAGCCCCAGCGGTGGGCACAGCAAAGGGCTCATTCTCCTTCTTCTCCTCCTCCCCCTCCCCCTCGTCCTGATCCTCTGCTTGCACCGCCTCCGAATTATCCATAGCCCCGACAGCTTCATTCACATTCACAATTGCAACTGCCGAATCCTTTACTCCACCACCAACACGTGCCTCTCCTTCACCGCCTCTCTCCACATAAACCTCTTCCTCTTCACCATCCACCCTATCGAGCGCAGGCTCTCCTTCTTCATCTTCTTCGTCTTCCTCCTCCTCTTCTTCCTCCTCATCTAGTTCTTCGTCATCCTCATATTCCGCGACCCCGCCCTGGTCATCCGATTCGTCTGAATGAGTCCCAACCCTCCGATCCATCCTCGGCTTCTCTCTTCCCACTCCTTCGCCTTCCTCATCATCACTGGCTTCCCGCCTCCGCATCGCCAGCGATCGCTTCACTTCCTCTGGATCGCTCTCATACTCCAACTCTTCTTCACCCGCCGTAGCCATCAATGCCTCTAAACGGAAACCCTAACACCCCAACCTTTTAACGGAACCAAACACCAATTTCAGAAAACGATAAATCAATCGGAAACAGCAAAAGCCCTACCCCAAAACACCAAATCAAAAAATTTCATCCAATCCAAACAAGCAAAAGCCCTAAAGACGCAAACTTACTCGAGAACCAAACAGGGAATTTGAGAAAAACTCGGGAAATCGAAACCCTAGAAACCAAAATTGGAAGTAATTAGGGGTTTTATAAAATTGCAATCTCATGCGTTGCGTTAGTGAAACCCTAGAATTTTAGAGAGAGAGAGAGAGAGAGAGAGAGAGTGAGGGGATATTTAGGATTTTTGGTTGTGTCGTCAGCAATTGAATGGGAAAAGACTTGTAAAAGGAAAGGGGGTTGGAAGCGAAGTTTAAAGGTATACATCTTGTTTCATAAGGGTATATTAGGGAAGTTGAATTTTTGGGAGGGGTTTGGGAGAATACGATTGGTTAGTGTCTGACACGTGAGATTCGCTCATCTTTTATTTTAGTTAGATTCTGAGACGTCAGATGCTAAGGCCTTGTTTGGCATAAAAAATTTTAAAAAAAAAATCTTATATTTTTTTGAATTTCTTCTTTTTTTAATTGGTTCAAATTTCAAGGCCATCAAATTTGATGGGAGATGAAAAATACAAATTAAAGATAGAAAAATAAATTTAGAACACTAGGTTAGGCATTTTTTTTTTTTACATCTTCGCACAAGAGAGAGAGGGGGGAGGGAGACTCGAACAAGTAACTTTCGATTTATTAGGCATAGTCTCAGCCGATTGAACTACTATTTTTATCTAAAATAGATAAACAAAATAGTAAAAAATTATTTACATTGGATTATACATCTCAAATGCAAAATACATTTTTGTTGCATTTTTGAACAGTTCACCGCTACATGGATCCCCTCGAATTCTTTAAGAATTCGAGTTTCTCAAATTCCTAAATCTGGCCGTCCATTATATCTAAGGGTTAAAACAAATGCCACCTTTTATGGTCTAATTATGGAAACGAAATAATTCATCATATTCCCCAAATAAAAAGGGCGCATAAATGTTCTTATATTTTTTTTTTTTAGAAGTGATTTATTTATTTTGTTTATCTCTCAAAACAAAAAATAATTTATAATTCGTTTCCCTCTCAAAACAAAAACAACTTACGCTTCTTCTTCCTCATGTCAAAGTGAAACTTTTTTAACTTCTTTCGGTAATTCCGAACAAATATATATATATATTTGCAACTTCAAGAAAAAAATCTCACAAAGAAAAAAATCTCACACCCAAGGCCACAAACAACTCATAATTTGTTCCCACGTTTCTGAACTAGTTCAAAACGTTACACTTCAAAAAAATAAACACATTAATGTCAACAAACAAAATCATTTGTAGGGCTAGATGAACATTAACTTACTAGATCTAAAATTGGACGACACTTTAGCAAACATACATGTATTCAGCTTTTTCAATAGAATGTGTAATACTCTAATATATATATATTCCAGAATTTCTTTTGAAGAAAAGGTTGGGCGTTTATTTTGGGAGGGAAATGAAATAAATAAATCACTTCTAAAAAAAATAAGACTATTTATTTTATGCGTTACTTTTTTATTTTTGGAATATAATGTGTTATTTTGTTTTCTTAATAAGACCATAATATGTGGCATTTGTTTTAACCTTTAAATATAATGGACTGTCAGATTTAAGAATTTTAGAAACTTGAGGGATCCAGATCCTTTTACATGTAGCGGGCACTGTTCACACATCTATCTCATTAATATACTATTTCTCTCCACATCTCTCTTTTCCCAAAAAAATTTCATATTATTTATCTTCTACATCTCTCTTTTCAAAAAAAAAAAAAAAAAAATTCTCATACTATTTCTCTCTCCATATCTCTTTTTCCCCCAAAAGTTGAAAAATATGATATTTAGGAAAATACAATTCTTATAAAAAAAAATTAAAAAAAATAAATAAATTTAAATGATATAGATAAAAAAAATTAAAAAAAATTTAAAAAAAAAAAAAAAAGATAATCAGATATATGACGTCTTTTAAAACTAATAAACTAGATAAAGTAAGTTTTAATTAGCTATTTTACATAAAAATATACATAAACTAGTGTGAATGCTCAAATGTTTTTGGGTACTCACGAAGCGAAACTATATTTATTTTTTATTTTTCGAAATGATACTCAATTATTATAAATCTCAAAGATTGTCAGATTCAGCAAGAACAAGTTCTTGAATACACGGTGGACATTCAAGTCTCCAATATTCCTCTTCTCTAACAAAGAGAGCTAATTTTGCTAGCCTATGCGCAGCCACATTTTCAGTCCTCCTAACATGTTGCACCTCCCACTTATCAATTGAATTGAGAGGAATTTTTGCATTATCCACAAGATGGCCATACCTTCCCCAACTGTGACGACCCACTTGATTAAAACGTGACTAAAAATTTTTTTCTTTCAAAAACATTACCCATAACAAAGCGGATTGTTACAGTGGCATGGCGATACCGTAGTATGCCATGAACCTATGCATTAACCTGATTGACAATATCATATACCATCTAAAGCTACATGCATCATCAATGATTCATCAGAGTTCATATTTTTGCAGCGGAATATAAATAACATCAGACTTAACATAACATATCAGAGCTGATTAATACATCTAAGTGATTAAAGCTTACATATAAAAGAATGGCTACACAAAAGTGTCACATGCGACACGAGCCATATACAAAATAACAAAGTCTAAGCATATACATGAATACTCTATAAAAATGGAACTTTCAACTAGTCCAACAAAATAAACACCCAATGTATGCAAGCCTTAGACATCGTGGTAACCTAGATACATGGCCACAGGGTCATCGTCTATTGTCTCTATTCTTGCATCAACAACATCGTCAGCACCATGGGAATTATCACCACTCATGATACAGGCGGAATTATGAACCCGCCGTCTCTATAAAATAGAGACGCTCAACAGTATAAAACTTACTAGTTTTATCCAAAATAAGAATTGAACTTTGTTCACGCTTGCAAGATTCATAGCTTAACAATAAAACATAGGGAAGTCATCATGCAATGTCTAGCCATAACAATATAAATATATGTTCCGTCCCATACCAATCATATATGCATATTGATACGTCTAGTATAAAAATCATACAAAACCAATCATCATCATCATACAATCATATGCTATGCATGCTCATGCTCATGCTCATCATCGTGTGCCAGTTCCATTGTGAGGCCAGCCCTGCAGTAAGAGGCTTATCATCACTACCGGGAGCTGTCACCCCATTTCTCTTTTACATATGAGGCCAGCCCTGCGGTAGGAGGCTTGTCATCACTACCGGGAGCTGTCACCCCATTTCTCGTTATGCATGAGGCCAGCTCTACGGTAGGAGACTTGTCATCATTATCGGAGTTGAACCCCGTTTCCGTTATGCATGGGCCAACTCTACGGTAGTGAGACCATACTCAATCACAACCGGAGTTGAACCCCGTTTCCATTTCATTTTGCATGCCATGTTCATACTTATGTCAATAAATCCTTGAACTCATATACTATCATAACTCATATCATAAAATCATAGAATCATGTCATACACTATGCCAACCATCAAAATGTTCATAACAATATAATCATCACATTATCTTGTAAACCCATAAAAGCTCATAGAAACATTACCTCAAACATTCATCCAACACATCTCATGGAACATCATTAAATAGTCATATAATCATAAAACATCATTCATCAATCGTTCAACCAAAACATCTTTTATACTTTAAAAATAGTATCTTTTTGCCCAGTAAGTAAAATACTTACCTTGTTCGCTTGAGTACCCTCCGGTGAACTCTTGACTCAACCGCGATACACCTAAGCATTTACAACATAAACACATAATTAAGCTCTATTTTTAGCTTAACAACTCATACTCTATAAAGATACTTGAGCACTACAAGTATCACGCTTGATTAGTTAACCCAATAATTATTATTCTACGACCCCATCATACTTATCTATTTACTACTTATCACATTAAATACTTATTTACTCCCTTATCTATGTAAAGTATGGAGCCAAGATCGATTGTCGGAAGAAGGAAATAGTGTTCCATACAAGTGGTAATGAGAAATTCAGATTTTACGGGTCTAATGTACGAGCTACTCCGCCACTTCTCTCAGCAGTCCAAGCAAGAAGGGATGTCAGGGAAGGTGCTCAAGCTTACTTGGCTTATGTGTTAGCTAAGCCTAAGGTTGAACAGAAACTAGAAGATATACTTGTAGTGCGTCACTATCTAGATGTGTTTGCTAAGGCTACGGGTTTGCCTCCAAACCGTGAGGTTGAGTTTACCATTGACTTAGTACCTGGGGCTCAGCCAATTCACAAAGCACCATGCCGTATGGCTCCGGCTGAATTGAAAGAGTTAAAGGAGCAACTCCAAGAGTTGTTAGATCGGGGCTTTATTCGTCCTAGTGTGTCTCCATGGGGAGCACCAGTTTTGTTTGTGAAGAAGAAAGATGGCTCTATGCGGATGTGCATAGATTATCGAGAACTAAACCGGGTAATAGTTAAGAATAAGTACCCTTTGCCTCAGGTTAATGATTTGTTTGACCAACTCAAGGATGCTTCGAAATTCTCAAAGATAGACCTCCTATCGGGATATCATCAACTTAGGGTACGAGAGGAAGATGTGCCGAAGACAGCTATTCGCACAAGGTATGGCCACTAAATTCTTGGTTATGCCATTTGGTTTGACGAATGCACCATCGGTATTTATGGACTTGATGAATCGGGTATTCCATAAGTACCTAGACTCATTTGTTATTGTATTCATTGATGACATCTTAGTCTATTTGGCTAATCATGTAAAGCATCAAGAGCATTTGAGGACAGTGATGGAAGTGCTAAGAGAAAATAAGTTGTATGCCAAGTTCAAGAAGTGTGAATTCTAGTTAGAAGAAGTAGCATTTATGGGACATGTGATCTCTAGAGATGGGGTTTCAGTGGATCCAAGGAAGATTGAAGCAATTGTAGAATGGGAAAGACCATCAAATGCCCGGGAGATTCGTAGTTTCTTCGGATTAGCTGGTTACTACCGAAGATTCATTAATGGATTCTCTACTTTGTCAGGGCCTCTTACTGCTCTTACAAGGAAGAATGCCCCATATGTATGGAGCGATGAATGTGAAGCAAGCTTCCAAGAACTGAAACAGAGGTTGGTGATAGCACCTGTTCTTACTCTACCTACCGAATCTGTTGGGTATGTAGTCTATACGGATGCGTCGTGGAAGGGATTGGGATGCGTGTTAATGCAAGAGGGCAGAGTTGTAGCATATGCCTTAAGATAACTAAAAGATCATGAAAAGAACTATCCTACTCATGACTTGGAGTTAGCAGTAGTGGTTCATGCCTTGAAGATTTAGAGGCATTATCTTTATGGTGTGTGGTGTGAGATTCACACTAATCAACAGAGTCTCAAGTACCTCTTCACACAGAAAGATCTGAATATGAGACAAAGAAGGTGGTTAGAGTTGATAAAGGATTATGACAGCCAAGTGTTTTACCATCCCGGTAAAGCCAATGTTGTCGTTGATGCGCTAAGTCGAAAATCCTGTGATGCAGAGGTTGATACATCTACAACCATTGATGAGTTGGCGCAACAATCTGCCGTTGTACAAATTAATAATACGTTGACCGGTGAATCACCAACTCTTGTAGCTTTGGTGGTGCAACCGTTAACCAGAGAAAGAATCAGATTAGCACAAGAGACTGATGAAGAGTTGAAAGAGCTTATAAAAGAAGCTAGGAATAGAGAAGCCCTAGAATTTCAAATAACTTCTGAGGGTATGTTGAAGACCAAAAATGGTCAGACGGTTGTACCAAATGACGCCGAGTTAAGGAGAGAAATCCTTAATGAAGCACATCAAACACGGTATACAATTCACCCTGGGAATACCAAGATGTACCAAGACTTGAAGAAGAAGTTTTGGTGGCGTGGCATGAAGCGCAATGTAGCTGAGAATGTTTCACGATGTCCTTCGTGCCAACTTGTTAAAGCAGAACATCAGCGGCGAGCAGGGCCACTTCAGCCGTTGGATGTCCCGATGTGGAAATGGGACCAAATCGCTATGGATTTTGTGGTTGGGTTACCTAGGGCGCCTAGTGGACAAGATGCTATATCAGTAGTTGTTGACAGGTTGACGAAGAGTGCTCACTTCCTCCCAATCAAGATCACAGATTCTTTAGAGAAGTTGGTAGAACTATATATTCGTGAGATAGTCCGATTGCATGGAGTTCCAGTTTCTATTGTGTCGGACCGAGACTCACAGTTCACATCGAAGTTTTGGGAATGTTTACAAGGGGCTATGGGAACTGAATTGCATTTTAGTACGGCATATCATCTATAGTCCGATGGACAATTTGAGAGGACTATTCAGATCCTCGAGGATATGTTGAGGTTCTGCATGCTAGATTTCAAAGGCAATTGGATAAAATACATACCATTAGTTGAGTTCGCTTACAACAATAGTTTTCAAGCAACTATTGTTATGGCACCGTATGAAGCATTGTATGGGCGTAAATGTAGATCGCCCTTGTATTGGGATGAAGTCGGTGAAAGACAACTTTTGGGTCCATAAATGATACAAGACACAAAAGATAAGGTTGCACTAATCCGAAAGAGAATGCTTACCGCTCAAAGTAGACAAAAGAGTTATACGGACAAGCACTGTCGCAAGCTCGAGTTTGAGATTGGTGACCTTGTGTATATCAAGGTGTCGCCGATGAAGGGTGTTGTGCGATTTGGCAAGAAAGGGAAACTCCGTCCAAGGTATGTTGGGCCATTCCAAGTGACTGGTATTGTTGGCCCCGTGGTATACAGAGTTGAGTTGCCATCTAGCATGACTGGAATACATGATGTGTTTCATGTATCTCAGTTATGGAAATGTGTACACGACCCATTGCACATAATTAACTATGAGCCACTTGATATTCAACCGGATTTGACTTATGAAGAGGTTCCGGTTCGAATTCTTGACTATAAAGAGCAACAATTGAGGAACAAAACCATACAACTTGTGAAGGTGTTGTGGCAAAACCATAATGTCGAGAAAGCATCATAGGAGCTAGAGCGGGGTATGCGAGAGCGATATCCTCATTTGTTCGAGTGAACCCATGTATGAACATGCTTCACACTACAATTTAAGTATATGTCTTTAAAGTTGAAAGCATATCTTAATTGTGGGCATGTTAGTGACGTAGGATTTAAATTTCGAGGACGAAATTCTTATTAGGAGGGAGGGATGTAATGCCCAAGATAATTATTAAGTTTATTATTAATAACCTCATAGTAATCTAAATTAATTAATGTGATAAATTGCACATGGGATGATTTAGAATAATAGATATAATAATAATAATATTTGTGAGATAATAATATAATAGCAATATTATTTAACAATAATATATTTATGTAATACAAGTTTTAAGTGATAAAGAGATTAACTAATAATAATATTAGTGTGATAATAAGTCCTAGTGTGGTAAATAATTATATGTATGGGTAAATTGTAGTTGAAATAAATGGTAAGGGTGAAATGTGAAATTAAGAAAAATGAATTAAACGTAGTGGGGGTAAATCTTGCAATTCTAAATAGTTGAGGCTTTAAAATAGAAAGATAATCTTATCTCATGCCACATGTCAGGCTGTCATTGGCCATTGGAGATATCTTATCTCCTTAGTTTAAATAAAAAAGAAATGCAAAAAGGCAAGCCTTTTTGGTGGTCCCACGTGCAGCAGCCCCCCCCCCCCCCCCCCTCCCCCCATCCTCTCTTTCTTTTCTCCCTCACCCCATCTCGCGCATAGCCCCCTTTCCCCCATTCTCCCTTTGTCTCACTCTTTCTCCTTCCACACACCCATATATACGGCCTAGAGAGAGAGAGAAAGAGCTGCAGACTGTGAGAGAGAGAGAGAGAGGTGCTGCTGGCCATGAGAAAGAAAGAAGAAGGAGAAGAAAAAGAAAAAAGAAAAAAGAAAAGAAAAGAGACGAATTTTTAAGGGGTTTCAGCCATGGGTGCTGGTGAGGTAAAAGCTTTAGTCTTTTCTTGTAGTTTTCGTTAAGCTTGTGAGATTAGAAGGTAGAAATTATGTGGATTTGTGGGGCTTTGATTGGGGTTTGAAAATTAGGGTTCTTGAATAGAATTTTGTTATATTGTTAAAATCTTTAATTTCTCTTTAAAGTTTTGTTTTACCCATTGGATATCAAGCTTGAAATCATAATGGTTTTGGAGATTTTTAATTAGGTCCGAAAATTGAGGAAATTTGATAAGAAACCTAATTCTTAAAATTAATGTGGGGCTTTTATGTGTAGTAGATTGCTATACATGATTCAAGTTCCGGGTTGTTAAATTAATGGGTTGAAACTCTAATTTTACTTATTGATAAAGTATGTACATAAACCCTAATTTTATATAGTTTGAATTAATTTTGGGCTTTTGGTATGTAAACACTAGGAATGCTATTTGAATGGGTTAATTACATTTAAAGTGTTAATTAATCCTAATTTTTTATGGAATTCCATGGAAATTGATACCTATGGGGTTTAGGCTCTAATATGACATTGTAAGTGTTTATGAGTATTATAAATTTGGGTAAATGACAATGGGAATGGATGGATATATATATATATATATGAATCCCATAAAAACCTAGGATTAATTAACACTTTAAATGTAATTAACCCATTCAAATAACATTCCAAGTGTTTACATACGAAAAGCTCAAAATTAATTCAAACTATATATAATTAGGGTTTATGTTCATACTTTACCAATAAGTAAAATTGGAGTTTCAACCCATTAATTTAACAACTCAAAGCTTGAATCATGCATAGCAATCTACTATACATAAAAGCCCCACATTAATTTTAGGAATTAGGTTTCTTATCAAATTTCCTCAATTTTCGGACCTAATTAAAAATCCCCTAAATCATTATGATTTCAAGCTTGATATCCAATGGGTAAAACAAAACTTTAAAGAGAAACTAAAGATTTTAACAATATAACAAAATTCCATTCAAGAACCCTAATTTTGAAACCCAAATCAAAGCCCCACAAATCCACACAATTTCTAGCTTCTAATATCACAAGCACAACGAAAATTACAAGAAAAGACTAAAGCTTTTACCTCACCAGTCACTAGCACCCATGGCCGAAACCCCTTAAAAATTCATCACTTTCCTTTTCTTTTCTTTTCTTTTTTCTTCTTCTTCTCCTTCTTCTTTCTTTCTCACAGCCAGCAGCACCTCTCTCTCTTTCTCTCTCTCTCAATCTATAGTTCTTTCTCTCTCTCACTAGGCCGTATGTATGGGTGTGTGGAAGGAGAAAGAGTGAGACAAAGGGAGAATGGGGGAAAGGGGGCTGTGCGTGAGATGGGGTGAGGGAGAAAAGAAAGAAAGGAGAAAAGAAAGAGAGGATAGGGGGGTGGCTGCTACACGTGGGACCACCAAAAAAGCTTGCCTTTTTGCATTTTTTTTTTTGTAAAACTAAGAAGATAAAGTATTTCCAATGGCTAATGACAGCCTGACATGTGGCATAAGATAAGATTCTCTTTCTATTTTAAAGCCCAAACTATTTAGAATTGCAAGATTTACCCCCACTACTTTAATTCATCTTTCTTATTTCATATTTCACCCTTACCATTTATTTCAACTACAATTTACCCATACATATAATTATTTACCACACTAGGACTTATTATCACACTAACATTATTATTAGTTAATCTCTTTATCACTTAAAACTTGTATTACATAAATATATCATCGTTAAATAATATTGCTATTATATTATTATCTCACAAATATTATTATTATTATATCTATTATTCTAAAGCATCTCATGTGTAATTTATCACATTAATTAATTTAGATTACTATAGGGTTATTAATAATAAACTTAATAATTATCCTGTGCGTTACACCAACAAGCTGAGACTTTTCGTAAAGCATGGACAATCTCTAATGAATCCCCATTGTTACACACATTTTGAGCTCCGACCCATGGGCTCGGGTCAAAGCAATGGGCCGGAGCCACAGATCAACAACAAAGGTTTAGGCTCACATATTCAGAGGCCCAATATGTTAAGTGGGAGCCAATATCAGCAACTCATCATGTTGGCCCGAGACAACATACTCCCATGACTCAGCCTACACACAGCATAAGTGGAAGAAGCAAACTGACAATCCGAGACTAGTCTTCTACAAAGCCAATATAGTCGGGATCATTTATTTGTGTCATTTACGAGCAACAATTACGGAATAATCAACGGATGCGCATTAATTATCTGGACTGTTACACACCATTCAAGGGATACACATTCATTATCCGAGTAGTTATACATCGTCCTCGGATACTCACTAATTATCATGGCAGTTACGCGTTATCCTCTAATACATATTTATTAGCAAAGCAATTACACATTACCTATAACAGCCAAGAGACAAGATCATTAATTCACCCATCAATTGTTCCTGAATCCCATTTTTCTCGCCTGGTTACCATTCTAATTATCAGGCAACCTACTTTATATATAGGCGCATGCTATGGAGCCTAATGTACGCACTACATTTGGATTCTTATGGATCATAAACAAAGAAATGATTTAATTTAGGCATCGGAGTGAGACCCACAGGCACCCCATCGACGAGTTCTCCTAATTGGCTATTGTTTTGCAGGAATTAAAAGAGCGGAAAGACCAACAGAATTGAAGATCAAAGGCGTCGCGAAGAACACAAAAAACATTCAGATCTCACCCAATCGGAAACTCTTAGGCCAAAAAATGTACTAACAGTTTGGCGCCATTTGTGGGAATGACTATTCGTTCTTACGAAATCAAAAATTCGTAATTGTAGTGATCACGTGTTCAGGCAATAATGTCAACGAGCCGAAAGGAGACTAATATGCTTCGTCCATAGCAGATCTGCAAGGATTTGCCTGCACACATCTCAAATCTGCTCTCAATTGAAGCAAACATGAATCAACGTCCACAGTGGGACACCTCTTGAAATTGGCGTATACCCCAGATAAGTTCATGTTTCGTCTTTTTTATTCCCATTCGCTAAACTCATGAAAGTTGGGAATTTTAGGAGATAGTTCTTATATTTTCAGCCTTAATGGCTTTTTTCGCTAATAATGTATAAGAATAAAATACATGTTATGATGCTTTTGCCGTTACTACATCATGAACAACTGCATGACACACAATTACGCAAATTTTGGCCTGCTTTGATTATTTATGATTTTTCGATTATTTCCTTTTGCAATTTGAAGAATCATAAAAATATCTATGAGAAAGTGTGTATGTACGCTACCCCAGGCAGGATACCTCAAATTGAAATTTTCTTTCATAAACTTTCTATGAAAATTTGGAGTGTCCCTTTTATGAGAATGACATACGCACCCGAGAATCTTGGCGTTCAACGAATTTGATTTGGATGGTGGCAGCTTTGTCTAACTAGCTGCAACCCGATACACTACTATGCAACCATAGTCCAGGGAGTCCACTGATAAGTGCTAAAATATTCATATTTTTAGCCCTTAATTTGCATGTTTTAATCCTTTGGTTTTGGTTAATTAGGCCATTTTACTACATTTTTGTATTTTCTTTGCTTTTATAGGCTTTTGGAAGAAAATGAAGTAAATCTGGAAGATTTGGGCTCAAAGATAGAATTTTGGAAAAATTGGAGTTTCTGGTAGTGTGATCGATCACAGGAGACTGTGATCGATCGCACACGGGTTGCGATCGATCGCACCTGTGCGCTGGAGAATTCTAAAAGCTGCGGACATACTCCCTTTCCTTCCATATTAGGGTTTTTCAACTCCCAATTGTAATAGGATTAAAACCCTACGAAATCCCTAGGGTTTACTACTTTTCCAAGGACTTCTAAAGCCTATAAATAGACCTCTTAGCCTCTAGGAATAGGTGTGGAGAAAAGAGACACAAGCTCTGGAAAGGAACTGAAGGATACATCAAAAGGAGTTTGGGTTTTTCTTCTCTTCCACCATTTTATTTTTGTTAGGTAGTTTATATTTTTATTAGGGCTAGATTGAAGCCCTAATCATGTCTTCTTATGATTGCAATATTGGCGCCTTTGCTACAATTATATTTTGGTGTTTTTAACTTGATTAATACCTGTTATCTTGTATTCCTCATATGTGTCTGTCTAACCAACATATGCATGTGGTATAGACTAGTTAGTTAAATCAATTTGGATGATCGAGTCTTGGGTTTAATAAGAGTAACAAAAGATATCCACACCGGATTTTTGGGTTAATCAACATGGGGAATCGGAAGTCGACACCCAAGCCCTAGGCCTCGTGTGTTTGTCGATTTCCACAGATTTATGCTTTCTTAAAGAACAACTTAGTAGACACCCATGCTAAATCCTTTAAGAAAGAAAAAAATTAGAGTAGACACCCATGCCTAATTTGTTGCTTAGGGAAATCAATAGTTTAAGGAGTAGACACCCATGCCCTTAGGTTGGCAAACATTAATTATACCGATATAATTGGAGCATTGGCATATTGTTATCTTAATTAGTCTGATTAGTGGTGGATATCAAAACCCTAATCCTTTTTAGTTTTGTTTATCTTTTATTTTATTTCTTTATTTTAACTCAATCGTGACAATTGAGTTTATCTCTTAATTAAATAGGAAATTACTTCTAAACATAATTTACCAATCCTCGTGGGAATGATCTCGTATTTGCCTGCTATACTATTGTTTTGATCTTGTGCACTTGCGAGTTAAAACGTACTAAAAATTATCTATTAATTTAGGTAGTATTTGGCACAACAAGTTTTTTGGTGCCGTTGCCGGGGATTGTGTTAAATTTTGTTTAGAATTATTTTCCTTTAGTTATGTTATTTTAATTTTCAAGTTTTAATTTTGTTTATATCAAAAAAAAAATCAAAAATATTTTCCTGTTTCTTTTTACTTCTTTGTTTCTGTCTTGTTTCAGCTTGCGGAACCTGCATTCTATAACTGCGATTGAACGTAGGCCGGGTGCAATTGAGCGCAGTGCGATCGAACGCAGTTCCAGGGAGCAATTTTGCCTTTATTTTATTTTATTTTATTTTTATATTTCTATTTTTTGTTTTTGTTTCATGTCTATTATTTTAATTTTTATTTCTGTTTTATTCCAAAAAAAAATTTTAGTTTTCCATTTACTTATCTGTTTCTATTCTATTCTCAGCTTTGTTTTAATTTTGCTTATTTTATTTTCTTTGTTTTTGTTTGTTTATAATTCTTTTATTTTATTTTATTTTATTTTTATTATTATTATTTTTTGATTTTCTTTCTTTGCTCTGTTTTGTTCATATATTTTTTTATTATTTTGTTTATTTTATATTTCTGTCTATTTTGTCTTTCGTTTATGTTCTGTCCGCAAATCTCATCTAATTTGCAGCAGTGCGATCGAGCGCAGTCTCACTACGATCGAGTGCACAGCTGCCTGTGAGCTTTATATGTTTATGTTTTGCGACAGTGCGCTCGAGCGCCCATTCTAGAGAGATCGAGCGCAGCTGTGCGATTGAGCGCAAGTGCACTGCGATCGAGCGCATAGCCAGACAGTAGTACTGAAGCTGCTGATTTCAATCTTGTATTTTTATTATTTTATTTGTATTTTTTTTCTCTGTTTTCTTTTATTTTGCCTTTTGTTTTATGTTTCTATTTTTAAAGTCTGTTAGTTTTTATTATTTTTGTGGTTTTAATTTTTCTCTGTTTTCTGTTCACAACTTTGAGCTACCATGCGGCAGTGCGATTGAGCACACCTCCATCCAGCAGTACTGAAGCTGCTGTACAGTCTGGCTGAAGATGGTTAAACTTAGTGCTCATAGAAGGCACCCCATAGTTATCTTGTTATTTTATTTTTGTCTTTGTGTATTTTCATTTCATCTTTTTATCTTTAGTTTTGTTTCCGTTTACTTGTTTTTGTGTTTTTTTATTTTGCAGGGACAAGTGTTCTTCACTTCAAGTTTAGGGGTGTGCTATGAGCTATACTTTCCAAGACGATGACGTCCATCTCCTGGGTACACTCTTTCCTTTATTTAGACACATTGGGGACAATGTGTCATTTAAGTTTGAGGGTATGGGCATACATTTTGTTCAAACACACTTTGTCCCAGTGTTATTTTATTTTTATTTGTGAAAAATCAAAAAGAAAAAAAATACATGCATGTTCATGTTTGTCTTAAAATTTTAGTTGCTCTCCAAAATTGTGGTTTGAATTCATCAGTGAGCTTAAAATTTTGAACACATGATCTAATAATTGAGTTTTTCAATTTGGTTACTTGCTTAGGACAGTTGAGAATTCACATGTTTGATCTGATCTGACACAAGCACATTAGCACATAATTTGTGGGGTATGACATGAAAGTTTAATGTGTGTGTTTCTATGTCTTAAGTGAAACTGAATGATTTATTAGATGGATACCTTGACATATATATATAAGTGTGAAAAAAAAAAATCATTGATAAGCTTTTCATTGAGTAACTGGACCTCTTGCCTCAAAGCATTAAGTGTTCACGTCAAAAGGTGAAGAATTTTGATTTGGTTAATATCATGGTTATTTTGGTTTCGTAGCCTTTATGGCTCAAGTTACTAAGTCCTAGGGGTGTCTCTACACCTAATGCCCTAAAACCATCTGGTTTGGGAGTCATTGACTTAACACTCGTTATATGGGTTAATTAGAAAGCTTAAGGGAATCAAGCACTGCACAACCTGATGAAGAAGAAAAAAAAAAAAAAAAAAAAGAGAAAAATATGTCATTGTTGTTCATTCTAATAGGGATTTCAGTAAACTTTGAGATATTGAGACATTGCACATTAGAAACAATTGGAAGCTTCATATTTATCTGCTAGTTCACTTTACCCTATTTTCAAACTTGTGATGTCTTAGCATGTCTTTTGTAAGTAATTAAATTTTAAAATTCCAATTAATTGTGAAGATAGAGTTTATCTTTTTTAAGCTTACTAATGAATGAGAATCATCGTTTTGAAGTGATGCTTTAATTTTTGGAATAACATGAACTGTGCATGATGTTTGTGGGTAACATTTCTGGAAAACCCTCATGAGACTTCACTCGTCCACTAGGGAATTCCTAGTGGTTTAAAAGGCTTGTTGCATACGCTAAATGCAATCGTACATCCTACGAAAGATAGATTTATCTTTTGTTTTCTGTTTTTCCATTCCTGTTTTTTTGTTTTGTATTGCTAAGGGACTAGCAATATGTAAGTTTGGGGGTGTGATAAGTGCTAAAACATTCATATTTTCAGCCCTTAACTTGCATGTTTTAATCCTTCGGTTTTGGTTAATTAGGCCATTTTACTTCCTTTTTGTATTTTCTTTGTTTTTGTATGCTTTTGGAAGAAAATGAAGTAAATCTGGAAGATTTGGGCTCAAAGAGAGCATTTTGGAAAAATTGGAGTTTCTGGTAGTGTGATCGATCGCAAGAGACTGTGATCGATCGCACACGGGTTGCAATCGATCGCACCTGTGCGCTGGAGAATTCTAGAAGCTGCGGACAGACTCCTTTTCCTTCCATATTAGGGTTTTCCAACTCCCAATTGTAATAGGATTAAAACCCTACGAAATCTCTAGGGTTAACTACTTTTCTAAGGACTTCTAAAGCCTATAAATAGACCTCTTAGCCTCTAGGAATAGGTGTGGAGAAAAGAGGCACAAGTTCTGGAAAGGAACTGAAGGATACATCAAAAGGAGTTTGGGTTTTTCTTCTCTTCCACCATTTTATTTTTGTTATGTAGTTTATATTTTTATTAGGGCTAGATTGAAGCCCTAATCATGTCTTTTTATGATTGCAATATTGGCGCCTTTGCTACAATTATATTTTGGTGTTTTTAACTTGATTAATACATGTTATCTTGTATTCCTCATATGTGTATGTCTGACCAACATATGCATGTAGTATAGACTAGTTAGTTAAATCAATTTGGATGATCGAGTTTTGGGTTTAATAAGAGTAACAAAAGATATTCACACCGGATTCTTGGGTTAATCAACATGGGGAACCGGGAGTAGACACCCATGCCCTAGGCCTTGTGTGTTTGTCGATTTCCATAGATTTATGCTTTCTTAAAGAACAACTTAGTAGACACCCATGCTAAATCCTTTAAGAAAGAAAAGAATTAGAGCAGACACCCATGCCTAATTCGTTGCTTAAGAAAATCAATAGCTTAAGGAGTAGACACCCATGCTCTTAGGTTGGCAAACATTAATTATACCGATATAATTGGCGCATTGGCATATTGTTATCTTAATTAGTATGATTAGTGGTGGATATCAAAACCCTAATCCTTTTGAGTTTTGTTTATCTTTTATTTTATTTCTTTATTGTAACTCAATCGTGACAATTGAGTTTATCTCTTAATTAAATAGGAAATTACTTCTAAACATAATTTACCAATCCTCGTGGGAATGATCTCGTATTTGTCTGCTATACTATTGTTTTGATCTTGTGCACTTGCGAGTTAAAACGTACTAAATATTATCTATTAATTTAGGTAGTATTTGGCACAACATCCACCTCTTCGAATATACGAGATAAGGATCCATATAACACGGTCCCACCAGAACCGATTAAGCAGAACTAAAGCTTCTACCAATTAGAAAATTTCTAGCAACCAGGAGAGCTAAGCGCGAAAAAACCCGAGAACTCAGTCAATGGAAGATATAGCAGCTACTCAACAACTCAAGCATAATTTCGAAGCAAAAATCCCGAGCACCCCCCGTCTGCTCTTTCAACTCTCAAGTCTCCTCTCTCACTCTCTCGCAAGTTGAGCCGTCACACGCCCTTCTCTCTCTCGCAAAGTCGCAGCTCCCAGGTAATCTCTAGACTCATTGGTTCGTTGGTTGGTTTTAATGGGGTCCGTCGCACCTGTGAATTGCTTGAGGGAATACTAATGGCTTTGTTTTATTGAATCTGTGGCTTATGGATTTCCCTCCAATCCTTTGTTTATCTTGATTCATTTATGTTGTGTGTGTGGGTTTAATCTAAAGGTTCTAGGTTGATTTTTAAGTTAATGATAATGAGCATAGGGTTTGGAGGTTGTAAATCTTGGAGAAATATATGTTATTTCGTTGCTCTATATATTATGCATGACTTGTTGTTTCAGTGATAACTCATATTCACAATTATGCATGTAGCACTTCTTTAATAGCCAAATAATAGCATTCATGGTCACTGAATCCCAGTAGTTCAGCTAGCTAGCGTTGTTAGAAACTTAGAACATGTCACCAAATTCAAATTTCATGATGGGTGATAATAAAATGAGAAGCCCAAACCCAATAGAAACCACCAGCCCGAAGCCTTGAACACTTGGACAGAACATTTTTCATACCATTTATTTATTTTATTAGCCCAAAGTTTCCTTCATTTCCTGCGTTAGAAAATTCACATCTGATTATTTCTTCTCTTGATGTCTTTCACTACCAAAGAATAATTAAACAAACAAATAAAGTATCCCAATAATAATAATAAAAGGGACTAAAAGGATGAAAAAGCTGAAAGTGGAAACAAAGCCTCAATTAGCTTCCCTTTTACCAAACATTCATGTATATTATATACAAAATTAAAATAAAGAAGAAAGGTGGTAACATTACATAGCACTCTAATGATCACTTATTAATGGCTTGTTTATTATTAAATTTTTTTTATGTTCATTTGAATTGTGAGGGTATTAAATACAAACTATTTTTATTTTTATTGTAATTGAGATAAGCCGAGAAACATAAAAG
Organism: Corylus avellana; assembly: GCF_965113065.1. Lineage (NCBI taxonomy): Eukaryota > Viridiplantae > Streptophyta > Magnoliopsida > Fagales > Betulaceae > Corylus > Corylus avellana. The sequence goes on along the minus strand of NC_142495.1, from coordinate 19,143,743 downwards.
CAAACATTAACACTTAATATTTTTCTGAAGCTTCAGAAGTTTAGATGGATACATATGCACCTACACCAGCTACTTCTTCTTGTCCCATAATCATAGATGATGAAGAATTAGAAACATATGATGATGAATCTGATGAGTTGGATACAGATACCCAAGGGATTAGATGTGTTTGTTTTGTGGGAACATCTCATGGTCGTGGTGGACAACTACCAATCCCTGGTCAAAAAAGATTAAGAACGAAAAGATCTTCAGTATGAGACCATTTTACTAAAGATATAAATAGTTCTAAAGATTTTCCTACTACAAATTGTAACTACTATGGGAGGTTATATTAAATGTCATCCTACAAGAAATGGCACCTCTAATATGTTGTACCATTTTAAAATTTGTGAAAAGTACAAGAGATTAAAAGCAAGAGAAGATAGCTCTCAATCTAAGTTCACTTTTATGGCCAAAGAGAGTCAGAGTGTTGGTGCTAGTGGTAATAACCTATTTGTTGCTAAGTATTTGGAAAAACTTCTTAGGGAGACACTTTGTGAAATGATCATTATTATTGAATTTCCATTTTCAGTTGTGGAGAAGATGGGTGTTAAGAAAATGTTTAGAATTTTTGAGCCTTAATTTAAGCATCCTTCTCGCTATACAGTGATGAAGGATTGTGTTAAGTTGTTTATGAGCAAAAATGATATAATAATAAAAAAAAAAATTGTTGATGGCTGGTCAAAGGGTTTATTTGACCACTGACACTTGGACTTCGATTCAGAATATGAATTACATGGCTGTAACTGGACAATTCATTGATCCTACTTGGAAATATCACAAAAGAATATTGGCATTTCGCCATGTCACGCCCCCCGATTAAGGTGAATAGGGGAATGCGACCTTAAAAGGAAAACACAACAATTAAGGAATATAATTATCAGATATCATTACATTAATACTAAACCAAGGAAAGATAGGATGTCAAAAGTTATATAGAACTATTGTTTTAATATGAACATTTATAAGATCTTGTTTACATATAAGCTGGAAATCCAAAAAAAAAAAAAAACAAACATTTCAAGCCGTGTTAGGAGGCATAATCAAAAGTGACTACTATAGGGAGGTTATAGCCTCCCCATGCGTTAAATGTTCTCCTATATACATATAACAAAAATTGTGCAGTCAACAAAAAAAAAAAAACAAAAGTCTGCACAACAATGGCTTGATCCTTGCAACCCATTGGAATCCCAAGCTTTAAAACTCCTGCGGCTCCGGAAAGCAGTAGGTCCATATGTCCCAAGCATAAGGCCATATAATCAGGTTCTCAAGAATAAGGACACCTACGAGAAGCCCCATTCTCAACACTATTATATATAATGGCATCTGAAAAATTTAAAGGGAAAATGGATGAGTTCAACAACTCAGTAAGTAGCCACAACACCAAAATACTATAAAACATGCTATGCAGATTTTATGCTATAATCTCAGTTATGCACAAATAATAAAATAATTGACAATTAATATAAGAATAGCAAGTAACTTATAAGATGTACAAGTACTTCCTTTTACTTTTCTTTCAAAACTACTATTTTACCCTTTTTGACCCGACACCACAAATTTACCGTGAGCGGCGCACGTTGGCTTGTCCCGAAGGACTTATATGCTCATCTTGTCATCACAGGGGAGAGCTACCAGGTTGGAAACTTCCCTAGGTAAAGGCTACTTGGCCGATAGCACACACCTTCTCGTAACCGTCTTTGGTGTGCTTGCCATGCTACCCTATGCGGTACCGATCGTCACTATAATCATGTCTCGGGTTAAACATTTATAGCAATGAATGCACATATAACATTTCATATGATCTGTAAGCTCATCTGTAACTGTATGCTATACCATGAACTTTAAGAGTTCTTTTCATTCATAATTGCATTCATGCATAATTCATGAAATAAGGTAACTGTAACATGTAAAATTCTTAAACAATGACATATGATTGAATAACAGTTGGCATTAAAATATGAAAGGAAGTGCAATTGAAAATCATGTAAATGAATTCTTCATAAAATCCTCAACATTTTTCCAAAAGACTTATAAAATTTGTTGGGGTTTTTGGTGGTGTCCCCTTACTTGGATTTGATGTTGAGTTGAATCGAGTCATCCTTTCACCTAAATAAATTGCAAAGATGAGCTTAGCGGAGTATATTAAAGTTTTAGTCAAAATTTTAAATAAAATATATATATATATATATATATATATATATATATATATATATATATATATATGTACACACAAAACAACGTGATTATATATATATATACACACACATGTGTGAGGTGCTAATCATTTATCCAACAAGTCTTACACATATAAAAAAATTTATTATTGTTATTATTATTATTATGGATGTATAATATCTAATCACAAAAATATTATACTGACTTATGTGAACATATTAAAAAAATTTGTCAAAACAAAAAATATATATAATCCTTATAAAACCTACAAAACTAACATTTCAATAATAAGAGTCAAACTCCTTAAATAACCACTCATACAAGAATCCTAAAATACCCATAAGAAGCAAATAATAACCTATCCTAAATCACTTTCAAAAAAAAAAAAAATGATAATAGAGAAAGGGGGTCCTCACCGCTGCTGTGTTAGAAATGAGGTTGCAAAAAAAAAAAAACTTGAAATAACCTCTAACTTGTTTTCTCTACTGTGTGGTCCTGATGAGAAATGAAGACTTTTTGGGTATTTATAATATATCAAGGAGAGTTGAGAGAGAGATATAATAAAACAAAAATCAAGCTAAGGGACAAGTGCCAAAATGGATATGGGGAGATCCATGCAAAAGGACAAATGTCCATTACGTGGAAGCCTTCATCTTACGCATGAAATACAAGTGGCAAATCAATTAGAAGAGTAAGACACGTTGATAAAATTGGCTTGGAGTCTACGTCTCTTTTTATTATTATTATTATTATTAAGTAATAAATCCCCCTAAAATCTAGAAGACTCCAAAGTATTTAATAGGCTAATAATCTCACTAATACTCTCTTAACTAAAAGAGTTCTCTTATATATGTATATATACCTATCACGTACCACGTTGAGTTAAGAAGAGATAAAATCTCCTCCTATATTCTAGGAGATCTACATGATATTTAATTGGATAAAAACTCACCTAACATTCTATTCTAATGGCTTTTCTATATATGAGTATATAAATATTCACATTTATGTATAATCACATGAATTAAATACAGCAACTATATATATATATATATATATATAAACAAAAATGCTTTATAATTTTATTTTAATTTACAAAATTTATAGGATGTCATACGCCAAGTGTCGGATCACAAGGCAATAACGATTATCAAGGAAATAGAGCAATGTTTGGTGGAATGGGGGATTAACTGTTTGTTGGCAATAATACTTGACAATACAAATGCTAATGACAAGGCAATTAGTGAATATATAAAAAAAAAAAAAAGAAATATGTCAATTAAAGATGTTATTTGTCGCCATGAGTTTGTTCATGTAAGGTGTTGTCCGCATGTTCTAAATTTAATTATGCAGGAGGGTACGAATGATGTACATGATTCAATTGAAATGATCCGAAATATGGTGAAGTATGTGAAGGGATCCTCCCCCCCAAAAGATTGGCCTTCTTTAAGTCTTGTATAGAAAGGAAGACACTTGGGTGTAAATCTTCATTGAAACTTGATGTTTCCACTATATGGAACACTACTTATACCATGTTGGAGGTGGCACAAAAGTATGAAAGGGTATTTGATCTTATGTTAGACGAAGATTCGAATTTTTTTAACTATTTGAATGATGATAGTGGTGGGAGGGATTCGTTGGGGGCTTTGACTGAAGATGATTGGAAGAAGGTTTGGTACTTTGTTAAATTTCTGCGTGTGTTTTATGAGGAGACAATTCAAATGTTGGGTTCCTCGTACTCAACTTCCAACTTGTTTTTTAATATACTCCAAAATGTTTATCATTGTTTGATGGAGTATCGTGAAAGTGATGATTATTCGTTGAGTAACATGGTAACAAAAATGAAAGAGAAATATGATAAGTATTGGGGAGACTTTGAGGCTATTAACCCCTTGTTGTTTCTTGTTTCTATTCTTGATCCACATTACAAGATATTTGTCTTGGAATTTTGATTACAAACAAATGTGGGTATACCAAAAGCAAAAAAAATTGTTGACAACTTAAAGAGTATCTTGGACCAGTTATATCAACATTATGTTAAGAATGTTGGAGAAAGTGGGGCTAGGGTTTCAAATGAAGGTGTGGGTGTGGGTACAAGTTCAGGAGGTGTGGGTACTAATAAGAAAGATGCTTTAGCTATTTACCATTCATTTCGGGCGTCCAAAAATGTGATGATGTGTTGGATAGAGATAGAACAATATTGTACGGAGGAGGTCGAGACACCAAATGAGACCTTTGATATTTTAATGTGGTGGAGGGTAAATAAGGCAAAGTTTCCGGTTCTCACCGAGATAGCACGGGATGTCCTGGCAATTCCACTTATTTTTGTTCCTTCTGAGTCAGCGTCTAACATCAAAGGTCGCATCATAGAACCTTTTCGAAGTTCTTTGGTTCTAAAAACAGTGAAAACTCTTATTTGTTGTTAGAATTGGTTGAGATCTTCTCCCAATTTTGAGTTTGGTGAGTCACTCTTGCCTAATATTGAAGATGAAGAAAGCTACAAGCTTGAGTCGAGTAATATTTGTTAATTTCAAATTTGTTCATTGTTCTAATTATTTGATTAAATTATTTTTATTAATCCTTTAAAAATTTCATTGTGGTAGAAATTATGTCTAATTCCCTCACATTTGACGCGGATTAAGACTTGATGGATGAACTTTGCGGGGTGATGTTTTGTTTAAAGTATTTGGTAAGTTTTTTGCATTTTATTTTTTTCTTACTTGATATTTATTTCTTACTCTTTAATTTTAATCACTAATAGCGATTCACTATGTTTATGTTTTGATTTGTTGGATTATTGAAGGAAGCAAATTTAAGGAATTGAAGATAATCCATGTTTGAAGTGGATCATGGAAATTATTATGTAACTGTGTTTATGTTTATCCATATTGATGACTATCTTTATATTTTCTCTCTACTATATTTGTGTAATTGGTGTTGCCCTTTATGTGGGTTATTTAACTTATTTTCTTTTTACTAAGCGACTTTACTTAGTTGATACTTTGTTTATTATTCTTGGATGGATTTTAATTTGGGTTTGGGTAGGTTTGATTTTTTTTTTTTTTTTTTTTTGAGTTTTGTTGATTTGAGATTGCAAGATTGGTGCAGTGTTTGCTACTTTAATGAATGCATTGGATGTGATTTCTTTGCCTTTTGTGAAAACATTTTTTATTAATTGGTTTTGTTTGGTTGAGATTTGCTTAGTCTAATTAGAATTTCTAAAGACACATTAATATTTTGTGACTGTTATTTTAATTTTTACGGTTGTTTAAGTTGACATGAAAATAAGTTTGTAATTGCATTAGCTAGGCTTCTCTGTTTTATTGACTTTTTCTATCTATATGACAAATGTAAGGTTTTAATCTCAAAAAGTAATTTGCAAGATAGTATAGAATGACACAATGGCATGATAGAAATGGATTGATTGTGTCCTTGATGATGAAACAAGCAAAGGATATTAACCATGTGCTTGGAATGGTTGATCACAAATTTTTAGATTTTGTTTAGATTTCTGAAACAACGAGGAAAATGAAAATAGCCTTGATTTCTTAATAAATTTTCCTTTGCCTTCCCCAACTGTTTCCTTGATAAGATAGCTAGAAAGGGTTAGCATTGAAACCTTGTTAATTTACAACCTCAGCAAGTAAATAATTGATCACTACTATAACTTTAGCTCAAGGTCATTGGCAGTTTATTCCTTTGATTTTTATTTTATAATATAAAAAAGATGTGGTGGATCAATATAAAAAAAAAATTTCAATAAGCTATTTTAGCCAAAATAAATAAATAAAAAGGCCCCCAAAAGGTCTAAAACAACTAATTTTTAGTAAGTTATTTTAGTCCAACAAAAAGTATTTGGGCCCCCAAAACAATTAATTTTTGCCCCAATTAGCAAAAAGTAAAAAGCCCACGAAAACCGGTTTAACCGATTACCGATTAACCGATAATTTTCGGTATAAAACCTTATCAGTTGGTAATCGGTTCCTAACTGATTAACCGATAGCTTATCGGTCGGTAACCGAAAACCCCCAAAACCGGACCGATATGACTGATAGCTAGCCCTAATACCTGACTATCACTTTGCTGTCTCGGACAAATTGCCATACCACATATGAGATCTGCTTCTTCTTTTCTAAAAATATCATAGATCAAACTTTTATTCCACCATTTAGTATCTCCATCTATAAGATAGCTAACCCGAGCATCAACATCAAGCATACTAACCAGAGATGAGATAGAATATGTTGATGGTGATGAAACCCATCTATCTTTCCAGATTTTTATGTCATTGCCATCCCTAACCCTCCATATTAATCCCTCTTGAAGAAGCTGTTTTGCTAACCACACACTCCTCCAAGCATATGAAGGTCTCGTACCAAGGTTGGATGTTGGAAAAGAGTCATTGTGGAAATACTTTTCTTTAAATATCCGAGCCACCAAAGAATCAAGATTTTGAATTATCTGCCACCCCTGTTTTGCCAACAAGGCTAAATTAAAACACTTTAAGGGCCTGTTTGGGATTGCGTTTGAGAGCTTAAAAATGCTTTTAACATACAAAAAGTCCGTTTGAAGAAAAAATTACTCGTTTGGTAAAAAAATTAAAAGCACTTTTAAGGGTCCAAAAAACCTAGAAATTGCCAAAACGCACTTTTAGCAAAAGTTTAAAAATAAAACTTTTGCCCAAAAGCTCATTTTGACTTAAAAGCTCTATTCCTCAAATGCAATCCCAAACAATTCTAAATCTCGGAAGCCCATACCACCTTTCTCCTCCCCCCTTCCCATCTTTTCTCAAATCATCCATGCCATTTTCGATCCATTATCCTTATGCCCCCACGAAAATTTAGACATCATGGAATTAATGTCTTTACTTAAAGTTTTTGGCAAAAGGAATACACTCATGGCGTATGTTGGAATAGCCTAAACCACCGCCTTCAACAGTACTTCTTTCCTTGCTTGAGATAAAAACATCTCATTCCACCCATTAATCCTATCCCAAATTCTCCCCTTTATGCTTGTGAAAGCACTCACTTGACTTCCCAGTTAGAGCAGGCAGCCTTAAATACTTTTCATATCTTCTAGTTGAATTGACACCCGCATTACAAAGAATAAGATCTTTCGCCTCTGTTTTTGTATTCTTACTGAAGAAGACTGAAGTTTTCTCCTTATTCTTTGTCCTGAAGCTTTCTTATAAATAGCAAAGAGCTCCTGAATACATAGCCACTCAATAATGCTCGTCTTACAGAAAAGCAGGCTATCATCAGCAAAACACAAGTGTTTAAGCTATTGAAATAGCTTTGATACCATGTTGAAATAATGATATGCGGAATATTGAGCAGAAGCAATATAGAAAAGGAACACAAAGAATTTACGGGTGGTTTGGTGTTAGACACCTACGTCCACCACTCGGAATACCTCTAAGGGCTACATTGTGTTCATTTACTTTTTTTTTTTTTTTTTACAATACAAAGGTCCTTATAGGGTAATGTATAAATATAAGTTTGGTAATCAAATCCTCTTGATTTGATTACAATCCAAATATATGATTACAATTAACCTATAAATAGAGAATATTTTAATATCAACTTAATTATGGAATATACGAAAAATATTATATACTTTCCTTATATTCTAACATAAACGAATACACCTAGTAATAGGAAGCCCTGTAATCCGTCAATTTCTTTCAGCCTGCTGGAGAAGTGAACTCAGACCTTCCGCACACAATATGAAAAAATATGGAGATAGTGGATCCTCCTGCCTGATACCTCGAGTTGGAACAATCTTTCTATACGATTGTCCATTGACCAACATCGAATAAGAGATCATCTGAATGCATGTCATAATCAATTGTACCCACTGACTTGCAAACCCAATCTTCTTCATTATAGCCTCCAAAAAATTCAATTCTACCCTATCGTACGCTTTGCTCATATCCAATTTTAGGTAAGGGGGATGAAGAAAATAAAATTAAGGAGATAAAAAATTAATTTTAGAAGAGTTATCTCATAAAAACATATTGATATTAGTTATAGCATATATATACTAACATATTATTAGGTTTTTTATTTTTATTTTTATTATTTTTTTTTTCACCATATTGATTTTTTTTTAAGAGTAGTTAATAAATCATAACTAAACATACTCTTTTCATAATGGAATTTGTAGAATAAATAATATTATGAAACTAAGGAAAATATTAATTTATTTATATTTGGTGGTGGAAGGTAAGTTATTATTATTTTTTTTGGCATAGTTGTCTTCTTATATATATACATAAAAGTTTTAATTTTATTTTTTAGACGATCTGGTATTTATGTTCTATTTATTTATTTATTTTCCAGATCGGACGGTTAGCATTTAATTTGGTCATTTAATATTTCTTTTGAAGACCAGATTTAATCTAAAGTTTCATATTTTCTTCTCTTCCGTTCTTCTCTCCCGTTCTTCTCTGTGTCTCTCCTATTGACAAAACGCCGGATCGTTCTCACTCCCCCCCGGACACCTCCTCGCCGAATTGCCATCGCCGTTTACTTCTTCTCCGAAAATTGCGTCTTCGCCGAACAATCGAGCTACATCTCCCGTTCTTCTCTCTGTCATTGACAAAATGTTGTCGTAGATTCACAGATCCGGCGTCATCGATTGCCTTCGTGCCAACAGGTCTCTCTCAAACATTATTATGCCATCTATTGGTACTTTTTTTTTTTTTTTGTCAATGGTTTAAGTTTTGTTTTCCATGATGGATTTGACATTCGTATGAGCCCGTGGCTTGTGAGTGATGGTTTAAGCCATTTTCTCAAAATTTTCTAAATCTGTAATTTTTTTTTTGGGTTCAACTCTGCTCCCAGTAGTGGCTTTCCCCCGAGATCAGAGCTTACGACGATCTTCTATGCGAAGATTCGGTGTTATTGTATTATTACATCAGTTGTATCGTTGCAAATTTGGATTTTTGTGAAGGTTGTGATTAGTTGCTGTATGCATTTGATCTGATTTGGAATTTCTGATTTCGTATAAATCATTAGATTGTGGACTTCGAATCTGGGCTCTGGTTTAATTCGAAAGATCCGGTTCCATGCAACCATTTTCCATTTCATATGTAGTGATGATGATGCCCCTGTGTGCGTGTGCGTGTTAATTGTGCTATTTACTATTCTTTGTGTAACAATTGGGTTGTACATGGTTGTGCTTCTTATTGTAATGTTTATGTGGTTAACAACATATTTCATTCTTTTAGGTGCTCGATACAAATACAGTTTCCTTTGCTGCCTTTTCAGCTGGTCTTTGTTGGTTCTCATTTCTGAATAAGTCAAGATGGTAAGGGTTCTTACTAATATATATATTTTTTTATCTTTATTTATTTATTTCAGTTTTTGAGTGCCGGTCTCAATTGAGTTACAGGGTTTGGAATTAATATCACGCCATAATTCAGCAATTGGAATGAGTAGAATGTATTTTATTTTTTCATTTTTTCAGTGCTTTTCTCAATTGAGTTATAGGGTTTGGAATTAATGTCATACCATAATTCAGCAATTAGAATGAGTACTCTTTTTGCAACATATTGCATTGCTGCGGCCTGCATAGAGCGTTGCATTCCTAGTAGCTCATTTTCTTGAATGGTTGACATTTATTATTGCCTAATATTGCATTCCACTATAATGTCACCCTCAGAATTGTAATGTCAATAAAAGTATGTGTTGCCATAAAATAATGCATGAACCTTATTATGATTGGTGGGTTGTTAAAACTATAGGAGATTATGTGATCTGTGTATAAAAAAAAAGATGATTTTTTTTTTTGGAGATAAATTGACAAGGATACTTCAATTTTTTTGATTAGTGATTGAAATTCATTAAAAGTGAAAGAGTGCAACCAAGTATATAGGAAGTATGCAAGAGAAATATGAAGACAATCATTGGCAAATTGTTCAGCGGTGAAGGGTTTTTATGAAGAATACCTTTAGTTCCATCTCCATTCTCTCACAATCTTCAAAACTACAATCATTTTTTTTTCTAGATATACTACATTTAGCATTATGTGATCATCTTCCACACTGCTACACTTTGAAAGGTCTCACACTGCCCCATATTACCTCTAAGTAGTTTGTTTAGTTGTGCTACTTCTAGGCCCCTATATGAACTCCGGAGAAGCTCTTGAAATAAAACATGTAAAATTATATAACTATGGGATAATCAATTATGACTACTGTGCACATATGCATGGAGGTGCTCTTCTTATCTACACCAGACATGTACATATATAAGAATCTGAAACCAATTTACTACAGTTCTAACATTTTGAACTCACTCTATACATCTGTACCAATATGGAGAGGATAGTCTAAAGCTTTGTACTATGGTTCTCTATAGTTTGTCTCCTTTAAGCATTCTCTAAAACTTTTTATTCAAGATTCAACCTAGTTTGGTTCTGGTTTAATTCGTTTTTGGCACATATTACTTATTTTTGCTGTTCCTTTATTTGTAGTATACATTCGAACAAAATTGTTTCTTAACTACATTGATTTGCGATATAGGTTGTTCTTGCCGCTTCTATTGTAAGCAAGTCTGGTAAAGGTGAGTTCTTTGCTTGTCAGTTGCAGTTTTTCCTTGAGTTGAGTTATCGAAAAATCTTTAATTTCCTTCTTGTTGATCTCAATAACTATCCACCTTGATGGGTAGTTTTTTTTTTTTTTTTTATGATGTATCTCACGAATTATTATTGCTATTTTTTTTATCTCAATTTTTTTTTTGAGAAATATTTCGAGGCTTGGAAAATTGCATGTTTCCTATATTGTCATTTGAATTCAAAATCATGCAATTCTTTTTGATCATGATTCTATTCAACATTAGTATGGACTTGACATCTCTATGTTCAAATTCCATAAATGTGAGTTTGAATGGTACATTAATTCTTTGCTGATGTTCACTTTCTTAAATGTGTTATTTCTAGAGCAGGATCTGTCATTGATTACCTTGCTCTGTTTTAGTTTTTCATTTGTTAGTCACTATATGGAGTACGATGACATCATTGAGTTGTTTCTGTTGACATTTTGTATTTTTTGTTTGGTTGCAGTGCTTGTTTCGAGGCAGTTTGTGGATATGACTCGTATAAGAATTGAAGGTCTTCTTGCAGCTTTTCCCAAGTTGGTAGGAACTGGGAAGCAGCACACATATGTTGAGACAGAGAATGTGCGCTATGTTTACCAGCCAATAGAAGCTCTGTACTTGCTACTTGTGACAAACAAACAAAGCAACATCCTTGAAGATTTGGAGACTTTGAGGCTGCTCTCTAAGCTTGTATCCTTTTCTTGGTGGTCGATTGTTCTATTTCATGGCCTGAACTTAAGTTTCCCTTGATTTCTTTGATTGACTAAGTTTGGATATATGTTAGGTTGTTGCTATAACTTAAATATTACTTGTGTGGATCTGGGTCCTACTTTTTTGATCTTTTTGTGCCCCATATGCTTATGCCTTATCTCCTTTTCATCTCCTGAAGCTTTCTTAGTGCATACTAGATTTTGTTTTGTTTTGTTTTTCTTGTTTCTTTTTCAGTTTAGGAACCTTCATTTTCGTAATTATTTGCCAAGCGATTTGTTTTATACAGAAAGGTTTACTAGTTGTTAGGGCTTGGTAGAAGAGATGGGCGTGGAATAAATTACAGGTAAAGCCATTATCGGTTCTAATCACCAAAGCATTTTACTTATCAAAAAAAAAAAAAAAAAATTACAGGTTTTCTTCTCTACTTTTTGTAGGTTTAATTGAACAATTTAAGGTCTGGTTATTTGAATTTAGATTAGAGAAAGAGACAAAAAGAAAAACGAAAGAAATGAAAGCCTGATCAATTGTGCCTAGCAATCATGCTGGAGAGGAGTTAATCACACGCTCTTGAAAGAGCTTTGAAGCTGCTGAAAATTCTCTGAATATCTCTCTTAAGCTGACAGACTACATAGACTTTGTATAGTCGTTTGGCACTTCTTATTCTTGAACCCCCCAATTTAGAGACAGGATCTAGGCAGATTGACTAGTTTTGATTACTAAAGGCCTGAAATAAGGATCCAATGAAACAACTTGTCTTACTTAAAATAAACCTCATGGATGGCCTAGGACAGATTCAGAAGCTGACTATGTCTGCTAATTTGGTGAGCTAAGTATAGGGAAAACTATGATTTAAGGCTCTAATACGTAAGACAACATGACTAAAGGTTTATAACTGGTTTTGGGATTACCTTAGGTGAATATTTGGTGACTGTTTCTTTCCCTGATATACTTTGTGTATTAGGGTTGCGTCCCTCTGCTCTCTTTGATGTAAATTCATTGCTTATAAAAAAAAAAAAAAAAATCAGCTAGACTTGATCTTTAAGTGGGCCTGCCGACCATCATTCTCAGATTTATTTGCTCTCTGAAGCTCTTTTTTTTTGAACCTCTTGTATTCTTCATCATTTCCCATTTTTACAATTTCAGAAGTTTCTGAGGCATGTGAGGTTTTTTACGATATTTATGTCAAAGATGTCCTTAAAAAATATACACGTTGAACATGTCAAATAGAGGCATCGAGTTTGTTCCTTAAATATTTCTAGGTACCTGAATATGCCTATTCTCTAGATGAAGAGGGAATTTGCAAGACAGCTTTTGAGCTGATTTTTGCTTTTGATGAAGTCATCTCCCTTGGGCACAAGGAAAATGTAACTGTTGCACAGGTTAAACAGTATTGTGAGATGGAGAGTCATGAAGAGAAATTGCACAAGCTGGTATTGCAGAGCAAGATCAATGAAACCAAGGATATTATGAAGCGCAAAGCTAGTGAGATTGACAAAAGCAAGGTATCCTTAAAGGACCTGCAATGCTTCTGTATATATTTTCTGCCTATTTTCCCAGTCATCAGCCATCCCTTATAAAATTTATTGTTACATATTCTGCAGATTGAAAGGGGGAGAGGGGATAAAGGAGGGTTTATTTCTTTACAGTCAATGGGCTCTGGAAGAATTGAGAGTAGCTTTGGTGATATGAACATATCTAGTGGTGGCGGAGGTGGTTTTGGAAGTGGTTCCGGCTTTGGATTGAGCACTGATATTGAATCCTTTTCTACCAAGTCCAAAGGTTTGTGCCTGTTTGTCCAGATGAATATTCTACATGGGCACTTTCATTCTTGATGAGTTGTGGATAATGTTGATATTTGGCAAATGTTTTAGATTCATGAGAATCTTCTGTTTATACATTTTAATAATTAGCTCTTGTACATTATTCATAAACATGTGAGATATGTGTTGTCAACTTCTAGAAACAGATGTTAGAATATCATTTAAATACATTGCAATGCATTGTGTTTAAGGTTTACACTGGTTGCCTCTTTGCGGAACACAGGTCTCTCTTCTCTAAAATTATTTTTTCATGCTGGATATATGTTTACCGCTCGAAACCCTTATGATACTGTATGCCTCGTCCTTAGGTCGTCCACCTTCATCTGCCACTGCTCCTCCAAAAGGTCTTGGCATGCAGCTTGGTAAATCTCAAAAGACAAACCAGTTCATAGAATCCTTGAAGGCAGAAGGGGAAGTAATTCTTGAGGACGTGCAGCCAAAGACAGGCCAGTCCAGATCAGCTGCTCCACCACTAACTGATCCCATCACTTTGACTGTTGAGGAGAAACTCAATGTGACACTGAAACGAGATGGTGGAGTTAGTAACTTTGATGTTCAAGGAACATTGTCACTTCAAATTCTTAATGAAGAAGATGGGCATATCCAAGTTCAGGTACTCTCTCTCTCTCTCTCTGCGCGCTTGTGCATAGTTAGTCAACAAGTGAGACATAACATAGGAAATATTTAATTGAAATAGGAGATAAACGGTAAAGTCAAAGTTCGAATTCAGGATCTCTGCTTTGATACCATATTAAGTCACCAGTTGTCACAAAAACTTATACTTATAAGAAATGATAAATTTAATTATCTAATTATTACTCTAACAAAGATTGAAGATAGACTAATATAGGTTAAAATCACTGCTAAAGGGCTGGTCTTCTTAGTTTTCTGAGCCAGGCAGCTAGGGAAAAGGATGAAAATAGCTTTGCTGAAAATTTATATGAAATCGGAATAATAATCAATTACAACCTTTAAACTCACTTTGATAGAAAGGAACCCTACTTAAATTATATCCTAAGCCTTGAAAATAATAAAATCTCACCCTATGAAAATAGTCTAAATAAAAGGACTCAAGAAAGAGATCAAAATAAAAGCCTGACTTGGTGGGGGATGGAGCGAGGATTAGCTTTTGGCATGACTTGTGGTGTGGAGATTCGGTTCTCAAGGTAGCCTTTCCAGTTTTATATGGAATTGCTCGTGAGAAGAATGCTTCAGTTGTGGCTAATATGGAGATGTTGGGAGGTTCAAATTAGTGGAATGTGAGTTTCAATAGAGAGGCACATGATTGAGAGTTGGAAGTCTTTGCATCCTTTCTTCAGGTGTTGCATTCAGTCAGAGTAAGACAAGGGTGTGAAGATAGATTGTGGTGGACTTCTTCCAAAAAAGGTCTTTTCAAGGTTAAGGCCCTCTTTCTTGCTTTGGCTGGCAATGAGGGTAGAAGTTTCCCTTGGAAGAGTGTGTGGAGGACGCAGACTCCTCCGAGAGCGGCTTTTTTTGTTTGGTTAGCGGCTCTAGGCAAAATTCTAACTTTGGATAATCTCAGGAAGCGTCACGTCATTGTGATAAACATGTGTTGCATGTGCAAGAGGAGTGAGGAGATGGTGGATCATCTTCTTTTTCATTGTGAAGTTGCTTCTGCTTTGTGGTACGCCATCTTTTGTCTCTTTGGGATGGCCTGGGTGATGCCAAGACAAGTTTTTGATCTTTTAGCCTATTGGTGGTCTTCTGGGAGGTGGAGGAGTGTTGTGGTGTGGAAGATGGTGCCTACGTGTCTGTTTTGGTGTTTATGGCAGGAAAGAAATAATAGGTGCTTTAAGGACTTGGAGAGGTCTTTGGATGACATTTTATCCTCTTGTTTTCACACTTTGTGTCATTGGACTGTAGCACATCTGTATCTGTTGTCGATTAGTTATGATGATTTCTTTACTCGCTTTTCTTTTTCTAGTTAGGTGATCCTTTGTATATTCCCTGTGTACCTAGGGACGCCTTACGCTTTTAATAATACTGGTTATTATTTATCAAAAAAAAAAAAAAAAAAAAAAAAGCCTTGAAACAAAAGCTGCCAAAGTGTTGTGGTACAGTATTATGAACAATACAGCTCCAGTGAGGTGAGCAGTATCCCCACTTTTTTTCAATAATTTTATAATCCTAGTTGAATCAATTCTCTAGTTGCATTTTTTTTCCTAATGTTTATTTTGAAATTTTGTCTCTGCTTAACGTATATTTTTGGCTGCCCATGCGGCGACAGTTTTTGTGCTTTTGCTTCACTGCAATTATGACAAATTGTGACTTATTTTTCAGATTGAAACCGGTGGGAATCCAGGTATCCTTTTCAAGACGCACCCTAATATGAACAAAGAGTTATTTTCCAACGAGAATATTCTAGGCCTTAAGGACCCAAATAGGCCTTTCCCAACCGGTCAGGGTGGTGATGCAACAGGTGTTGGTCTGTTGAAGTGGAGAATGCAAAGTACAGATGAGTCAGTGGTGCCATTGACAAGTGGGTTAAAATCTTACACTTCCCATCTTTCATCTTCCTTGTATACAATTTATGTTCTGTGCTCTTAACTTTTACATGAATTAATTTATGTTTCAGTCAACTGCTGGCCCTCTGTTTCTGGAAATGAAACTTATGTCAGCATTGAATATGAAGCTTCATCAATGTTTGATCTACGGAATGTTGTGATCTCAGTACCTCTTCCAGCTCTTCGAGAGGCACCAAATGTTAGGCAGATTGATGGAGAATGGAGGTGCGAGATTCAATTTTATGTCGTGTTCTTTTATTTTAACATCTAATTTATCAATAACTATTTAGGAATGCCATAACTGGCTATATTATGAAGTATTTGAATCAAGGTTTTCAACGCCTTCGGGTATATGCGTCAATCAAAGTTACAATTACACGAGACACTGATAGTTTGCACAAGATTTTCACCATTTATAGTTATTGAAGAAGAGACTTGATTAAGATGGTAGTGTCCAAAAAATAGAAGGTGCCAAAGTCATACTTTGTGACTGCAAATTTGAGAAAAGATTTGAATTAGCGTATTGTTTGAAAAGTTAACGCGGTTTAAACATTTACTTTTGTCTGTTATTATTGTTACCTTTTGCACTGCTTTTGACTTCAGGTATGACTCGAGGAATTCTGTGTTGGAGTGGTCCATTCTTCTTATTGATAACTCAAACCGAAGGTTTGTTGTAAACCCTGGACTCTTTGGTCTTCAAAACTTGCAGTGCTACATTTTCATTTTTAATACCAGTGCTTACAAATTTCTTGTGTTTCACTATTGAATCCTTGGCAGTGGATCCATGGAGTTTGTTGTTCCTCCAACAGATTCATCTATATTCTTCCCGATTTCTGTGCGGTTCTCAGCCACTAACACATTCAGTGATCTAAAGGTTTGCTCTTCTTCCTTCGTGTTTGACAATTGTAACAGGCTATTTTTCTGATACCGTGAGAGGTACTTTTTTGGTTTCTACTTCACTTGCAGGTTATAAATGTGATACCTCTGAAGGGCGGAGTCCCGCCAAAGCATGCCCAGAGAACACAGTTAATCACAGAGAATTACCAAGTGGTGTGAGTGGTGAGTGGGTTAAAATTTTGATGTTATACCTTTTCTACTCTATAAGAAGTGAGATCGATGGACTTATTATATCCACTTGTATGAACCTTATATGTAGGAGATACTTCTTGCAATAACTGCATTTGCCCCACTTGGCAACCCATATTTCTGCTTGTCTTTGGATTCTTGTACATCAGGCTGGATTCTAGCAATCGCATTTCTGTTGTGATTTCAGCCTAAGGATCTCTGTAGAGCTTGGATTTTACTTGCGATTTTTCTCATTTTGGGATTTTGTATGTCTAGCCTGGCCCATATGCTGCCAGTACAATTGAACCAACTTAAAATCCAAAGAGATTTGTTTTGTTTATTTTAGTGTACACATTATGTATGTTTACTAATTAGAGGGGGGAAAAAAATGGAAAGAGAGAGCTGATTCTGCAGAACTATGGAAAATGCTATTTCTTAAGTATAAATACGAGTTATGCAAGAATAAAAGAATACAACTATGTAACAATAAATTATGCACAAGGGTTAAGTGAAAAGGCAAGTTGTTTTCAATGTCTATTTTGGTGTCCAATGTGCTCCCAGAAACACCCAATTTGAAATCCAATATTCTTCCCCATTGTAGTGGTGTTTGGTAAATGAGTTGGCCTAGATACTTTAGTTGATCTAGATTGATGTGGAAAAAAAAAAAGTAAGAATGTTTTGTATAAAAAAGTGAAAAAGTGGTATGGAAAAGTGAAAAAGTTTTGTTTTGTAGTGATTTTTTTTTATTTGAATAATAATAAAAAGTGAATTATGTGATATAAAAAGTGAAAATGTTTTGATGTTGATTTTTTTGGGAAATGGTGATGAACAGTGTCTAAGTCAACTCTAACCCTTTTACCAAACAAGGCCGTAGACAAGTGTAATCATTTTGTTGTTGGACACTGCCCAAAAGCAAGCTATTTTTCTTTTTATTATTATTATTATTATTATTTCAACAATTGAATGGTTCTCATGAAGTTTAAGAGGGAAGTACCGTAAGGTTGACACTTTTTGACACAAACTCAGTATAAAATTATCAGGTTAAGAAGGTTTAATAAAATATAATTTGGATCAAATTGGGTCGACTTGATTAGACCTAAAAAATAAACGAGTCAATTTTGGGTCAACTTAACTTAACTCATGGGTAACTCGTACAAATTAATACTTTTTGTTTTGATTTTTTTTTTTTAAAAAAAAAAAAAATTCTGTTTCAAGTTCTTTTCACGCACAAATTTGTCAAGCTTGAGCTTTTACTGTGTTATCATTATTCAACAATGCCATGGATATTTTTGTGAACGGTATGTTAATAGTGATGTTATTATTATTATTATTATTATTTTTTATATGTCCGCACAAGAGGGGGAGGGGGGATTCGAACTAGTGACTTTCACTTCATTTGGCGTGGTCCCAGCCGATTAAGCTACCTCTTGGAGACAATAGTGATGTTATTATTATTTTACATTTTTGTTCATGATTGTGGCTTTAGCTCTTTCGAGCTTTGAAAGCAACAAAAATAATTACTTGGAGCCAAGTTTTAGGCAATTATTGTTTATAGTATACTTTAAGTTAATTGAAGTAATAAATAATTACTGCTCAAAAGAAGTTAGTGAGAGAAGCTCCTCCTTCTCTCTAGGTAGAGAATATACTACCTCCTTGTGAGGTCTTCCACCATCGTCTGTGTGGGATTTTGGGGGAGGAGGGCTCCTCTCCCTCTTTGCTTCATCTCCGACTTTGCAGTGTTGTTTTTGCTTGGTTTTCTCATTTTTTAGTCGCTCAAATTCACAACGTTTTTGCTTCTTTTTTCTGTCGTCCATCTCCCTACTGTCCTGGGTTGCTCACCTCCTTCCCCACTTGGCCGCTTGCCGCTCCCTGTCCTCCACGTTGTAGCTTGGATCTTCTTTGTTTTTAGATGAGTTTTTTTTAAAAAACCCGATCTACTCTCCTCAGATTGACCCGAGCCTACATGTGCCATTCCATCGTCATCACTGGCCTCCCAGCTTTTTAACACCATCGCCTGATCCATCACCAGCACGGCACGCGCCAGAGTGTGATCTCCACGCGCCTGAGCGTGGATCTCATGCGTCGGCACGTGTTCCTCATGCCCGGAACAATAGACCACTCCACCGTCATCACTATCCTCCAAGCTCACCTCCGCCTCCATGCGATCTACCTTTTGCACAACACTTGCCGGAGAATGAGCTCCAAGCGCCTGAGCGTGGTACTCACGCGCCGGCACGTTCGCTCCTCCTCCATCACCATTGCCTCTGCTGGTTGTTGGGTTTTGTGTTACTTTTTTGCTTGCTTTTTCTTTTCTGTATTTTTTTGTTTTTGTTTCCATGTATTTCCTATTTTTTTGTTTGGGTTTTGTGGGTTTTGGTCTCCCTCTGTTTGTATTGTTTAATTTTGTAGTGGAGACTTGTGCTTCTGGAGATAGTACTCCATTTCCAGTAGTTCTAGATCCGGATCTTATTTGTGCTTGTCCTATATCAACTTCCCTTGGGTGGTCGATGTTCTTTGCTGCGAGTGCAGATGGGTTTGGACCTCATGGGGTTCTTACAATTGTAAATAGGGTTTGTAAGCCTCATGAGGTTTATGACTCTTCCTGTATTTCTTTTGCCTTTAAAACCGCTTTATGCGGCCCCTTGGAGAGGACCGAGCTAATTATTTGGCCCATTTCCTACTTTGTTATTGTTGGTAATTTCTGTGTTTGAGTCTATTATAGGGGAGCCCACCCCTTTTCGGTATTTTGATCACTTGTAACCCTTTTCCTATTTGATTATGAAAAAAAAAAAAGTAATAAATAATTTATATATAATAAAAAGTCCTTCATATTGTCAAATGAGTTGAACAATGAAATCTTTTTCATGGATAAATCATATTTCCCCAATGTGGTACTACTTGGAGGTTGCATTTACTAAAAACACATGGGATTTGGATTAGAGGAATTGGTGAATCCATCTCTCGCATTGTCTGAACATCAAAAATCATGTTATGAAATTCGAGTCCCATGATATAAAACACATCTTCTGTTTTTGAAAGGTTTTGGTTTATATATATATATATCATCAACACAGATTATAAATCGTCAACATTTATAATCTGTGTAAATCCAAATCTGTCATTATAATTTTGTATCATATTAGAAAAAGAAATGATTGGTGTCAATAATTAGCTCATATTTTTATTATATTCTCCTATAAATTTAATAGATCAACCATTAAATTTGTGGGATTTAACATTAACTTATAAGTGAACTAATCTAATGGCTGAATTGTAAGATAATATGAAGAAAATATTGATACCGATAATTTCTCTATTGAAAACTAGCAACTTGCACTCTACAAAGGAAGTTGAGTTTCTTTGCTACCTTGTTGGTGTTGTTGGTGATTGCTTTCTTTTTATTCAAACATCATCGCTAAGGAATTCTGTTAGTACGTGAGCTAACAACGCAGAATCCTCATAATCGAATTTTTCGAGTATATAATTAAAAGAAGAGGTAGAGGTTGAGAATCTAAGATATTGAGAGTGTGGCGCAGGGTTGTGATTTGTGATTTGGTGAGTTTGCTTATATATATATATATATATATATATATATATATACGGGCATGAGTATCCTAAAACAGTTATCTGCAAATAGCGGTATGTACAGACCTAATTGCAATTAAAGAAAATTATTGTATTAGCCCTCAAGTTTTGGACTTTTTTAAATGGCTTTTTGAGTTTTATTATTATTATTATTATTATTATTATAGCTTATTGAGTTTGAGTCCACATAAAATTATAACTTTACAATTTTCAAAAAAGACAAAAAAAAAAGAAAAGAAAGAAAGGTAAAGTCCATTTAACCTCCTTAAACTATCACCACAATGACAATTTACCCCTCAAACTATCAATTATGACAATTTACCCCCAAAACTATCAATTACGACAATTTACCTCCCAAACTACGAAAACAACGACAATGTACCCTCTAATGCTAGCAAAATGATAAAATTACCCTTATAAAATTTTCAATAAGACAAAAATACCCTTAACATTTTGAAAAAAAAAAAAATTAGTATGTTATTTTTATTTTAGTAAGAGTAATTTTGTCATTTTTAAAAAATTGGAGGTACATTGTCATTGTTTTGGTAGTTTTAGGGTAAATTGTGGCAATTGATACTTCGATGGTAGATTGTCATTGGAGTAGTAGTTTGAGGGGGGTTAAGTGGATTTTACCAAAAAAAAAAAAAAAGTGGGGGCTCGTAGCCGCCACTTCGATCCTTTTTTCTCTTTCATTTTTTTATTTAAAAAAATGGTATAATTGTAATTTTATATGGTTTCATTAAAAATAAAAAATTGACAGAATCCATATGAAATTGGGCGAAATGATCAACTTGATAACGGATACAAAATCAAGCTGCTATAAAATAGAAACCCAAAAAGTGATTATAAAATAGCACTAAAAAAGAAGACTAATACAATAATTTTCTTTTCAAATATATTCTTAAATTATAGTAATTTAGCGTATGGCTTGCTAAGATAGGGAAATGCTAGGGGTACTAAATCTTTTACTAACAACGGCTTTCTAAACTAATGTGTAGCTCATTCATTGGAGAAAAATAAAATAATTAATTAAGAAAAATGTAACTGAGTACTAATGAATTTAATCTCAAGCCTTTCTCTATCTCCAACGCATATGGCAGGAAAAATTTCTTGGCCTTATGCGTTCCACCATGCTCATTGGGCTTCTAGGTTTTATCCAAAACCCAATTGCATTATATCTCTCTAAAATACTTAGCCCAATAAATAAGAAAGCTTTATTCTGGTTAAATTAAATCAGCTTGATGATGGACAGTGAAAAATAATTATTGGCTTAAATAAATCCGTAATCATGTTTCACTGACATTTGTTACACGACAATATTTTAATCAAAATGAATTTCACTAAATAATTGTGATTGCACTCCAATAAATATTTTTGATTAAGCAATTAATCTCTTTGACTTACTTAATTTTTTTTTTTGAAGACTTACTTAATGTTGACTTATGATTCTTGCATGAAATCTTCCGTAGCATAATTACCTCTTAATTCTCTATTTATTTATCATTGAGTCACTGATTTTATGTTATTCTCATACTTGCGAAAATCACATTTATATATTTGGTATGCCAACAAAAATGCTTTAGCCAAAGCCTTGAGAATAATATCCATAAAATCTATTTCAAGGAGAAATTTCGTATTTCTTTGCGCACCAACAAAGGATTTAGATTCTCTCTTGGAAAAAGCTTTCCCACAATGTTACATGTGATCACCCAATGTATTGAGGTTATTTCGACCGATGATAGGTCTCACTCTTTGATACATTGAATTAACCTACATGTAACATCTGAGTCTACAATTCCTTCATAATTTATAATCAAAGTCGTAAGTAGTCTTGAATGAGTTATTGTCTTTCCTTATAGACAATATTTTTATGGAAAGACAACCCCTTAGTCGGTTCAATGCCTTAGGGTCTCAGCACCTACACATATTTGAAAACACCACTTTGCTTCATCAAGGTAGATCACCAAGATTTGATGTGCAATAGTCTTACTCAAAATGAAATTGTCTTAGTTCCATTTATCGACTGCGAACTTTCTATGTTTAAGGATACATGGGTTACGGACTAAGACCTCATATGATAATCAAGTTACTCACCCCTATAGCCGATTCAATGTTATCATATGTGATAGACTTATCTTGTAGTAAGCATGTAAAAGATATTTCATATGCCATTTGGTCAAAATAATTTAATTAGTAAATATAACAAATATTCATTCATTAAAGACATTGAATGTCAACATGGATATAAAATAACTAAGATTCGGGGCATAATCCCCAACAACTACATGATGACATGTTCTCCTGTGCTGATTCATTAAATCATGAACTTAAACTATGATTTTTTTTTTTTGGTAAAACATACATGTTTTAAAGTTGGGTGTTCTTTAAAGGATGGTATATGAGAGCCCACGAGCAAGAGGAATGCTTTTCCTTTGGCTTGTGTGGTGTTGGTATTGTACTTTTGTCCATAGGCCTTGAGGTTCACTTTGATGGAAATTAGTTAGGGGATTCTATGAAAAAGAAAATGGGTGGGCAACCCATACAACAGCCCCGAACCAACCAAAAAACAGTGCCACTGTAAGAGAGCTAGAGAACCATTGGGAATTGATCAAATGAATGATCTGGCCCATCAAGAGAACAAGGGCAGCCACAAAGGGCTGCTAACAAAGGCAAAACAAGAATCATTGAAAGAAAACCTTTTGGTACTCTTGCAGAGAGAACCACTATAAAACCGGCACCGATAAAGGTTGGATCAACATCGCTAATAATCACCTAAACCCCAACAAACAAAATTGGTGAACAAACACCGAAAGGCAGAAATACAACCAGAAAATAAAACAACAAACATAAATACAACAAGAAATGAAAAAAACACAGAAACACCTCTACAACAACTAAACCAGCAGATCAGGCGACAAGGCATTGGCGTGCAACCCATGCGCCGGCGCGTGGGCGGCCGATGAAGATATGGAGCCTGGAGGCGAGGAGTGGAGTAGCTGGTGGAGATCTTGGCGAGGCGCGACAAAGGCACACAACAGAAAAGCAGTAGATAAGTAAGAAAAGTTCTCCAAACCCATAAATCAACAGCTGCGGGAGTGGGGGCGCGTGAGGCGGTGATGGGGTGAGGGGAGGCCAGAGAATACGGATGAGTCGCACCATGGAGGGTGGATCTGACAAGGTAAGATAGATTGAGCTTCAAAGAAGCCAAATCTAAGGCCCAAACCAGATCCAACTGGAGGAGACAGCGCAATGGCATAGAAGAAGCGGCGAGGTGGCTAGGGGCAAGCTGAGGCGGCGATTTATGGGGAAGAAAGGATAAATTGCACAAGGCGATGGATAAAGCCTTAAACGAGGCAGAAGGAGCTAGAAGAAAATCTAGCTAGTAGGAACTCGAAGGTAGAGCCATAAGAGAAGGAAGAAGAGAAGAAGGAAAAGGTTTAGCGGGAGGAGGAGGGAAGAGGGTTGATTGAGATACTTGATGATTATGCTTTCTCTATGTTAAGTTATGTTATGATGATTTAGTTATTGTATTATGATGTAGTGTAGTGGCAGCATTTATCCCAATGGAGTGATTTGGAATTTAGGCTAACCAGGACCAATTTTGCATTTAACCCAATTAAATTTGGAGGCATTACAACCTACCTTAGGTCCGAATGTTCCTCCACGTTTGCCCAAGGTTCGTTCAGACCAAGCCCTTTTGTTGTTGGAATAGACTATTTTTTCCTTAATATTTTTCTAATTTTTAAGTCTATTTCGTGTACCTATTTGACCCGAGACATACGGGCAAAGCCATACTCTTTTTTTTTTTAAATTGGACTCGAAAATTTCATAGCTTAAGGAGACCTTTCGGCCAATACAACCTCCCAAATGCAAGGAGGGACAGAATCCTCCCAGACATTACATTTTGTGAGATTCCAAGCCAATTTTGCTATTCTATGTGCCGCTTCATTAGCAGTTCTCTTCATGTGATTCACTCCCATGATTGGCAGCTACCCAACATGATCTTCTCATCGTCCAGTAAGTTCCCATAGTTCAACCTGCTACTTTCTTCACTCTGTAAGGCTTGAACAACTGATAGGGAGTCCCCCTTAAGAATGACGTTTTGGAAATTCCTTTGCCTGACCAGCTCAACGGTTTCCCAAGCTGCTACGGCCTCCGCGTTCGTTGGGTCTGGGTCTGTTATATGAAACTTCATCATGCACTTAGTCACCAACACCTCTCCAACATGGTTACGTGCAACTATTCCTACCCCCATCATCTTTCGCCTTGTGTCAAGGGCAGCATCCCAGTTGAGTTTCACTACCCCTAAGCCTGCTGCTTGCCACTTCTCCCGTGAAGGTTGTGTCACTAACACTGTATTTGCTTGTATAACTTTGTCAGCATGCATCGTCGCTTCTATCTGATCTTTTACATGTCATATTATTACTTTCGGTGGAAGAAGGTTCCCCTCAATGACCAGCTTATTTCTTCTCAGCCATTATTGTCTAGCAACACAGACTGTCAGGTCTAGTTCCTCATCCTTCAAACCATCCGTCAGCTTTGCAAAGATGTTTATAAAAGCATCTTCATCACTTGTACATTTTTTAAGCTTTTTGTCACATTCCAACCAAACATCTCTTGCGAGGGGCAACTCCAAATAGCATGGCCAATTGTTTCTACCTCCAACTTGTAGATCGGGCATAAAGGATCCCCCACAATTTTACATTTCCATAAATTCTCCATTGTGGGCAAAATATTGTTACAAGCCTGCCAAAGGAAAGTTTTCACCGTTCTTGGGCCACGTACTTTCCATATCCTTTTCCATACAGTGATCGTGGTATTTTCCATCGAACTCCCCCCCATGTCCTGCTGCATTATTTCCTTAGCTAGATGGTAAGCACTGCAAATTGTGTAGTCTCCATTTTTATTACCGCCCCAAACTCTCCAATCACCTTGAGTTCTTGGGCATATAGGCATACTACAAATTAATCTGGCCTTTTCCTCATTAAAAACCTCCTCGACAAGGGGAATATTCCACTAATTTGTATCCGAGTCAATGAGTTCACATACCCTAGCTTGACTGTGAAGAATCCGGGTCGGAGTTTGAACTACATGAGTCTTTGCCAATGGTAGCCATCTATCCTCCCAGATGTGAATTAACCATCCATCTCCAACTCTCCATAGCATACCCTCTCCCAACAAATACTTTGCATTCCATATGCTCCGCCATGCATAGGAGGGCCTTTTCCCAAGAGGAGTTTCCATGAACGTGTAGTTTGGGTAATATTTCTCTTTGTAAATCTTAGCCACAAGAGACTCAGGGGATTGAATCAGCCGCCATCCTCGCTTTGCCTACAAGGCCATATTGAAGCATTCTAAGTCACGATAGCCCAATCCACCTTGCTCCTTTGTCTTACCCATTTTTTCCCAACTCATCCACGACACCTTATTAACGTTTTCTTTATGCCCCCACTAAAACTTGGATATCATAGAGTTAATTTCTTTGCATAGAGTTTTGGGAAGTTGAAACATGCTCATTTTGTATGTGGGGATAGCCTGCACCACAGCTTTCAGCAACACCTCTTTCCTTGCTTGGGATAAGAATTTTTCCTCCTTCCAACCATGCATTTTGTCTCATATTCTGCCCTTTATCCTTGCAAAAGCACTTGTACGAGATCTACCTATTAAAGCTTGTTGGAAATAATTTTGGATGGTGCACAAATTCTCATTGATATAAAATCATTGCAATCTAAAAATTAACAATAAAATAACTAAAATACAAGAGATAAAAAGTAGAGTATGGAAAGATCTCACAATGTGCTATAGAATCACGCAAGAGCGTTGTCCTTAAAGGTTGATTCGTGCCTCCCGGAGTGTATAACTCGGTGCGATCGGATCCTTTGACACGCAACTTCCCAGGATTAGACTATAGCGTCTACCTTCGTTAAGGACGCACTTCCAATAACGAAGACTAGTAGAACAACCCTTTGATCTTCTTAAAAAAAAACCGCAAAGAGAAAATAGAAATTGAATAGAATAGAATTCTATGCAATTGATCTTCTAAAATAGGACAAAACTCTTTTATAAAGAAAATGAGTTTGCCTTTCTTTCTTTCTTGTTGCAAGCTCACTCTACCATGGGATTGTGGATGTTTTCTTTTCTTTTTATAATGTCCAAATGGTCATAACACCAAAAACGGTAAAACATTTGTTAATAACAAAATGGTCAAACTACAATAAAACTTGTTAAAGACTAACGGTCAAAACGGTAAAAATCAATTAAAACTAATTTTTATTCATAACCAAGTAATAAATACAAACGGTCATAAAAGTTATATCTCATAACCAAGTAATAAACACTAACGGTCATAAAAGTTATATCTTATAACCAAGTAATAAATACAAACGGTTATAAATCAAAATGATTAAAGATGATTTTTATTTCTCATAAAAACCTTTAAGAAGATATTATCAAATGATAAAACATTTCCAAATGACTTAAAATGAATGTTTGTAACAAATATTACAACAATCCCCCACATGTTACAAACATTAGAATAAAAGGAGATTGAAAGCATGCATCGATGTGGTACTCGAAAGTTTTAACCGCACCTAGGATAAATAAGTAGGAACTTAATGAATCGTGGTAGAGTTAAACTCTTTTAACCAAATCCACAAGTTAAACAAACTTATCATCCACATAACTTTCTCCAAAAACAAAAAATTAAATCAAATCAAATAAACAAAAAGTCAAATCAAATCAAATAAAGAAAATTGGGTTGTTCTATAGCGGATTGGCGCCTTATACAGGCCATGCGCCTCTGGGCTTCATGAGTGCTCTAGAGACTTGCCAAAGTCTCATAGGAGGCGGCACCACCTCCACACTCACATAGGTGGTGTCCATCAAGAATGTGTGCAGAGAACATCTCATCCCAACAAGTAGGGACTATGGACCCATTAAGAGTTTTAAACTCATCCTTACTCATTCTGCATCTTTTGTTATTACACCATAAAATGGCTTTCATGAGCGCTCTAGAGACCTACCCAAGTCTCATAGGAGATAGCACCTCCACACTCATATAGGTGGTATCCATCAAGAGTGTGTGCAGGGAACACCCCATCCCAACAGGTAGGGACTATGGATCCATTAAGAGCTTTAAGCTCATCCTTAATCACTCTGCATCTTGTACTGTCTTACACCATAGGGATGGACTCATAACTAATCTTTTCAACAAGATAGTTAATAAACATAAATTGACAGTACCATACCTCATTTCACTTGTGACTTCGTTTCCCATTAAACCTCATTCATGGGATCTCCAATCACAGAGGTTGGGTATCAATCATAGTGTCATGATTTGGGTATCAGTCCTATCCCCCTCGATGCTTCTCTCACTAGCCTTCTTGCTAGTGGCTTGGTCAAAGAATTTGTAGAATTCTTTTATGACCTCACAAAGTCCATGGACATATACCGGTCTCAATAAGCTGCCTCACAATATTGTGCACTTTCTTATTATAAATTATTTGCTCGAGCTTTGGCAGCCTGAAAATCACAATAAACACATAGGTGGAACTGTGTTAGCTTATAAAGACAAATAAATTAACCAATAGGTTCTTAGCCATTCATCTTCAGTTCCTGCCTTCTCCAAGGCAATTAACTCTGACTCCATAGTAAACATTGCTAAGCAATTCTTTTTTAAGGACTTCCAAGAGATAACTCCTTTAGCCAGAGTAAACACATAGCCACTAGTAGGCTTTGCTTATCTGAATCAAAAATCCAGTTAGCATCACAATATCCTTTCAATATAACAGGATAATCACAACATGACAAACCAAAATTAATTGTGCCTTTAAAGTTTCTCAACAATTTAGAGATAGCATCTCAATGCTCAATACCATGATTATGAGTATATCTACTCAATCTACTAACAATATATGTAATATATATCAAGGCATATACAGTTTGTCAAAACATCAAGCTATTAATGATTTGTGCATATTTTTCTTGCAAAACACAATCACCGTGATTCTTAACCAAATATATTTTTGAATCATATGGTGTAAACATAGGCGGATAATCAAAGTGCTCATATCTTTTAAACATCTTTCGAGCATAATATATCTGAGATAAAATAAGGTAATAATTATCTCTAATAACCTTAATGTCCAACATGACATTCGCTTTACCTATGTCTTACATATCAAAATTAGATGCAAGAAATCTTTTAAGTTCATGCACAACATCAATGTTAGTTCACAAAATAAGCAAGTCATGAATATAAACAAATAATGACACATTCATTATTGTAAAACTTGTTATGCATTTACTTGCATCATTAATCAAATATAAATTAAACAATATCACCTTGTCAAACGCCATTGTTTAGGAGCTTGCTTTAATCCATACAAGGATTTCACCAGTTTGTACACTTTATATTCTTGACCGGGGATTACTAGCCCCTCGGGTTGCTCCATATAAATCTCTTCATCATTTAGAAAAATAACTTTGACATCCATTTGATGTACAACAAGTTTATAAATATAAACAATGGCAAATAACATTCCAATAGATGCAATTTTAGTAACTGAAAAATAAGTATCAATTAATCAACATTTTGCATTTACTTGTAGCTTTTAGCTACCAAGTCTACCATGTACTTATCTATTGTATCATCCGGTTTAAGCTTCTTCTTAAACACCTATATATAACAAATTGATTTACTCTTAGAAGGTAACTCAACGAGTTCCAAAGCATGGTTAGACATAATTTATTCAAATTCGTTATTTATAGCTTCTAACCAAAAAAAATGCATCAAAAAGAGATTTAATTGCTTCATCATAACATATTGAATAATTATCAACAATATAAGCAATAAAATCATTACCGAGATTCCTTCCGTTCTAGCCCGCTTGCTTTTTTCTCAATTCTTATACATCACCAATAATTTATTAGAAGCAACAGAAAATTTATGAAAGAATTTTTCCTTATTTTTCAAAGGAAACACGTGCTCAAAGAAAATAGCATTTTTAGATTCAATAATAGCATTGCAATCTAAAATATCACTCTTGATAGTAAGGAATCTATAGCATGAACTATTACATGTAAAACCAGTAAAATCACAATCATAGGTTTTAAAACCAAGTTTCCTCATTTTAGGTTTGGGTAACATAACATTTGTTAAATACCCCCACACTTCGAGGTATTCCAAACAATACTTATGAATGTGACAAACAAAATAATGGCTTCCCCCCACAGTTTGGTGAATAACCCAAAACTGACAATTATAGAATTCATCATTTATTCCAATATTCTAATTTCTTTTCATCCCCTTGATGTAGCCAAGATTTACATGTATAAATCTATCATGCTAAATATTAATGGAATAAACCAAATATTCACAAGAAAATAAATTTTCATTAATAGCTCACAAGTGCTTTAAGAAATGACTTCTATGAGCTCATCTTTCTCTAGGTATGATGTGTCACTTCCTCTTCTTTATTTTCTGTCAATTGACAGTTCTAAAGCTGTTTTTTTTTTTAAAAAAATATTAATCATCACTTGTGATTTTTTAACATGATCCTTATATATTATATATATAGGGATTGCATATTTCAAGTTCTATTTAGATTTTAAAAATAAAATCTTTTTAACTAAAGCCGCAATAAATATGCAAGGTATCATGCTCAACCATATAATAATCAACTATTATTGGCTCATTGTCATAAATACGAGATTGGTATCAATTTAATGATATGATAAATTTATCATATATCAAATGAGCATCAATATAAAGGAACACCAATAATCACATATATTTTATTCTGAACCATCATGTCAGGAAAATTAAAAAACTGAATGATATAGATAAGGAATTACCAAATAACTTAATGTATTTATGCTAATCTAGCATGCCATTGCTAATAAAAATGCTAGATGCTATTTCAATTTTGAAATAGAGTAATAACCAGAGGTTCATCACTTATCAGATTACAATATTCATATAATATAAATTTTAATTCAATCAAGTAGTACCTTCATCACTTGATTTTTTTCTTTTAATAAATGAAATTGTATATCGTGTCTTGAAAAATATAAATCAAGATCTATGAATCATAATTTAAGAACTCACAGTGGAGCCAACGATTTTACTCAATATCCTCCAAAATAGATTGTCGCCACTACACACCAACTAGGTGTTGTGAAAACCGATCGACTCAATACCCGCACCACATTTTTTCCTCTTACAATGTGCTTACCTGCAAAAATCTTTAGCAAAGTTGTATTCTCTGCACACATTTAGCAATGCCTATGTATTTTTCTCCATCACACCATGAGAAACTACTCATTGTTATTATTATTAATCTACATGGATGTTTTCCAGCCAAGCTTAGCACAACATAACAAAGAAAATGCTAAGTTCTACAAATCCATAAAAAGGCTTAACTCTATTTATTGTAAGAATAGTAACCCAACAATAAAAGATTATTTGACAAACAAATTAAATTAACATAAATTTGAGTTCAAATAATCAAAAACTCTTTCAATTAAAATATTTTCACTTTCAATACCTACACATGAGATTAAGCTCTTTTTCTGATAAACAAATCAATTATCGGAATTTTTCACAACAAAATCTTTCCACCCAAGAATTGATTTCATCATTCTCGTATGCGAATTGTATACCACAAACTTTTATAGTATTTGACTTCTCATAAATTTAAATACTATTGTTATGATACTAATCAAAATATTTGTGCAACCATCATAATCAACCTTTAAGATTGTTGGAAATAATTTTGGATGGTGCACAAATTCTCATTGATATAAAATCATTGCAATCTAAAAATTAACAATAAAATAACTAAAATACAAGAGATAAAAAGTAGAGTATGGAAAGATCTCACAATGTGCTATAGAATCACGCAAGAGCGTTGTCCTTAAAGGTTGATTCGTGCCTCCCGGAGTGTATAACTCGGTGCGATCGGATCCTTTGACACGCAACTTCCCAGGATTAGACTATAGCGTCTACCTTCGTTAAGGACGCACTTCCAATAACGAAGACTAGTAGAACAACCCTTTGATCTTCTTAAAAAAAAACCGCAAAGAGAAAATAGAAATTGAATAGAATAGAATTCTATGCAATTGATCTTCTAAAATAGGACAAAACTCTTTTATAAAGAAAATGAGTTTGCCTTTCTTTCTTTCTTGTTGCAAGCTCACTCTACCATGGGATTGTGGATGTTTTCTTTTCTTTTTATAATGTCCAAATGGTCATAACACCAAAAACGGTAAAACATTTGTTAATAACAAAATGGTCAAACTACAATAAAACTTGTTAAAGACTAACGGTCAAAACGGTAAAAATCAATTAAAACTAATTTTTATTCATAACCAAGTAATAAATACAAACGGTCATAAAAGTTATATCTCATAACCAAGTAATAAACACTAACGGTCATAAAAGTTATATCTTATAACCAAGTAATAAATACAAACGGTTATAAATCAAAATGATTAAAGATGATTTTTATTTCTCATAAAAACCTTTAAGAAGATATTATCAAATGATAAAACATTTCCAAATGACTTAAAATGAATGTTTGTAACAAATATTACAACAAAGCTGGCAACGCCAAATACTTCTCATACCTTTGAGAAAGCCATACTCAGTTTATGACATATTTATTTGACTCAAAATAAAATCTTTACTTTTAGAACACCATATTTATACACCCTAACATCTGATCCCATCACCATTTTCAACTATATATATATATATATATATATATATTTGCATCCAATATCAAAGATCTTTCTTTTCTCTTTCTTCCTTAACTTCTTCCAATCATAGCAACACCCACAACAACAACAAAAAATGAGGCTCAACCATCTTGTTCTCCAACTCCCTACAATCCACTTTACACCCGATCTCCTCAAAGACCTCTACCTTTACCATGAAAAACTTTAAGCTCACTCTTTCACTACTTCAACCAAAACACACCATGCATTCATACCTAGACACCCACATTCTATAAATTATGAAGGAGAAGGGCTACATCCCCCTCGACTACTCAATTGCATGACAATGTATTTTCAAACTTTTAATTGAGATAATGTCCTCCTCCAAACTACAACAAATTATCAATGTCTCTCAATGACGAAAATAACCTTAATAAGATAAAATATTTGTTTTTTTTTTTTAAAAAAAAAAAAAAACCCAAGGTGTAGAAATTTAAAAAGAAAAATCATTTTTTTTCTTAGAGAAATAAATTTTTTTTTTGGGTTTTTTTTTGGGTTTTTTTTTTTTTTTTTTTCCGAATGTATTTGAGTATTATTGTCTTATTGAAAAAAAAATATGACCATTTTTGTCTTTTTCTAGCCTTGTGGAGACATTGTCAATTTTTTTGGTGGTTTAAGAGGGACATTGTCCCAATTGAATGTTTGGGGATGCCATAGTCAATTGAGTGGTACTTTGAGAGGGGTATATGAACTTTTTCCAATTTGAAATATATTAAAGCTATATATGTACCATAAATAATTTGAAACTTCAAAAAACTAATGAAAAAAGTATTAGGATCTTACCCTTAAAGGTTGCTCTAAGCCTTCTCGTTCCAAACACTCCCCTCTCTCCTTCTCTCAAATTTCTCAACTTTTCCTTTCTTTCTCTTTATTTTCTCTAGTTGGTGGCTGATTCGTGGCTATAATTCAAAATGTTACTAGTCTCAAAATCGCAGATGTAACCTTAATCTAGAAATATCTTTGTTGTGTTTACAATCTCAATCTTGGTGAGTGTCTATTTAGGGCTTAAAATCTAATGTTTTCTTGCCCTTTAAAAAACCTAGTTACCTCAACTTCCGCACCTTAATTGCTCAAATAATTATTTTTCTAATCATTCACTTTTAGTTACCACATATTTTTATTGAATTTATCATCATCACACTTGATTTCGCATTTTAATTTATAATTTTAAAGCACGCAGGTTATTACATGCGTTTATTGATTGAATACTTGTATGGTGATGTAGATAATTATCATCAACAACGACATAGGTTTTTTATTTATTATTTATTTTCTAGGGTGGTGATGTAATAATTATTATCAGAAACGACATTTTGCGTCGTTAATTGTTGATAACTTATTATCAATGATGAAATTTCGGTTTAAATTCTCAGATTATTTGCGACGAATTCTAACACTATTAGCAACGGGGCAAATTGCGACCACGATTAGTGACGTACGTCTAGTTTCGTTTTAGTTTGGTCATTAGCAAGAAATAATGATGATAGGTCATGCGGATCCATAATATTGTAATATCTTAATTTTTTTTTTCTAATTATTAGTATATTATTGTAATATCTTAATTATTAGTATATTATATGCGACCAATTTATTTTCAGTATTTATTTATTTATTTCTAAGCACGTCCAGTTGCTTCTCAGTTACATGATAGGTTTACAAATACGAAATACAGAAAGACACTAGTATTTCGTATTGCATAGCTTGGAGCAGCTCATCGCACAGCGTTGCAGTTTTTCCGGATCTGCAACATACAGAAATTATGTGTAAATACTTTATTTGAACAATATAAATTTGAATCACACTAATTAAGTTCACAAAAAAAAAAAAAAAAAAAGAATAAATTAAGTTTACTTGAAATTACAAAAAAATTGGAGTTTAGGGGAAAATTAGGAATTGATGAATATTTAAAGAAAAATAATGATATAAAATATTGGATGTATGAAAAGTCTGCCACATTTGCGCTAGAATTTCTTATAAATCCCAGTTTCACTTAGCGTCGGTCTGTTTGGGTGTGCGTTTGAGAGATCTAAAAGTTCGTTTATAGAAAAAAGTACCCGTTTGGTAAAAAAAAATTGAAAACGCCTTTAAGGGTTTAAAAAACCCAAAACACACTTTTTAACTTAAAAGCACTATTTCTGAAACACAATCTCAAACATGGCCTTAGTAACGCCCATGATTATCTTTATAAACCATCATTTTAGTATAGAATTATATAATTAAATATTGTATGCATGTATATATGCTTCATGCATAGGTATATATATATGGTAAATTAGGGTTTATTTTGTTCATACCAGAGCCCACATTTGTGCACATAAATTTG
This sequence comes from Corylus avellana, assembly GCF_965113065.1. Taxonomy (NCBI): domain Eukaryota; kingdom Viridiplantae; phylum Streptophyta; class Magnoliopsida; order Fagales; family Betulaceae; genus Corylus; species Corylus avellana. Next base: position 19,109,119 of record NC_142495.1, on the reverse strand, counting down.
GAGCAGCTGTAAGTGCAGTTGCAGAGATTATCAGGGATGGACTTGGACTGCTTGCATTTGCCTATGCACAAGCTGGCGCACCAAAGGGGCCGAGTAACATGGCATTGAGGGTAACATTTGTCGTAGCAATCTTTGAAGGCAGGCGTGGCCTTGTCTTTGTGCCCTTCAACCCCTGCAAGCATCATGATCATCACCATTACCACAACTTTCCTAATAATCACTCCCTCCATAACTCCACTACTCCTTCTCTCTTTCTCTCTAATTAACTTGCAAATTAAGTTGAGACAACCCTTTCATTTATAACATTTCTCTTTATTGAAAGTTTGAAACAAAGCCTTATCTCTTTGCCCTAAACGACAGTTTTCATTAGATTCTACATTTAATGTCGGATATGATGTTCCTATTTTGGCATATGTCATTCATGGCATGTGTCATGCATGTGAAGTTACTCATTGAATGCTCATAGGTATATATTGGTCAAACCAACAAAAATCTCCATAAAATAAGGATTTTGTTCATTATAAACTCCTTATCATTTTTGTGGTTTACCTAACTTACAATTAATTTATTGTAATATTAAAATAGATTAAGAGGTTCTTGAAGTATGTCCAAAAACAAATTAGCTCCTATAGACAAACTTCGTCCACTAACTTAACCAATTCAGATAGTGTAAGATGTTGGACCCAATAATGACACGTGTACTATTTAAACAAGTGTTACACTAATGAAATGTATTTAATTAGTGTATAGAATTTACTTGTATGGAGTAAATTATTATTATTTTTTTTTTGACATACCTCACGGACCACTGAGTTTATTTTCATACCTCAAGAAATTAATTGTAAATCAGGTAAATCATAGAGACTGATTTTTCATTTTTCCCTCACAATTATCCCACAATTTTTATGTGGCGTGTAATCCTAATTCCCAAACAACCCTGAGATTGATCATTATTTAAAAATAAAAAATTGAGTTGATTGAAACTGCCACATTATCATTATAAATACTTGTCAAAAAAAATATAGCATATAACATTACTTCTATATAATATCTACATTTGGGCGCAACATTAATTGCTTATTCTTAAAGCCTGTTTGAGATTGCGTTTTAGAAATAGAGTTTTTAAGTCAAAAAACGCTTTTTGGCAAAAAACTTCATTTATAAGCTTTTGCCAAAAGTGTGTTTTGACAATTTTCAGGCTTTTTAGACCCTTAAAAGCGATTTTAATTTTTTTACCAAACGAGTATCTTTTTCTTCAAACGAATTTTTTGAGTATTAAACGCACTTTTAGGCCTCTCAAACGCAATTCAAATAGACCCTTAGTCGTTAAAATATATCGTACGATTTACACAAACCTCATATAAGTACCTTTTTCTTTTATCATGGTAGAATCTTAAATTTTTATATGGGATAAAATTATTAAAAAAAAAAAAAAAAAACTCTTTTGCAAAAAAAAAAAAAAAAAAAAAGATTGTTTTTTGGGAATATAACTTATAAAAATATAGATTTTTAAAGAAATTTAAAAAAATTTGTGTAACTGAGGCCCTCCAAACCAACCATCTAGTTCCATCCCTCAAAAATAATACTTGAGATTTTGAAAAAAATCAACTCTGATAGAGCTGTATGATCTTGATTTGTACCACACAATATCCAAACGGATCCTCTCAATTTTAATTGAAATGGAGAGAAGTTGGATAATGCAAATATGAGGGGCAAAATTATTCTAACATTAAAATCGGGATAATTTTACCTCTCTTTTAAGACTAACCAGTTCCTCTCTACTTCAAATGTAATGAAGAGAATTCTTCTCCACACTGGCTTTTAAGACGACTTTCAATGCTCTCTAGATAGTAGTAGACACTGGCATGATTTCTTGCTTAAATCTTCACAAACAAGCCATTACTTTAAGAGCAAATTAATTAAATTACATTTCATATTTGGGTAATACCATTAGGTAGGTACACTCAATGTGATTTAAGGCACGGGACCTCCAATTTAAATCTTATTTATTTATTTTATGGTATTTGACCTATAAATACTGCCCAAAGGGTGGCTGCTTTTGGGCAAAAGATAGGAGGAAAAAAAAAACAAAAATAAAAGAAGCAAAAAAATGGAGGGTCAAAGTGTGAAGGTAGTTGCTGTGATGGCTACGTTTGTGATGATATTTTTAGGTCAAGCAACGGCTAGGTTCGACAAATGCTATGCTAAGTGCTACTTCGATTGCATTCTCGACGTGAAGAAGACAATTCCATACGTGCCCAAGAAATTCTTGCCTTGTGCTTGGAAATGTACAAAGAAATGTATCTTTCATCCTGCCTCCACCCACATTTACTATTGTAACCTTGGTTGCACATTAGATTCTTGTGCCGATTTTTGCGAGGGTACGTATGCTCTCTTGCCCATTTTTCACTTCACTTGCCACTTCTAATTTTTTATTATTTTTGCAATCATATCGGTTTAAAAAATGTCAATTTAGTGTATCGATCTTTCAATATATATATATATATATATATATATATATATTTCAATTTCAAACCTCCGTTATGATTTCTGTTAAATCTTAACGGATGTGTGTCAAAATTCTTAAAATACTCATATATTTCTTTTTAGAAAAAAAAAAAAAAAATTGCAAGGATTTAGACATGCATTGGTTAGGATTTAATGAAATTTGCAAAAATACCCATCCCTGAATCTTTGAAAAAAAAATACAAAGACATCTTGAAAATTTTGACATTATACACTAAATTGACACTTTTTAAAGTTTAATGGTATAATTGCAAAAATGGTTAAATTCACTTTACCTCTGAAGTTTCAGGAGTTTTTCAATTCGTACCCCAATATTTAAAAATTGGCAATGTACCCTCCTAATGTTTCAAAAATTTTCAATTCAGAATCTCCGTTACTAATTTCCCTAAATTTCATAGGTTTTAATGAGAGTAATTACGTAATTTCATAGGTTTTAATGAGGGTAAAATTGGAATAGAAGGCATCAAAATCTCATGTGAGACGCACGTGAAATGATTTCCGTCCAATTAGATGGAAATTAATAATGGATGCTTGAATTGAAAATTTTTGAAACATTAGGAGAGTACATTGCCAATTTTTAAATATTAGGGTTCAAATTGAAAAAATCCTTGAAACTTCAAGGGAGTAAAGCAAATTTTCCCTTTTCAAAAACAATAAAAGATAAGGAGTAATAGATAAAGTTTTTCATATATAGTATCAAGGATTGGCTTTTTTTATATAAAATTATCCTTACTGTTATTATTATTATTGATACTTACAATTACTGTGCTTTGTATGTGGCAGATGCGTCGAAAATGGAAAGCTGTATTGGCAATTGCTCAAAAAATTACTGCATCGTCAATAAGTAGTAGCTAGCCTGTTATAGATTTGTGCCCATGAGAGCAATTCTCGTCCCTTAAAAAAACAAAAGAACACAGGAAAAAATAAAAAAAAAAAGTTTATGTGCTGTTGGAGTCTATCCTGTAAGATTGATTTTGCTGTTATCTTATTCATGCATTTCAATCAGATCTATGTTAATTAGAAAAAAAAGAAAAAAAAGATCTATGTTAGTATAGAAAATAGTTTCAATTGATATATGTTACAATTAGGACTTTAAATGAACTGATGTGTTTGAAAATAGCTCGAGTTCAACTCGTATAAATTATACGACTCGAGTTCGGTTAGTTTATTAAACTAACTAAGCTTGAACAAAAATTTAAGATTGTTTATTAAACGAATCAAAATCGTATAAACTCAGCTCAATTTGTATAAATTTGCCAAACTTTATTTTTTTTAATTTTTTTTTTTGAAGTATTATTTAACTTCGTATGGCAACAGAATTGAGAGATATTTTTAGTTAAATTTTTCCTTTTGAGTAACTAAGTTGCCCGTCTAGTCCTAGTAGAATTCTAAGTACATATTACAACCCAAATAGATAGGAGATAATTGTGTTGAGATAAGATTTTCATGCTTGAAACCTCACCAAGTTAATGTAAATTAACCAAGGTCGGACTTTTATTTATTGGGTTAGAGAGAAAGTATGAGTAATGCTAGAAGCCCCTCTTGTGTCCCGTTTATGTCACTCCAAGAATGACGTAATTTCTAAAATCACCATTGGGCCTGTGATTGATCATTATTGAATTTTGATCAAATTGTGTTTTTAAACGCTACCTCATTTTTTAAGTGATACGAAAGTGACTTATAGAATTATTCCATAAATATGCATAAGCAAGAGTTTGGGCTTACGGATAAAACCTAGGCCCAGGACACAAGGGTAGGTGCATATATGGTTTGGGAGTAAAATACCAGCCCAAGCCACACGTGTAGGGGATGCGGCTAGGGTATTAGTTTACCTTGCGACACCCCCTAGTTGCACTGGATTCAGACGATCGCGACTCCTAATCCCACATGCACCGGAACTAGCTCGATCCTCTCTCAATATGCTAAGCTTATAAATAGAGAGCTCTGCACCACTCAAAATACACTCTAGTTTTTCAGTATTTACTAATTAAGAATTTTATATTCTTGAGTGTTCTAAAAAAATAAGTATAAATTTTGTGAGAGCAAGTTGAGAGCCCACACTCTCGTTTTTATTTTCCGCTATACATGTGTCGTTTATGCTATATGGTATTAGAGCCAGGTTTTGTTTTATCGTTTTTCTAGTGTTGAAATTTGAAAGTTTTCAGAGCACCTCGATCATGTGACTTAAAAATTTGTTTAAGACCTGAAACATGTTGTTTAATATGTTAGGAGCTTGACTGAAAAATTTCAAGTCTTTTGGAGGTTATGGTTGCTTAGATTCCGAATTAATTAAATTTTAGAATTAGGGCTGCTTAGATTCCGAGTTTTAGTTATACCTTAGACAAGTCCTAAAACTAGTTGGGCACTTGTTTTCGCATGGAAAAATCGTGGTTGACATAGCAAAATTTTGTTTTGGTGTTTCAGAATTTTTACGAACCCGTTGTAATATGATTTCCATTGATCGACGAATTTGGAATTCATAATTCTTGTAAAATCGAGTTTTCTGTGATTATCAAATAAATTTAATTTATTATATAATGGGATATGTTGTAAAGTGTTATAAGGTATTGACCACAAAAAATGATCAATTGTACAAGCATAATTCATGTGGTTTTACAATTCTTGAAAAGTTTGTTTTAAGTTCATGTTTAAAAGACATGATGTTTGCAAAATTATGTTGTTGTTCTTTTGATGTCCAATTATTTTAAAAAAAACATTTGATCTTTGGAGTATAGTGTAAGAACACAAATTAAAGTTTGTTATGGGTGATCATGGTACTATAGTTGGGAACCAAAATACTACATAATTAAAGGTTAATTGTGTGTTTAAAAGTGATTTTTATAGAGAAAACTACATATAATTTTTTCAAAACACATTGTACCCTTTCGTAATATATATTGTAATATGATAGGAATGATCCAATTAATTATAAGCATAAGACTTTTGGACTTTTATTTATTTAGGACCAAGTCCTTACCAATTTGTGTAAATAAAGGCTTTTGAGTAGACACAAGCTTTATTGAAAGTCATAAACAATTGGATGATAAACAACTTAAAATTAGGGGTGAAAAGGTGGTTAGTAAAATCTATAGGCGGTTAATCGGCGGTTAGCGGTTAGCCGCTAATCGGTTTTTAAAGAAAATTTTTCTAAAAAAGTTAAAAATTAAAAAACAAAATGACATCGTTTTTATGATAATATGATAATACCCTACTACATACGACATCATTTCTATATTTTTATATATATTTAAATACAAAAACGACGTCGTTTCATGTATTTTTATATATAAATATAATATATATATAAATGCGGTTAGCGATTAATGGTTAGTGGTTTTTTCAAAACCTAAAACCATTAACCGAAACCACTTAGGTGGTTAGTGATTTTTCCTAACTGCCTTTAAAAGCGGTTAATGGTTAGCGATTAGCGGGCAGTTACCATTTTCTGCTTAAAATGCATGCAAGGTTAACGAAAAAGTTTCTTAACACGACAGTAATCATATTTTGGCTAAAAATCATCATTGTTGTTCAACTCTTCCTTCAAATAAATACTTTTTCTTTGAAAAATGTTCTTAGCCAGGATAAAAGAACTTTCAAAGAATCTTATCAGTATCTAGAAAAGTCAACAATAAGGTTCGTTTTTGAGTTTTGTAACTTTTCTATGATTCATGGACACGTACCAAACCAATAACTTGGGCCTGTCATGCATCCATTTTTGTAATTGAGAGTTACTTCTCTTTCTTTCAAAAGGCAAGTTTGAACATGACCTTTTTTTAAAAAAAAAATTTTTAATCAAGGTGATCCTCGTTTCACCTGTAGGTCAGGCAGTACCCGGACATACATGTTGGCTGGGAATCAAGCATAGAGGCCCAGCTAGGATCCACCAGACTAATCCCCGGTCCAATACTCCACACCACCTCAATGACTCACAATATTGTCTTACTTTTAACTCTCCCGAATCAGACGTCTCAAGAGATCACTAATCCTGGTACTACTTTTGTAGAAACACGCTTAACTATGGAGTTCTAATGGGTTCATAACCATCACGGTTTTAAAACGCGTTGTTGTCATGAAGGGTGTAAGTATACATATAAGCACATCTCCATCTTCATACTTAGGCGATGTGGAACGCCACAAATATTGATGTGGCAATCCTAATCAATTCATGCTTCTTTTTTTTTTTTTTTTTTTAAATAAGGACTAATCCAAAGGTTTGTTGGGATTGCCATGTCAGCTCTGTGGAATTATTGTGCGGTAAAAATGTGGTTTATAGTATTACTATTGGTGTTAAAATGGATGAAAAATGTCGCATTTTTCCTTCAAATTAAAAATAAATATATAAAAAAATAAAATAAACGAAAGAGACAAACCACTCCTAAGGTTGAAGGGTAGTTTTGACACCCCAAAAGAGAACTTTAGGTTGGTTGGATGACCCTAAACCTTCAAGGGGGTGGTCGGCGGACGGCCACCATGTCAACCCCTTTTTTCATTAGATTGAATGGTAATTTTGATATTTCAAGTAAAAATTTTGAGCCTATAAATCACATGCACAAATTTTGATCAATTATAACATCAAACACTAATGGAAGGTGTCAATTATAAAGAAATAATAGTTTGAGAGAGTCAAGTATCACAAATAGTACTTTAAGTGCCTACCTGCAATTAATGTGGAACTATGTGTATTTTCCCCTTAATAATATGAGGCTAGACTAATTACAACATTTATAAGGACAATATGCTCTTCCGACTTTTCAAAATCAACTATATTCCTCATTCCAAATAAAAATGAAGCGTGAACATATTACAACTATAAATGAAATTAACTAACGGATTTAAGCCTCACTAACACGCAAATTTGAAATGATTAGGTCTATATTAAACCCATCCTTCTTGTCATTCTTTTGCAATTTTTAATATTTTATAAGATTTATGAATTTTTCTAATTAATAAGATTGTTTGGATTCTTATGGCAGATTTTGATTTGGTGGAAGGCCCTTTGGAGACTTGCTATTACAACTATGGAAAGGATTGTTTTACTTCATAAAACATCCATGTTATGTATTTACTAAGAATAAAAGAAAAGTAATGACCACTTATATCCTTGTGGCCAAATACTAAAACTTTCCCTTTATTAAGGTTGGGTTTTCCTAGGAGGCTAGGATTGTAAACTCCATTTTTCAACTTTGATACTAATATAAATAATGGTTTTCTTTAACATCCATTTAAGACAATTGTTCTTTGCATCCCCAAGGGATAGCTCAATCGGCTGTAAACCACGACTCATGAAGCGGAGGTCACTAATTTAAATCTTCTCTCTGCCTTCTCTTGTGTGGACATGTCAAAAAAAAAAAAAAAAAGACAATTATTCTTTTTATAAGATAAGATGCAACTATAATTTCTCATCTCCGGTGTTGTTGTTGAACAAATTTCAAAATAAACATAATGTTTTATTCCTAAATTTGTTTATTCTTACAAACGATTTTCATCTAATGACAAGTTTTCTTTTTATTACTTCTTACAAACTTTATCATAAAGGTGAGGTTCATAGTTGGCTAGTGACATGACAACATTAATGATGGCTAGTGTGAGAAATGAACTAAAATGTTGGTTCTTTTAATTGGAAAACCCTAAAAGCCCAACTATTTTGCTCAACTTGGGGCCAATTTTTGTCTTATTTTTTAATTTTAAAAATAACAAAATAAATTAAAAAAAAAAGTTTCTGAAGCAATAATTTTTATTTTGGTTATCCTTTTTTTTTTTGTATTTTTTTTAAAAAAGTAAAAGCTGTATTTTTCTTTAGAAACTTTTTCCTTATTTTTTAATTTAAAAAATAACAAAATTTTAATTTTTTTTTTTAAAAAAATTGGTCATTATTATGAATAAAAATACAATTTTTATATTTTTTTTAAAATACCAAATAAAAGAATGACCAAATAAAAATTATTGCTTCAAAAACTTTTTTTATCTTTTATTTTGTTATTTTTTTAAATTAAAAAATAAGAAAAAAGTTGGCCTATATCATTCCTCACATTACTTTATTTCTCACATAAAACACGTGTAATTTTATTTTATTTTATTTTATTTTATTTTTATTATTATTATTATTATTTTAATATTGGTCATAAATTACCATGAAAATAGAGAAAAAAATAATAAAACTTTCTTCTCTTGGACATGATAAAAAAATTCCAATAAACTCTAGAATCATGATAACATACAATAAACGATTACTAATATTTATTTCTCCATGACCAGGAATTTGAGTATAAAAAATTTGCAATTTTTGTACTCACAATGTATATGCACAAAATTAATGGGATGAAACTTTTCAAAGTACCATAAATAAATAAAATAATAATTTTGCGCATAAATACTTTCGAATGATTTGAATTTAATAGAAGTTATATTTACCATTGTACTTCAAATAGAACGTGGTTATAGACTCACAAAAATAAATAATGTAGTGCAGAGAAAAAAGAGTCTTGTACAAATAAGTATCACACAAGGATACTACTTCCTAGAAACATTATGATCATCTACTATATTCGATACCCTAAATTGAAAGTTTTTTAACTTTATAAGAGTAATTTCAAAACGCATAGAAGTTCATGGAAGCATTGTAAAGTTTTAAAATCTGATTCTGAATTTGCACCTACAAAGACTTGCAATTTATTGCTGTTCTTTAAGCTTGCATGTTTGTTTTTGAAAATTTGTGATGCATGCAACACATGGAATCCATCAACTGTACAATCTTTCTTTTCCTTCCCCATTTCCCCCATTTGAATAAAAAATAAAAAAATAAAAAAATAAAAAAGTAAATGTTGCAAGGGAAATGAAGAGGAATGAATAAGGAATGACAAGCATCAACTTGTCAAGTGAGGTACAATGACATCATATTAGTCCAATCTTAAAGGCAACATCAGAACAGTTTTGCTCTGCTTGTATGACATTGCACTTCCAACATATATCCCAGATTTAGGGGACAACTATAAAACTGAGGGCAATATTAATGTCTTACAAGCTCAAATTATGCAGTCCGAACCCAAGATTTACCCAAAATGAAGTCAACAGTCTTTTCTCCAAAGACTAGACTCAGAAATTAAACCAGTACAAGAAAAAAGGACAGGATTCTGTAACTCTGCAGCATATGGGGATAAGGTTTTCCGAACTCTAAAACTACTTTCTTCTCGGGAGAAAAAGGTACCAGGATACTTCCGGACAGAAAGTAGAATTTTCCATGCAACTACTGGGAAGCACCTTTCAATCATCCGAACCCTTGGGGGAATTTTCTGGAGTCTTCAAATCCGTAGACAACTTCCCTTTATGTGCCGTAACGGCAGCTCGAAACTCGTCCACTATAGAACCATCCTTGAACTTCAATGCAAATGTAGAAAGACCATCTTTCCCTTCACTAGAACCACTATTAATGCAGGCAAAAGTGATGCCTTTCTTCTCCATATTTGTGAGCTTCATGTCTGGGTAAAGACTAGCATTCAAAATTAACCTGTAATTTCCTCTGGCTCGCATAAGAACTCTGGCTTTTCCCGTCCCAGTTGTGGTATTCACCTTAAGTTCTCCCTTTCCACGTTCCTTCCAACCTCCATCCACAAATTCAAACAACACAGAATCAGCAGTGAAAACCACTTTCTCATTTTCTTCCCCAGTCTCAACCACAACCTCCTGCATTGATGGGAAGCCAGCTCCCTCACTCTTCGAAACAATTGAAGAACTTCCATTATTAGAGAGACCGAGACTAAAAGGCTTGTCATCTTTCTTTCCAAAAAGAGACACAGAAGCAGTACCAAGTGTAGACCCATCATTTGAAATAGACCCAAAGGAAAATGTAGAGGTGGAAATTCCAGTACCAGCAAGACCAGTAAAGGCATTTTTGCTGCTTGAAAGCTGTTGGAATGAGCTCAAAGGGGTACCTTCCACACCTGAATTAACATCTTCTCCTGTGTTATCTTTCTCGTCTTCATCAACAGTCTTTTCTTCTTTTGCAGCTTGATCATTATCGAACTTAGTTTCAGTAGCCTCACTGCCAATATTACTGTTCTCCTTCTCCACGGCATTGTCCTTATCTGCTGCAGATTCACCCTCTGCCTCTTCAGTTCTGTTCTCTGACTGCTTATTGCCCTCATCTGCTGCAGATTCACCCTCTGCCTCATCTTTTCCATCTACACCGTCTGAAACTGTCTTCTCAGCAGCAGCTGGTGCTTCATTTGTAACTTCAGCTGAGGTTGCATTGGACTCTGTAGGAGGAACTAAGTGAATCCCAGCAAATGGATTGAAAGCGGGGGCTGATGTTGTCTGACTTCGACGAACTTTCACAATTCTTCTAGTTGCCAGCACCTCTTCACTGGCCCTCTTGAAAGTTCCAGTCTCTTGTTCAGGAAGATCTTCCTCATCTTCAAGACTAGCGTTATCTTTAGTGAGTTCCCTTCCAGCAGACCTCTTCTTTGAAGGTGGAAGGGCTTTTTCCGCATCCCCCATTGAAGAATCAGGTCAACAAACTAAGACTTAAGAACTGTTGTCACAACGACTTCAGGTAAACTAGTATCTGCAAGTCAGCAGAAATCATATTTTTCAAAAGACATTAATTAACTAAAAAAAAAAAAAGATCATATAAAGGGGAAAGTTACATTGACCAACATTGAGGTTCATGAAATTACAATACTTTCCCTTGATGTTTCAAATTAGACACTAAACTCCCTCAAATTGGAACATGTCATATACCAGTCATACTTAAGGCCCTAAAAACTTTAGATTTTCAAATCATTTACTGATTTACACAGAAGAAAGTGGACAACAACTTTTTTGCTAATAATGGGCCGTGTTTGGTAAAACATAGTTACCAAATGAAACATGTTTCAAAAAACAAAATACAACACTTTTTAGAAACGTCGCACACGTTCCTATAGGAATATTTTTGAGAAATACATGCTTATTTTTTCAGGTGCCGAGACCTACTTGTTACTTATAAAAAACAAAAATAAAAATAAGAAAACATATAGAAAGATGGCCACGCAGCCACCCCAATAGGACAGGCTGCTACCTGCAACAAATAGGAGGGGATTGCCGCACGGCCACCCCTGACTTTTTTCCTTTTTCTGTTTTGTTTCTTTTATTACTGAAAACACTTCTAAGATTTTTTGCTTTTCAAAAACACTAAACACACTTTTCAATAAGCTTACCAACAATTTTCTTCTATGGACCCCCACAAAAAAACACTTTTTAAATGTTACCCTCACTTAAACACTTTCTATTTTTCACATTTTCTAAAACTCTTTTCAAAACACACTTTTCTAATTTTCAAAATACAATACAAAAACTTTACTAAACGTATGAAAAACTTGTTCTTGGACCACTACTTTCTAATTTTTTCAAAATTTTTGTCTTAACTTTCAAAATTATGTCCCCTCACAGCATGCATAATGCTTCAGAAACTAGAATTCATTTGAAAAAACAACAAAAATAATCAAAACCACAAAGCAAATGTGCAAGGGATTGTGAAAAAATATGCTAGAACAATTGCACTGGTTTGAATCAAGTTTCCGTAAATAATTTCAGTCCAGCGTTTTGTACAATGATTACTAAGCATAAATTTGTCCGTTGCACTTGTAAACACAAATAGTATTTTATACATTTTAAGCCAAATTATGTTCCTACGTAAATAAAAGATCCTGATAGCTGATTTAATAGATATTAGTATCTAGGGGTGATCAGACTATTCAATTCAAGGTTAGTGTGCAATTCAAAAAAGGGAGAAGCACATTTTGTGAAACCTCAAGGGAGGTTAGTTTAACTTTACCTAAAATAAACTCATCTTCCAACAACCAAGTTAATTTTTGATTGAAACCAAGGTAACAAAAATAAAATAAAATAAAACACTAAAAATAGACAATAATACAATAGAATTTGCATTTGAAAAAAAAAAAAAAAAAAAACCTAACTAACTAGAGTTCTTGGCTTTTAGGACATTGTGTATCAAAACCCTGACTCTCCAAATCAAATTCACTAACTGAAATGAATGCTAAAGCACTGTAAAGTTATATTGACTCAACTCCTCTAAGTTATCATTCTGTCCCCAAAAAACCCCTGGCATATCAATTTAAGCCCTCATGGCCAACTTCAAATGCATACCATGAGCTGCTTTATTTGAAGAACAAGAAATTCCTTAAGGGAAGTTTGTAACCTTTAGCTAGGTCCCAGAGCACCACCTCAAATATGTTAGTTATGATACATCATATAACAACCACAACATATGACCAAATCTGGTCACATGAAACGGGAATGACTGATCCAAAAGTTGACTCCACCCAAAGAGTGTAGTACATGATATCTATCAAAATTTATTAATACTGAAGTTTTCCTGAACTGGCAATTTCAGACAAAACTCAATTTGAAAAAAGAAAAAAAAGAAAAAAAAAAAGAAAAAAAAAAAGGGCAGAATCAAAGATCAAAAATGCATCAAGTAAAGTCATAACTAGGAGCTCTAATTTGGAGAGATCAGTTTAGAAGTCACTGCAATAAAGAAGTGTGGAAGTTCAGCTTAATATGGAGCATTTGGAGAAAACGCAACACTCGAAATTTCAAAGATTGTGCGAAGACAGTGATAAGAGTTAAAAGTCAAATGTGTTTAAAACTCTTTATGTTTAGATGGCTGCTTACAATTGTTCTCGTTTCTCTAATTTCTAGAGTTTCTTGATTTGTGTTTTCTCAATTAAACTCTTTGTAGCATTATGAAGGACCAAATATATATGATATAAAACCAGAAAATTTGCTAAATCAGTCCCTGCAGTTTGACCTTGTAACAAATATATCCATGTGATTTCAAAATGAACATATAAATCCCTCTTTAGAAATTCCAGCCATTTTTCCAACAGTCTTAATGAAATTAAAAATTCACCCTCAAATAAAAATTAAAAAAAAAAAAAAAGAAACAAACAAACAAATAAAAAGCCAAAAAGAAAGATTTGGGATGGTCAACCACCCTCAAGATCTACTATTGGGGGTGGCAGAACCACTCCCATGACTATGGGGGTGGCTGAACCACCCCTAAGGGTCTTGCTGGTGGTTTAGCAACTCCCTCTAGTTGATGGGGGCGATTCAAACCCCCAAAACCGACTGCTGGGGGTGGCTGAACCAGCAGTATCAACTAAAGGACATAGCAAAACCACCCCCGAGGCGGCCCCACCCTAAACCTTTTTTTTTTTTTAATAGTTTTTTTATTTGAGGGTTTCATAAGGACTGTCGAAGAAATGCCAAAATTTGTACGGAGGGATCATTTTATTACAGAAGCACACCACAAAGATTTATAAGTTCATTTCGAAACCAAAAGAATTTATTTGTTACAAGGTCAAATCACAGGGACCAATTTTGCAATTTTCCTTATAATACTAGCACATGTATTTGAAGTTTAAACAAAAAAAAAAACTACACATATGTCATTGCTAACCCATTCCTTTCTAGTCCAAAACTACTTAATTTTGTGTTGCATCATTTTTGATGGATCTTATTGGGATAGAAATAGACAAATAAGGGACAATGATTGGTGTCAAACTTAGCAACTAAAATGACTATAAAATAAGTATTTTGAAAATTAAAGCATCCTATAAAATCATGTTAAGAGGCTGGAAATTCACCATTGGTAGTTGCTACCAAGTGTTCCAACTGACCTAGGCAAAAATAAATATGATAAAATTATGGAATGCTAGAAGTTAAACCAGGAATCCCACATTTCATATTGTGATATCCATGCACAAAGCCACAAGGACAATTAACATTTTATATGTCCACACTAATATCCCCAGCTTAGTTTAAGAACATACAATAGAAACCATCAGCTGCCAGACTACATCCACACATTCTACAAATGACAGACAACAAAACTGTAATAATTGGACAATAAAACAAAATGAATGAATGCCTTGTCTACAATATGAAAGATTTTCTTTTGGTAGTCATATCTACAAGAAATCTATGCTAGCACTTTAAAGTGAAATGTTTTCTTTTGGTTTTCATATCTACATGATATCAATGCTAACATTTTTCAAAACATCAAACACTTACTAGCACCTCCAAGTAAGATCTTTTCCCAGTACTGTGTCTAATTCCAAATGCACTCCAATTCTATATACTTTAGGCAATATTTTTTACTTATAAATATTACAAGTGATATCTTGCTTTGGCTTAAATATAAAAATTCATAAAATACTGTAGATATACTATCCATCCAAAATATTACCCACCAGTTCAACTATAATTAAATATATCCTATACCGAAATCTTGACTTCTTTGTAGTAACAATCTAGGATTGAATTAATGCTATGATGACAACAGTCTCCTAAGCACAATTGTACAAACTTGGAAATTATATTCATATACAATAAAGTAAGTACGTTAGCGTGGAAAATAAGTACACAAAGAAAGAAAAGCAGTAATGCCATGGTGGCGCTCAAAGGCCACTTCAAATGACCATTTTTTATTTTTTTTTTGATAAATTAAGATGACCATTTTATTAACATTTTCCCTTTTAAGGTATACAAAGGAACTTCCCCTGCAAACATTTAATTGATACATCATTCCAATCCAGTGCCCAAAATAATTCGATGTTTGAACCTTTCTTCATTCTTCTCTAAATCAATTGCCATTCATTGAAAAGTACCCAACATATAGTATAACATAACAAAAGTAAGATACAGCTGAGTCCTGGTTCATTTCAAGATCAAGAGGGAATATGAAAAGACAGTCAAAGAATGATATTCAACTTCAAATGTCAATCTTAACACCAACACACTAAGGTAGCAATGAAAGTGCCAACTTGCTGGGGGAGGAGTGGGGTAAAGCAAACAGAAGCTAGCATATATGTCCATAGTATTGCTTGCTTAGCAGTAAAACAAATAAAACAAAAATCAGAGAAATGTTTGCAACCCTAAAAGTGTCTACAGGAACCAAGGCATTCAGCACCCAACCGCTAAATGCCCAACAAATGCAATACTGAAAAGGGGGGGAAATTACTTATGGATGTCTATAGGAGCCCAATTAGCATGAAATCTCCGACTTAAATTTTCCAAATGTGAAATCCCCAACCATATAAGAGTAAAAACGCAGTGAAAATAAAAACCACAGTAAATAAAACTACGTAAAAAGGACTCTGAAAGGGCAATATCTAACCATAAATCGCTTTGAAAATGTACTAAAAAGAAGAGAATATTAAACCAAAACCACCAAAATATTAGTGATATATGGGACCCAACAAAGAAAACGCTACATTCATCTAAGTCTTCGTTGAGCTGGGTTTTCATTTTCTTGCCAAACTGAACCCACAAACAACATAAAATAAAAATATCTTTTCATTTATTGTCTTTTCTTTTCTTTTCTTCTACCAGCAACCAAACAAAGACTAACACCCTAAACCCTAAGCATCCGAAACGAAAGCTAAAACATCACGAAATGGGTCACCAGGAAACACCAAGAAAGCAATAAATCCAAGAGATTACAACCAATCTGCCACTAAAGAAAAACCCTAGAAGTATGCACAATATACACAATTAAAAAAAATAAATAAAAAATAAATAAATAAATAAAGGAAAAGAAAAACAGTACCAAGAATGAAAACATATTCCAAAACCATGAAACATCATTACTTTGTATGGAAACAGAAATGGACTGAGATTGGGAGTAGGAATTACCTAGAACCAAAGGCAAACCGAGAGCCAAATCCTCAGAGAAAGAGAGTGAGAGGGGGTTCAGAGATGTGAAAAACAAAATAAAAGAGAAATGATATTAAATTATTTTCTTATATTTTATAAATTTGTTGGATTGAAGGGTTTGGACTTTGGATATGGAAGTGTCTGAGGGTTTCCTCTCCTTTACATCAGCTCCGAAAGGGCTTTTAATTGTGCATAGCGATGTTGAATAGAGGATTCCTCACCTGCTGTTGCTTAGAATTTTGCGTGTTACTGTGACAGAATTGTGACACGTGTAATCAGGGCTAAAATGATTTTCGGGAGTATGGATTTGGGTTTGTGGTTTTCAGGCCTGAGATAAATGGCCCATGACTTCGGCTTTCGGGTTTTGATTGTCATTAATTAGCAGGCAACCCGTTTGTCCTAATGGGCTAACGAATGGCCCATTACACTAGCACCTCCATAGGTTTTGCAATCGCCTTGTACGCATCTGGTTGGAATTTTGAATTTTGAATTTTGAATACCAACACTTGAATCTAGTGGGTCTAGCTTAACGCATAATAATAGCATGAATATAATTGACTCTTGTCGGAGGATTGCTTTTACTGATGGTGGGGGTCGTACACAATAGAAAAAATAATCACTAGAATCCATTAGTCCGTGAGGGAATGAGGACACTCCAATAATTAAGTTAATATTGTCTTAAAGAAAGAAATTGAATAAAGAGTTCTCAAAGAGAAAGAGACATAATACTTTCGTATTGAAAAACGCTATGCCAACCCCAAAAACTTGTTTATCACAATTTATGCGGAATTAATACTATGAAATAATAAATAATTCAATTACCAAAATATATAAAGCAATAAAGAGGCAGACACATATATTTTGGTTACGAAGAGGAAACCTTTTAAAAACTGATCTAAAAGTAAAGCCTCTTCGAGGCAGCCAAACCCAGGAAATCACTATCAAAAAATTATCTAGATATTACAGACACTAGGAACATTTACAACCCTTTGCAAGACCTTGGCTCTATAAGATCGACAAGCCTACAACTCGTCTCCTTACTCACAATCTTCTTCAATGTTATTCTCATTTACCAAACCATTCCGATAGACTTCTCAACCGTAGATTTATCAAAGGAATAACTCAAACTCTAAGAGATTCAATTTGACACTCACCACATATGATCTCTCTTAGCACAGCCTCTAATAAACTCTCTAGGGGTGAAAATTTGTACCTCTCTCTTTTATAATGATGTATATATATCAGTACATCAAACCCTAGACCAAGGCCCACTAAAAATATGTTTTTGGGCATAATAGGTACTAGGTGTCCGGACAGGATTAGTGCTTGTCCGGACAGGGCCTTGCGAGCAAAAAACATGCTTGCTAGAATTGGTGTCCGGATAGCCTAGCAGCATGTCTGGACACCCCTGCAAAGGACATTCCATCGGTCCTTGATCAACAGCTTCGATCGATGAATGTTTGTGGTCCGATTGAGCTGAAACTTTGTAAGGATGTTTATGGCACATGAGTCCACATTATCAACGGTGGAAATCGGATTCTGAGCATTCGATATCAGTGTTTGAGCCCGTTGACAGTAGCCTCTGCATTTTGGAACCGAATTAAGCTAACACAAATACTAACAAACTCCTCCTTTGGTAATTCGGTGACAAAAACCAAAATGCCGAGCCAATTCTATCATCATCATCTCCCCATATTTTCGCCCCCTTTTTGTCACAGAATGATAAAAGGTTTTCATGTTTCTTGAAACACTTCACAAAATACATCAAGACATATATCGAACAGGAATACATAAATAAAAACTCATGATCATAAGAAAATGACATAGAATGCAAGATCATGAAAACACATCAGCAAAACTCTCCCTCAATGTATAACTCAATAAGTACAAGGAAAACAATTTGCAAACAGGAGTATTCATAATAAGAGTATATCCAATAAATGATCAAAAATTGCAGATTTAGCATAAACTCTTGTTGAATGTGCCAAAAATACCCAAAGCATACAAGAGTTTCAAAAGATGAATAAACAAAATCATTGTTGCAACTCATGGCATGCCATTAAGTACCATCACTATTCATGCTATATGTGTTGTATGTGACAAGCCACAATCAAGAGCCAAGCAATAGACAAACATATATTGACAAAGAAGACACATTAAAACTTCCAAACCATATGAAAGAAATTCATAACTTGTTAGGTTAGAAGTCAAACCTTACTAGGGCCTAGTCACCCTCATCCAATACTCTCCCCCTTAATCTTATCACAAGGCTCAAAGCTACATCCAGAATTTTTATTTTGGATGAGCCAAGCACAAAAATTGACACAGTGAAAATTTCATTTTTGAAATATTTTGACATTTTGCACATTTCACTTTAGATTTTCTCTTTAAGAACGTGTCTTTCATAATATTAAATACAAGACATAAGAGTTTGAGCTGGAATTTATAGGTTCTTGGTTCAACCAACATTTGGTCAATTTTAACCCACAAAGAAAATCCATTCTATGTATATGGTTTGTCCAACACAACAAATTTGTCATGGATTGATATTCCTTCTTGAAGCATAAGTGCATAGAGATAGCATAAATTAAATGTACCACAATAACACATACTTGAATGGATCAATGATAGTTCATTATAAAGATAATCAACTCAAGCATGATAAGTGTATTCCATAGGTACATAAATTAAGAGGATTTCCAATTAAGCAATTAAAGAGCATTTAAAGCATATAACTATATTAACTTTTCAAACATCTTTGCAACAACAATACATTTCTAAAAAATTTATTAACACAAATAAAACACAAAGAAGGGCAGCAAAGAAAAACAACAACATGTTTGAATTGAGATTAGAACAGGCAATATATGAATTTCATTTAGCATTAAACTTTCATCACATCTTATAGGTTCAACTACCAAATAATGATTTTGTTTAATAACTACTTCTAGGTCTTAACAAGACATTACATATTCATGAATGTTTGATTAGTAAGTAGACAAAAATCTTGGTGGTCCGCACACAACATTTCATCTATACGCCTTTCAAAGATCATGGTAAATGAATTTCTTGAAAAATCCTTTAGGAATTTACCTCAAAACAAGAATCTCAAAATAACCATGTATACACTCTTCGTGCAAAAAGTGTAACAACAAAAACAATGCAATGCATAAACAAGAAAGAAAACACCAAAAAAAAAAAAAATGCAAAGCAAAGAAAACCAACATGCTCTAGGATATTCAAAAATATGCAAATCAATCAATCCTAGGCATGTTATTGACTTACCTAAATTAAGGTGAGATCACTACCACTCCCCCTCAATAGGTGAATGGTATAATCATTCCTAACCCACTTTTGAACAATCTTAGAACCAGATTTATGACGCACAAATGGTCTCAATTTAAAACAATTTGGTCGAATATGATCAATTTTGCCACAACGATGACAGGTGGGAACAAACCTTTGAGAATGTTGTCTTTTATGATGAGGGATATATTTAGACTTTGATCTAGGCAAACCTGACTCTATATCACTTTTTTCTTTCTTAGGAGAAGCCAAGGCCTTGTTTGGATGGGCCAGATTTTGTTTTTGTTTTGGATATTTTAAAAAACCCATGCAGATTTGGTGTTTGGCCCGTTTGTCACAAAACCCAACTGGAATTTAATTCCGAAATGTGATCCAGGTCCAAATTCCAAAACCGGCCCGTTCGCACACTCGAACCCCAAGCACGACTAGCCCTGATTTTAAGGCCAGTGTTCTATAGTACCTACAGGGGTTCAGAAACAAGGCCCAATAATTACTGCCCACCGACTCACACGCACCGACACACCAACCCACTGCAGCGGATTTACTACTTGGCGTGAAGATCAACTGAAGTCAGGCGGCTCTGCAACAATAAATTAAAACCACCTGTACCCAATGTCACGCTGAACTCGGCTTGGGAGACGAGATGCATCTGTAAGAAATAAGGTGCTTTAATCCTAACCGTCAGTCGGTATTCGGTAATGCTAAGGATGACATGTGGCAGGTCCCTGTAATTCCATTCAAATCCGCGACCCACGGAATCATGCGCCACTGCTGTCAAAAGTTAATAAGAAGGAACAAAATCCACTACAAGATTTACAACGGCAACCAACGCACGTTCTCCATGCGTTGGTTGCCGTGAAAGCTGGCGAATCCAACGAAAAGCAAAACTGATGTGCGGGAATTCCAACATTAGCTGAGCATCGTCCGATTTCTTTCAAACCTCATCTGACCGTCCGTTTTCAGAGTTAGAGAATTTTAGGATGGACTTGCACTCATGGTAAAGGGATGAAATTCTTGACCATCGACTCGTGGATGGACGCCACCTCACCCATCATGTAACCTGTGCCTAACAAACATATGTGATCTACTCGCGCAGACTTTTGCCATGCACCTACACCACACCGAATCACACCCATTGCGTGAATTGCGAACCGCGTATGTCTAGTGGCATCTTGATTTGTGCATGCTCATCAGATCGTCCATTTTTTTTTGAACAAATGTGGGCCGTCCATACCAGATATGTGAGCACAACGTGCCCTTTCAATCATCGTTGATTTGTTTATTGTCTGAACCATTTTGGCTTATCTCCGCAAACGAGAGCTGCGATGCATTTTTTCAATGGGCAATTACACCCGTCTTCTCCAGCGTCCTCTGCAGTACGTATGCCCTCAACTTCTTCCACCCCGAGCCGCGCGCTAATGGAGTCCTCATCAATACCTAGTACACTTTCCCCGGAGCTGAGCTGATATGTGAATAGTAATCACCCGTCCATATAATCCTCCTCCACAATGACATGCAGAAGCCCATCTTCATAGACCTTTCTTTAGAGGGGTCTGTGAAATCCTCCGATAGCTACTCCGTTACAACTATTCCGCAGTCACCTTGTAAGCAACGGCGACCCTGTATCATTTCAGCATCTACGGACACAGGCACCCCTTCGAAGACACGGTCTTGGAAGGTTATAATCGCGCTCCCTCTCAATTTCTATGCTCTTTTTCGTTCAATTTGTTTAGTTTCTATATCATTTACACACACTGTGACCTATATTTGTGCAGGCGTATTGGACAAGGAGTAGCAAGCGATCTCGGGATCCAGAGACACCCATCTCCTACAAAAGGCGTAAAGTATGCCTCACACGAGCTATTCGGGTTTTTTTTTGTTGTTTGGCAGTGAAATGCAATTCTTCATAAGATGTAGACATGAAAGCGATTTTTTTTTTTTTTTTTTACGTTGGTATATTTATGCATAGATGGAACTCGCTGAAGGCGAGGACCCATCACTTTGGTCTCCTGAGTTTGAACGTATGTTTGTGCAAATGCTGGTCGAATTGTCCAATACGGGGAGAATAGTGAATGGGTCAGTTAATATGAACTTGTGGTCGCCTATAGCTTCCCAGCTTTCTACAATGACCGGTCGGACCTACACTGCCGTACAGTGTCGGACTAAATTTTCCAGACTTAGGATGAACCACCGTGACTTCTCTGACCTCCTCCAGCACAGAACTGGATTTGGTTGGGACCTAGTATCAAACACAGTCCAGGGGACGAAGACCTAGTGGCAGCAGTATCTTAGGGTAAAGTTCGGTAACCCTTGCCTAATATATCAGTTCCCACATCTAATTTTAGGTCACACAGAAGCGTTCTTATTTTTTATTTTTTCGTCTGTCCTAGTTCAAGCCGAAGGCTAGTCGTTTTCGAAGGAAGGGCTGTCCAAACTACGAAATGTTGGGTCTACTCTTCAATGGCTCAACAGCCACTGGGGTCCTCCGCCATTCATTCGCTAGGACACCACCGAGTAGTGACGAAGACGACGAGTTGAATGAGCAACTCTTGCGGTTTGGAATGCATGTTAGTCAAGCAACCAATGCGGCTGTTGATAACAGTGTGAGTGGGGATTTTCTTGGTTCTGTGGGTGGTTCGAGTCAGGGGAGTGGCCAACCTCCTCCTCAAAATAGGGGTATAGTCATTGGGGGTAACGGACGTGGTAAGCGTCCAGTTGATACTTCTGGGCCTAGCACAGAAAACAAGAAGAAAGGTAAGGGTAAATCTCATATAGATTCTCTTCGAAGTGATGCATTAAAAGAGTTTACCGAGGTTAGCCGTTTGAAGAAAGAAATCTTGTTACAAGATCAACTGCGAATGAGTAGTGGGGAAGGTAGTGCAGGTGCTGGGGGTAGTGGCGCATCTTTTTCCAATGGCATGAGTAGGGCCATTGGCATGTTGGATGAGATTGCCCCCAACCTAGATGATGATAGGTATTTCAGGGCATTTGAGCTCTTTAGGGATGAGAATGTCCGTAATGGTTTTATTGCACTACCTCCAGAAAGGAAGAAGGCTTGGATTGAGAAGCTGTAACTATGTTGTTGGGCTTGTGGTTTAAGTTTGTATGCATGCTGACTGCATAGTCCAGTGTTGGACCGTTTCTAATGCTACTTATGGCATTGTTTGTTTTTTCAACATGTTTCTATGGGTTTGTCGGCTTGTTTAATTATGTTATTTTCCAAGAACAATTGGCATGTAATATTAGTGCCACTGGCACTTTTTTATATTTGCTTATTTCCAAGAACAATTGGCATGTAATATTAGTGCCACTGGCACCTTTATATTTGCTTTTTTATATTTGCTTATTTCCAAGAACAATTGGCACGTAATATTAGTGCCACTGGCACCTTTTTTATATTTGCTTTAACTTCTGGCACTTAACTAATGTGACATGTTTGACAACATCTCATGCAAATTATTTGTCATCAATGACTAATCATTTGCATTTAAGGCAACCAACAATTTGTGAATACCCAAAAAAGTGTGGTTTTCAAACTAGAATTGTACTTTATCTTCAACATGAAAATTTTTACATTTCAGAAATCTGAACCAAAATTTTTTACAAAATCAAAAAATACGAATTTCAAAACAAAAACAAAAAAGTGACCAGCCAAACAAGGCCCAAGTTTTTCCAAAGTCTTTGGGATTTAAATTAAAAATAGTTTGTTCTGATGTGACCAATAATCCTATAATGGTGGCATATCGGAACAAACTTAGCTTGAGTTTGTTTCCTAGAAGAAGTCTTCGATTTGGGCTTCACACAATTATTTAAACAAGAGGTTTTGCCCTTATCCAAACAGACTGTATTAGCCTTGACTTCTTTAACATTCACAGGCTTAACAAACAAGATTTTTCTTTCAGATTTAGAAGCATGCAAAGTAGAGCAAACACCATCATCAACAATCATACTATACTTGTTATTAACACTAAAAAAACTTTTCAGATTATCACTAGAGAATTTTTGTGAGAGTTCTTTCAAATCATTCTCAAGTGATATATTCTTTTTAACAAGCATAGACATCTCAAAATTTAAAGAATCAATCAAAGCTTGTGATTTAGACAATTCATTCGCCAAAGACTCTTTTTCATGTTCTACAGTTTTAAAATTCTTACAAATCTTTTTGTATCTATAGGACAGTTGACTATACTCATTAGAGAAGATCTAATACACATTGTCAAGATCATCAAAACCAAAAGAGTCAATGACAAGAGACTGAGATGTATTCATAGTAAAAAGGAGTCAAGGATCTCACTCAGGAGTTTAAACCAAACAGAGTGAACCCGCTCTGATACCAAATTGAAAAACGCTATGCCGACTCCAAAAACTTGTTTATCACAATTTATGCGGAATTAATACGATGAAGCAATAAACAATTCAATCACCAAGATATATAAAGCAATAAAGAGGCAGACATAAATATTTTGGTTACGGAGATGAAGCCTTTTAGAAACTGATCTAAAAGTAAAATCTCTCCGGGGCAGCCAAACCAAAGAAATCATTATCAAAAGATTATCCAGAGATTACGGACACTAGGAACACTTAAAACCCTTTGCAATACCTTGACTTTGTAAGATCGACAAGCCTACAACACGTTTCCTTGTTCACAATCTTGTTCAACGTGATTCTCCTTTACCGGACCCTTCTGATAGACTTCTCAACTGTAGATTTATCAAAGGAATAACTTAAACTCTAAGAGATTCAATTTAACGCCACCACATATGATCTCTCTTAACACAGCCTCTGACAAACTCTCTGGAGGTGAAAATTCGTACCTCTCTCTCAACAATGATGTGTATCAGTACATCAAACCCTAGACCTGAGTCCACTAAAAACACGTTTTTGGGCATAATAGGTACGAGGTGTTCGGAAAGGATTAGTGCTTGTCTGAACAAGGTCTTGCAGCAAAAAACATGCTTGCTGGAATTGGTGTCCGGACAGCCTAGCAGCATGTCAGAACACCCCCTGCAAAGGACATTCCGTCGGTCCTTAATCAACAGCTTCGATCGATGAGTGTTGTGGTCCGATTGAGCTGAAACTTTATAGGGACATTTATGACACATGAATCCACATTGTGAACGATGAAGATTGGATTCTGAGCATTCTATATTAGTGTTTGAGCCTGTGGACAGTAGCCTCTACATTTTGAAACTGAATTAAGCCAACACAAATACTAACATGTATGACTCTTTTTGAAAAGAGTGTTCCTTTGCAAACTGAAGGGCTTGCTAAATATGCTCCTCAAATGCTTGCACGAGGTGGGCTAGGAGCTATCTGATTATTACCATGTAATGGGCCGCTTGATAAGGCTTTTTATATTAAATGAGATTTCTACTTGGGCCTTATCTTGATTTATTATACTAACAGCTACCCCCAATTCTCATGGTTGACTTATCTAGCTAGTCGCCCATTGAGAATCTTGTGTGTACTTGTAATCGTTGTTACCTCTGACCTTCAATACTAATGGTGAAGAGTTGGTCGCCAGGTGCCTATTTAGGACTACAGGTGTTAAGGGTGCCAAGCGTGGGGAGTAGGTCTTAGCCCCTCGAGCTCGTGGCTCGGTACTTGTCAAATCGTTGTTGGCAAACTTATCAAATCATTATTCCCTTTTAGGTTATGCTTGAAGAAAGGTTTTCACATAAATGCATGGGGTGAGGCAACATGCAAGGCCACGCCATTAGTGTCCCGAGTCTAACTTAACACCTGAGGAAAGATGTAGTCATAGAATTTCAATCCGGTCACTCACACATAGAAAATTTTATGCTAGTGCAATGGAGATCCTAGCAAGTTGGGAAATGTGCACTACAAAAAATTCACATAAACCCAGCGTTTCCAATTCCGATGTTTAGGGAAAACGCCGTGTAAAACGCCATAAGCCAGCGATTTTAGAGGAAACGTCGTCCATGGGTCGGCGTTTGAGAAAAAAATTGTTGCATTTTATTTCTTTTCTTTTAGGTGGACTGCATAATCATTTTTAATATTTGGGTCCATAATGGGCTAGACCAATTCTATAAGCACTTAAGGAAGCCATGTACTCTCACCCTACATATATAATGAAGTTAGTCCATTAGACTTCATTAGGTCATCAGAGCAATTAGGATTGAGAGACTACTACACTTTACACACACAACACAATAGGATAAAAGAAGATGGCAAACTCATCTTCTAACAAAGAAGGTACTATACATTCTTTTCATTATTGTTCACATGCTATGGAGTAAGACATATTTATTTAGTGAAATTCTAACAATTGGTATCAGTGCCTTCTGTCTCCTTTCTCCATGGCAGTGATAAATCTCATTGTTTTAAATAATAATAATAATATTATTATTATTTTTTAATATAAACAATGAGACTTGAGTTTGAACTGCTTTCTTTATGGAGTTTTTTTTTCGTATGGGTCATCATATGCGTATTTTTTTTTTTTTTTGTTCTTTGGTGAATAAACGAACTCACTGCAATGCATATCTGTGCACTTGAAGACGGTCACAATGCATGACCTTCGTTTTTGTTGAATAAACGAACTCACTGTAGAGACAAATAAAAAAAATTAAAAATAATAATAATAAAAAAAAAGTCTGGCCAGAGTCCTAACAATTTCAAGCGGCGCACTGTGGGTATTGGTACTTCACAGAATATGGATAATATGATATTTTTAGATCCTGCCTGCACATTACTTTTTTTTCAAGAAAATATCAACACATCTCACAATTTACTGTGAATGTCTTGAAAGGTCCAAGACATAATTTCATTAAAAAATAAAATTGGGAGATGATAGACGCAGTCTTGAAAGTCAAATTTTTTGTTTGAGAAAAGACAAAATTTCGTTTGTTTATGCGTGAAAAGCTGCTAGCCTAAGCTTAACGGAACATTATTTTGTTTATTCATTTGGTTCAAGTTTATTTGTTTATTTGGCTTTTGGAGTGTGGCCAATGTATGTTTTTCTCTGATTTTGAGTTTGCTTTGATTTTTGAAGCATAAGATCTTAACCGTTTATATATATATATATATATTTTAAAAAGGAAAAATTACAGTTTACCTTCCCAAAGTTGACAACATTTTTCAATTCGAGCACCAAAGTTTCAATTTTTGCAATCCACCCCCTCCAAAGTTTCAAATTTTTGCAATTTGACCAATTGTATCCAAAACTTCCCATATTGCCCCTAATTTTTATTTTTTAATTTTTTATAAAAAAAAAAAAAAAAAAAAAAAAAAATCAGGGTGGCTGTAGCCACCCCTTTGCCCATCTAGCCATTTTTGCACCCCCAATTTTTTTTTTTTCATAAAAAAAAAAAATCAGGGCCAATATGGGAATTTTGTGATAATATTGGTTGAATAGAAAAAAATTGAAACTTTGTGGGGGTGGATTGCAAAAATTGAAACTTTGATGTTCGAATTGAAAAATGCTGTCTACTTTGGGGGGGTAAACTGTAATTTTCCCTTTAAAAAAAAAAAAAGGAAGGTTAAGATGGGCATGCCATAGAGGTGTGAAGTTCAAATGTATGTGCACTTTTGATGGAGCGATGAGGCTTTTGCATTGATATTGATTTACTTATTTACCAAACAAAGCAAGTTAAAGATTGAAGCATGTGTCGTGACTTCTAGAATTTCTTTCGACACTTGTGGCATTTTATAATTTTTAAATCTGTGTGAACTTATCTTAGATTCATGTCATTTTATGTCCAATTATGAGTTGTTTATATTTTTATAAATTTGGATTTATTGGATATGAGATTTTGCAGAAAGGAGATTGGGTTCAACTACGGTATTTGTTTTGAGATTGTTAAGTTTTTGTTCAGTATTTATTTCAACAATGTGTTTTATTTTTGTGAATATACACATTGTTTTGTTTTTCATGCATACATATGGTTTTGAGTATACATATTATTTGGGAAAAGTACACTTTACCCCCCCAAAGTTTGGGGCGATTTTCAATTCGACCTTCAATATTTCAATTTTTGCAATGCACCCTCCCAAACTTACAAATTTTTTTCAATTCGACCAATTTCATCCCAAAATTCCGATATTGCCCCTAATTTATTTATTTTATTTTTTATAAAAAAATTTTTTTAAAAAAATATTCGGGGTGGCCATAGCCACCTCTTTGGCCATTTGGCCATTTTTGCAACCCCCCAAATTTTCTTTTTTTCTTTTTTTTTTTTTTATAAAAAATAAAAAAGTAAAAAAAATTAGGGGTAATATGGAAATTTTGGAATGACATTGGTCGAATTGAAAAAAATTTGCAAATTTGGGGGAGTGCATTGCAAAAATTGAAACATTGGTGGTCAAATTGAAAATCGCCCCAAATTTTGGGGGGCTAAAGTGTAATTTTTCCATATTTATTTTTATCCTTAAAAGGGAGGGCTTTGACAACTTCATTGATATTTATTTCAATCATATGTGTTGTTTATTTTGATTGAAATATTTTTTGACGAGCATAAATTGTTAATGTGTTATACAATATATTTATGTTCAACATAAAGACTTAAGCTTTATGGTGCACAAATTGACAATTTCCTGCATGCGTGTTAAATGTGGAACATAAAATCCGAAATTTTTATTTCCTTCATCTTGGATGACAAGCTTTTTTTGTCCTAAGAGATTTTCAGTATTTTTCTTGGAGACATATAATCATGAGAGTAGTAAATTATATATATTCTCATAAAATTTGGTTCTACCCCCATCAATTGATAAAATATAAATGATGCAACTATTGTAGTTGTAACACTTATTGATTTGTAAAATGACTCACATACGTGAGATAGTTGAGTCAATGTAAAATAAACTCACACATCAATGGGAGATTTATTGTGAATGCACGTGTGAGTGTTTGTCTCATATTAAGGAAATAAAAGAAATGGGTACATGTATTATATTGAAGAAAACAAATGTTAATATCTGTGTATTTTGTATACACATTGTTTTATATACATTGTTCATAGCATTTATGATACTGAAATATTTGGTTATGAACAAAGACTAATTTCAAGATATGTGCTATAATAAATAAATAAAATGGTGCGCATATTATTGTTGCATGTGAAACTATATGCATTCATTTCAAGATCTATATGTGAATTTATATACATTCTTATTGAGATTAAGGAATTTTGTGCAATATCAATAATTGTGTTATGTATAAAATTGATCATTTTGACCAGTTAAGATCTCACTTATCGTGGGACTAACTGCGATAAATTGTTAGATTTTATTGTTGATTCAATGAAGGATTTTGTGACGTTTGAGAGCATCGGCATGTTTAATACATGATGCATTATTGCCTTTATTGTAATTCAGTGATGTTTTGCATGTGGTGTAATTTGGTGGTTGCTACGGTTTTGTGTTATTTTGATTGAATATTATTTTGTGTCTATTGGTTAAATCTCTAGCATGTTTGAAATATATCTTGGTGTAAATCTAGAGATTATTTGCGAATATAAAGTTTTTTATTTAAAGAAACAAAATCTATTTTGCCCATAATATTTAATAATGATTATCAAGTAATTATTCAATTATATTGTGTCTTTATTATTGTAAATATGCACTTGTTAATTATTTTAATGAGTTTTTTCAAAATATTTTTGGATT
Source organism: Corylus avellana (assembly GCF_965113065.1). NCBI lineage: Eukaryota > Viridiplantae > Streptophyta > Magnoliopsida > Fagales > Betulaceae > Corylus > Corylus avellana. The sequence continues at coordinate 19,079,944 of NC_142495.1, read as the reverse complement.
AAGTGAGACAAATAAATGGATTTCATTTACACTTTTACATAAGAAAAGTTTTTAAATGAGATATACAATTTACAACTAATGTTCATTTTGATTATGAGTAGAAGTAATATTTATGATTTTCTGTTATATTTCAATTGAAGTTGAACTACTTGAATGTATAATGATATTCACTTAGAGATAAATGAACTTTGAGAGTCTCCACTAGGGTTTCTCTGAAACGGCTAGGTTGGAGTGGTAGTCTTCTACCGCCTCTGTGGGAGGAGGAAAGGGGTGGTTCGGAGTGTTAGTCCTCTACTGTTATTGCAAGAGAAGGTGAAGGGTGCTAGTTTTCTACGCGGCATCCTCTGGCTATATGGCGGAGGGGTTGGAGGCGTTACGTGGCAAAATATCCTTGACGGGGGGTGAAAAGGTTGGGTTGAAAATTTGTGAAGGGGAAATCGCAGATGGCCGGGCAAAAGGGGAGCGATGTTTGGTTTGCAAAATCGGAGGGGAGCGTCGGGTTAACAAGGAGGCGTTCAGAACAGTTTTGTCTCGAATATGGCAGCTGTCGGGCTCAGTGGTTTTCAAGGAGATCCAGGATAACATTTGGTTGTTCGAATTTGAGGAGATACATGATAAGAGACGGGTGCTGGAGGGTAGGCCCTGGTCCATCGACCGTCAAATTCTGGTTTTGCAGGAGTTTGATGGGAGTACTCCGCCCTCGCAAATGGACTTCTCTTTTTCACCGTTCTGGATTCAGGTTCATGAGATGCCCCTATTGTGTATGACCAAGGCAGTGGCTAGTAGGATTGGAGCGTCATTAGGCAATGTTGAAGACGTCGACATAGCCGGTGATGGAGTGGGGTGGGGAAGATGTCTCCGTATACGAGTTACTATTAATCTTCGTGCACCACTGGAGCGAGGAAGGGCATTGCAGGTGGATGGAAAAACACATTGGGTGATTTTCAAGTACGAAAAGGTTCCTATGATGTGTTTTGATTGTGGTAGAATTCTGCATGGGCCTATAGGGTGTCTGGTGATGGCGAGTCCCAGGAGGAATACAGATGGAAGGAAGCAGGAGTGGGGTGTTTGGCTGCGGGCCGAAGACTCTCGGCGGAACAGTGGAGGGGATAGGGGCGGAGGAGCTACTCGCTCGACAGACATGGGCTTTGACAGCGGGTATTCAGCTAAGGGAGGGGAGAATAAGGCAACTCATTCTATTAAGGGAAACCCTAGTTGCTCTAGTGATGGAGAAGATGGGACGAGTAGCAAATATTGTGATTCTTTCCATATGGAGGTCGAGGGATTGGCGGGGGGCGGTGATGTGTTGCTGGATACGCAGGGGACTGATGCGATTTTCTCTCCTCCTATGGGCGATTCGGACGTGAATAAATGCATGGGTCCCCAGGCTGGTTTAAGTGTGGACGAAGATGCAGTTGCTGTCAAGAAAGGAACTTCCAGCGCGGCGCCTAGTCAAGTCACTGTGGCGACAGATAGTAATAGTTCTAAACAGGTGGCCAGTCTGACAGGTGGGTCCAAGGGGAAGGAGGTTGCTAAGGTGAGTTGTATTAATATAGAGGGGAGGGACGAAGGTGGGTTTGAAAGCCTGACGACTCAAAAGGATGCTGTGGGTGTGGTTGAATGTGAGCCAGCAACTAATGTTGGGATGGAGGGGACACAAACCAACCTGAGGAGATGGAAAAGACGAGCAAGAGCACCGGAAGAGGAAAGGGTGAGTTTACCCCGTTCGGGTGCTAATAAGAGAAAGGCCCTTCCTACAGGAGAAGGGTCAGCAGGGGGTGGGAGGTTGAAGAAAACTTGCTATGAGATTGGGCTGGAGCAAACAGTTGATTCAATGACGGCGGTGGTTGTTAAGCAACCCCGCCAAATGAGTCTCATAAGTTGGAACTGTCGAGGGCTTGGGAACCCTTGCACAGTTCGAGACCTTAAGCAAATGGTTAAGACTAAGAAGCCCAGCTTTTTGTTTTTAATGGAAACCATTTGCAACAAAAAGCGTATGGAGCGGATACGAGTGAAACTTGGTTTTGAAGGCCTTTTTGTGGTGGAGTAGGTGGGCAGGAGCGGAGGTTTAGCTCTCCTATGGAAGGTGGCAGGGGAGTTAGAAATTCAAAACTACTCCCGGCGTCATATTAACGCTATCGTGAAGGTGTCGGACAATGGGGTGCCATGGAAACTCACTGGGTTTTATGGGCACCCTGACCCTACAAAACGAGCAGAATCATGGTCCCTTCTCACTCATCTAAAAATATATGCTCCGATTCCATGGCTTTGTGTGGGCGATTTTAATGAAATCACCCTCCAATCCGAGGAAGTTGGTGATGGTCGGCGACGAGAAGGACAGATGGAGGCATTCCAGACAACTCTTGAGGAGTGCAATTTGGGTGACTTGGGGTTTTCGGGCCCAAAATTTACGTGGTCTAACAAGCAACAAGATGATACCCACACCCAAGAAAGGTTGGATCGAGTTGTTGCTAATAGCGGGTGGTGTGAGATGTTTAACTCAGCGGGGGTGGACGTTTTGGCAGCAAGAACCTCGGACCATAACCCACTTTTTGTTTCTCTCTATAATACACAGTCCTGGTGCATGCAGGGTAGAAGAGGATTCAAGTTTGAGGCCAGTTGGCTTCCGGATGAAGAGTGTGGGGCCATTATAAAAGAGGTCTAGGAGGAAGCAGGAGATGGGGGGAATGCCATGACGCACGTGCGGGGAAGTTGGACCGGTGCAAGTCTAGGCTCAAATGGTGGAGTAGGGGTAAGTATGGAAGGCACGAAAATCTGGTCAAGGAGAAGACTGAGTTGCTGGCCAACCTGCAGACCCGTGAAGGACCTGAACATTATGCAGCCATTAAACATCTTCAAATGGAGATAGAAGCTTTGCTGAATTTTGAGGATACTAGATGGAAACAACAAGCGAAACAAAATTGGTATCAGGATGGGGATCGAAACACTAATTTTTTTCATGCATGGGCCAGCCATCGACGAAGAATTAATACTATTAAGCGGGTTGTTGATGTCGAAGGACGAGAATGGTCCAAGGTGGAGGAGATTAGTAGTGCTTTTGTGTCGTATTATGAGAAATTGTTCGCTTCTGAAGGGACCGAAGGCAAAGAGGTGTTCTTAGAGGGTTTGGCAGCCAAGGTTACCGAGGAGATGAATTTTCGCTTGATAAGCACTTTTGAGGCGGGGGAGGTGGACCTCGCCTTAGCACAAATGCATCCACTTAAGTCATCGGGTCCAGACGGTTTCTCTGCTTGCTTCTATCAGAATTCATGGAGTACGGTACGTAATGAAGTTTGTCAAGCAGTCCTTGATTTTTTAAATGGTGGCTTTTTTGATTCAACGATTAATGTCACACACATAGCTCTGATTCCTAAAACAAAACACCCTACCCGGATTACGGATTTCCGCCCCATCAGCCTTTGTAATGTTATTTATAAGTTAATTTCAAAGGTATTGGCAAATAGATTGAAGCGGGTGTTAGGGGAGATCATCTCCCCAAATCAAAGTGCGTTTATCACCGAGAGGCTCATAACGGACAATGTTCTTATTGCTTTTGAGGCCTTACATACGATGGATGCTCGATTGGTTGGCAAGGAGGGGTATATGGCCTTGAAACTCGATATGAGTAAGGCATATGACCGGGTTGAATGGGATTTTTTAGAATTAGTCATGAGAAAAATGGGGTTTGCAGACTAGTGGATTCATTTGACCATGACCTGTGTACGTACAGTCCAGTACTCGGTTATTATCAATGGGCAAGCATATGGGGAAATTACACCATCGAGAGGCCTTCGGCAGGGTGATCCGCTCTCGCCCTATTTTTTCATAATGTGTGCTGAAGGGCTCAGCTCCGCCTTGCAAAGGAGAGAGGGTGTTGGTGATCTTACGGGCTTGCCTATTACTCGGGGTGGCATAAGATTAAATCATCTTTTTTATTGCGGACAACAGTCTGTTATTCTGCAAAGCAAAAGAATTCGAGTTAAGGTGCCTTCAACAAGTCCTTAATGATTATAAGCAAGCTTCGGGCCAAAAGCTAAATAAAGAGAAGACCTCTATCTTTTTCAGTCGAAATACCCCGACTGTAACACGAGGGCTACTATCACAAGTGGTTGGAGTGCCGGTGACATAGAGATATGACACATACTTAGGCTTGCCAGCGCTTGTGGGAAGATCCCGACTCCAAGCTTTTGAAGGGATCAAAAGGCGCGTTTGGGATAAAATGAACGAGTGGAAAGAGAAGTTCCTGTCACAAGCTGGGAAGGAGGTGCTCCTGAAATCTGTGGTACAGGCAATCCCAACATATACCATGAGTGTTTTCCAACTGCCAAAAACTTTGTGCCGGGAGATAAATGCCATGATGTCTAAATTTTGGTGGGGGCATAAGAAAAATGGGAATAAGATAGCTTGGATGAGTTGGGAGAAGATGGGGAGGTCCAAGGAGTCGGGTGGGCTGGGTTACCGAGATTTGGAATGTTTTAATATGGCCTTGCTCGCAAAACAAGGTTGGAGGTTGATCCAAAACCCAGAGTCGCTAGTAGCAAAAATTTTTAAGGAGAAGTATTATCCGAATAGCACTTTCCTAGACACTCCGATGGGGACGAAACCGTCTTACGCATGGCGAAGCATATGGAATGCCAAGTGGATACTACGGGAGGGTATGGTGTGGCAGGTTGGTGATGGATCCTCTATTTCCATTTGGGGTGACCACTGGCTACCGGTGCAAACAACTCATAAGGTACAATCACCTGTTCGGTTCCTTGAGGAGACTGCGAAAGTAAAGAAGCTTATTGACAACAATACCCATTGGTGGAATATTTCCCTAGTGGAAGCAATCTTTCACCCGGATGAAGTAAGTGTAATTTGTGGTATTCCTATATGCCTAAATTCGCAAGTGGACCAACTGATTTGGGGCCCAGCTAAGAACGGAAGATTTACCGTTCGTAGTGCCTATCATGTTGCATTGGAGGCTGGTGGGCGATATTCGGGAGGGTGTTCGGAAGATGGGCAACAAAAAAGCTTGTGGAGAAGGATATGGCGGATCGGAGGCCCAAGGGTGGTGAAGATGTTTTTGTGGCAGGCCTGCAATAACATATTGCCAACAAATGAGAACTTGTACAAGAGGAAAGTTCTGAAAGATCCTTCCTGTCCAATCTGCAAGTGAGAACCTGAAACAATGTGTCACGCGCTATGGACTTGTCCGGCGGCACAAGACGTTTGGCATGGAAGTCTGAGGGAGATACAAAAGAGCGCCACGGCAGATATGAGTTTCTGGGATATTGTTGGGAGTCTGCTGGATCGCTTGGAAGGTGCCGAAGTGGATGTGTTTGCATGTACTGCAAGACAAGTCTGGCTTCGCAAGAATAAGTGGGTTTTTGAAGGGGCTTTCTTCTCTCCAGTACAGCTGCATGAGTGGGCCTCTGACCAGGTGGAGGCAGTTAAACAAGGAAACCAGGGACGAAAACAGGGGAGTGGGCTGTTGTGTTAAAGATCTCCAACACGATGGAGTCCGCCAATATCAGATTTTTTGAAGTGCAATTGGGATGCTGCGGTTGACCTGGCGGGGAAAAGAATGGGGATGGGTATTGTACTCCGAAATTATGCTGGTGAGGTGGTGGCGGCAAAGTGCTCGACGTAGAGGTACATCACTGACCCCATGACTACTGAAGTTGTGGCAGTATGGACAGCAGCTCAATTCATTCGACAACTTGGAGTAGAGAAGGTTATCCTTGAAGGTGATTCTCTTGGAGTGATCCAGAGTTTACAAGGGGAGGAGAGTAGTTGGGCTTCAGTGGGGCAATTGCTGGAAGATGTGAAGATACTCATGGGTACCTGCAGATCTTGGCGTGCCATTCATGTTCGAAGAGCAGCAAACTTGGCAGCAAACAAGTTGGCTAAGGTGGCGTTGCAATTAAATGAGGAACACCAATGGCGGGCCTCTACTCCTTTATGTATTCGGGACATTGTAATGGCTGAGAGATCTTGATCTTTTTATGAAATAATAGAATCCCATTTCAAAAAAAAAAAAAAAAAAAAAAAAGAGATAAATGAACTTTGGGTTAAATGTGCATAATTTTTTTGTACACCAAAATGATAATTTTGAATGGTTATGTATCTGCTTATTATGAGACTAATCATGATAAATTATTGAAATTTACTGGTTCAATGTGGATATGTTGTTGTACATCAAAATGAATGATTTTGAGTGGTTATGTACTTGCCTATCATGAGACTAACCATGATGAATTATTAGATTTTATCGGATATTATTCGAAATAAATAAATAAATTTGGGGTTATTATTTTGTGAATCGTAACAATTATACCAAAGTCCATACGGATAATAACTTTGCCCTTTCGACAAATTATTATATGGTAGGATGCTTAGGACAATGAAGAAATTGGTTAGATACTTTGCACTTGGTTGCCCAATCTTATCCTCTTGATAGCGGGTCATTTTAAGTTCTTGTATTTAATTATTTTGCTTTATCATGCGTAGCAGTCAATTTTTTTGTATTGCAGACTCTAGCATGAAATTGAGATAAAAATAATGTATAAGAGTCAATTGTGTGGTACAGACTTTAGTATGGATTTGACATAAAAATAGTACATAAGAGTTTATTATTTGTTAGAGACTCTAACATGAATTTGAGGTAAAATTAATGTGTAAGAGTGCAATGTGTATTTTGAACTCTAGCATGTGTAAGATAAAAATCTTACTATTTAGTGAATGGGGATATTTATGAGCGCATATTTATGGTTTTATATGCATCATAAATTTCTTGTGACATCTTCAATCCTGATGATCCTGGCATATCTCTCTTGAAAAGACACATATTATGAAAATGTGATAACTTCCAAGTCTCAAGAGCCTCAAGCAATCATATTGGAGTTAACTGTGTGTAGCTCGATGTGCACTTAACGGTAATCCACATTTATGATGTAGTTGGATATTGTGATGCCGATTATTTTGGTTGTCCAGGTAGTGTATTTGTGGTGGTGGGAAGAGCTATTTTTGTGGAAAAGTGTTATATAAACACTTATAGCTTCCTCAACTATGAAGACATAATGTGTAGCTTGCTGTGAGGCTACATGTTAGGATACATGACTACATAATTTCATCTCAAGGTTGGGTATTCCAGATGCCATTGTGATGCCGTTAGAGATATTTTGAGTTAATTCTGCAGATTTTTTTCTTTCTCTTAAAATACTAGGAGCTCCTTGCAATACAAGCATATTGACATAAAATATTTATTTGTTAAAGAGAAAGCTAATTGAATCTCACGTTTGTGTAGTGCTCCCACAGAATATATGTTGGTAGATCTACTGACAAAGAATTTTGGCTCCTATAGTATTTCAGGAGCATGCGACTCATATGGGGTTGTTAGAGTCTTTTGTTCTATTAAGTTAGTGAGAGTTATGTGCCTTATATATATCGTGAGTATGTTTATGTTGCCATTTGTGTGCATTTGTGTTAATTATGGCATTGATGTTATGATACAAGACATTGTGTGTGAGTCTCAGTGAGACATTGTATATTAGTCTTAGTGGGCTTCATTTGAAAATATACTGATCACTATTTGTGCTATTTGTGAGCAATACTTGCATTCTATTTTTCTACATCACGTGATTGTAAATACTTGTTATATGTTATACAACCTATCAATGTGTTCATAACTTGTAGTTGCAAACACATCCAGATCAGATTGTGTTTTTGTAATACTTATTTGTGTTTACTTGGTAATTAAATGACTTATGCAGTCTAAGTGGGAGATTGTTGTATTTTATTTCTTTTTTTCTTTTTGGGTGGATTGCATAGTCATTTTAATATTTGGGTCCATAATGGGTTGGACCAATTCTATAAGCACTTGATGAAGCCATGTACTCTCACCCTACATATATAATGATGTTAGCACATTAAACTTTATTAGGTCATTAGAGCAATTAGGGTTGAGAGACTAGTACCCCTACACACACAACACAACAGGACAAAAGAAGATGGTAGACTCATCTTCTAACAAATAAGGTACTTTACATTCTTTTCATTATTGTTCACATGTTATGGAGTAAGACAGATTTATTTAGTGAAATTCTAACAAAAAACACTAATCATTTTGGGGAAAGGTGTCGTTTCTTTCCAAACACTGTAAAATGCAATCCACTTAACTTCCTTTTGAATATCTTTGCAACCTATATTGTCTTGCGAAGAGATTTCTGATTTGCTCCCCCCTATTTGAAAGTTCATTCTAAGTTTTAGACTCATACCCAAGCATTGAAGAAAGGGGCGGAGAGAGGTAAAAATCTTCCATAGATCCTAAGCTTTCACCCTCAATATTACAAAAATATTGATACTCATTTTATTAAATAATTAAAAAAAATTGAAACTCCATTTTCTCAGCAACCAAACAGTAAAAAAAGAAATTCAAAATTAGAAATTGGGAAAGATGACGGGTCCTCATCTTTTTACCCTGTTTCTTTCTCTTCTTGTTTATCTTCCCGTCCACTAAGTGACGCACAAGTGCTGAATCTCATCAAGTAGAACATCACGAAGTCAGGCAGGTCTAGAGGATGTTCTCAAGGGTCTGATTCTTGAAGGTTGAAGTAAGAAAACAAGGAAGATGAGAAGAATAAGGTTTAAAATTAAAGGGCATTTTGGGAAGGGAAAAGTGGCGAGAAAAAACTTAATTTTTGGGAATAGCTTAAATATTAATGATTCAATATGACCGTATATAGCTTAAATGAGTGGATGTTGTGATCCTGAGCATTAATTATGATAATTAATTTCAAGAGTTAACTTAAATCGTTTGATCAAATCTACAAGATTGAGCTCATGGTTATTTAAAGCACCATATAATTTCCAGAGCATGAGGTGGCCTACAACTGGATCCCATTTTCCCTTCACCAACGGTTCAGATTAAACAAAAATTAATCTAACGGTTCATATTAAAAATCAAAGGTGCATTTTTGGCCTCGGTAAGTGTGAGCGTCAGGCACAGAGAAATTATTAACTGTGAGTTTTCACACTCAATTACGCTCCATGTCGCCCAATGATTGATCCGAACCATAGAATAAAAGATCTTAGTTGATGATTAAATGAAATCGTTGGATCTTTGTGCGGTGATGGATATGCGGGACATAAGATTATTGCCTTTTGAGTTTATGCGTATCCCACCATCACGCATCAACGGCTTACATTTAATAAAAAAAACATTGAACGGTTCAATACGTTTTCACAAGAATTTAGGTGATTTAAATACAAATCCTTAATTAGTCAGTACCAAAACGCACCATTTTTTTTAATTTTTTGCATTAATTACTATTAACTTTGTGTTTAATGCAATTCAAAGAATATAATTTTATGTTTAGGTTATTTAAACGTTGAGCAATTATTATGCACATTTAAGGATAGTTAAGGAAAAAAAAAAAAAAAAGATAATTAACTAGTCCATACTTGTGTACTAACACCCTACATGTCGGAGGGTTGGTGTAATACCCCAACCTTTTAATTGAGATTAAGTATGTCCCAATTGGATTAGGAGAGTGTTAAGTTGGATTCTGAGTGTAAGAGGTGGATTTTGGACTTTTTCTTGAAATTTTCTACCAAGTGAACGTTCGAAGTTGGATTCAAACGATCAAGGGGAATGTTGGATTTGAACAATCAACGTTGCTAGTATTTTTTTTTTTAATTAAAAATAAAAAAATAAAAAGAAGCATGTGAGACACCTCAACCCTTATTATCCTTTCAGCTCGCCTATAAGAAGGATATTACGTCCCTTAGTCACCATTTTCGTCCATTAAAATCCAGAAAACCTTAAGAGAGAGAGAGAGAGAGAAAGAGAGAGGAGAAGAATGAAGATCTTGTTGTTGTTCTCAAGAGAGGTAACACCTCTTACTTTGATCTCCTCTCTACTACCATTTTTAAACATGTTTTCTGTTGTTAGCTTTGTAGTATTAGTTTGTGTTTATGTTAGTATTATAAGTTTTTGTGTTGGATATTATGGGTTAGGTGGTGTTTTGTTGAGTTAGACCATGCTTAACATGTTGAGATTAATGATTTTCGTTGTGATTACCCTACTGACTCATAGATTTGTTATAGGTCTACTTGGTCATTTTGGTTTTAATATGAGATTAGTGATGGGTTAGTGAGTTAATAATCTTAGACGTGCATTTCGGTGCATGGAAGTGTTATTTATTGTTAAGTCAGCCTTAAGCTTGACAATAGGACCTTAGATCATGTGTGGGTGGGTAAATGTAAAATGGGAGGTTTTGTCAGACCTTTGAACGTTCACGAGGGCTACCGAACATTCGATACAATACTCAAACGATCGATGGCCATATAAATTGACCATTTTGCCCCAATTTAGGTTTATGGTATTTTCGTCTAGATTAGGGATTGATATTAGATTATTTTACAGCTTTGGATGTCAGAGATGGTTTAGAGAATTACCCAGTGGAAAATCACGACGATGGTGAGTAAAAACTCACACGGATACTTGTTATTTTAGTTCTCTCATGACATGATTATTTTATGTATTAAATATGCATGTTTACAACTCATATGAAATGCATCTTAGAAAAATGTGAACTGTATTTTGTGAAAATGATTGATGAAAAATAAAAGGATAAAAATACGAGTTCGTAAATGCATGCATGCATGGAAAAGACTGTGAATAATTGAATCATATAACATAGTACATCGGAACGTGCAGAATAACGATTATGAGCTTATTATTATAAGGGTTAGCCTTATGGTCAAAGAGATTTGATTTACTTTTATCGTTTGGCCTTGGATCCAATAGTTATTTGTGACGGGCACATCATGGAAGGATAGGTCACCATTACAGCATTCCACCCAAGATTGAATTTGGTCGGGCTACTAGAATATGGTGATATACGACACTATTTAGGGCACCAATATTGTACTACAAGTCACTCGAGACAGCGCCAACCGTACTAAGAATGGGTTAAAGGCTTGAATAAACCATATAGAGTTGAACTATAACTTGTTTCTTTTAATTATAATGTAATTATATCTATATTGCATCATCATGTCATATAATCTATAAACTGAGAATCTTACCTTATTACCGCTTGTGATTTATAAACCTTTTAATAAATAACTAAGTTCACTGCAAAAACAATGATTAGTTCATGTTTATTATTACTCACTCAGTCTTAAACTTACACTTGTATATTTTTTCCTGCAAAACATGTGTTATATTATAGTTAGTTTGTTCAATGATGACGGAAACGATGGAGAATGAACCATTTTTTAACGAAAAGCCTTGGAGGATTTGGCTGGACTTATTTTTGAGGAATTGGTTTTTGATGTTAAGAGAAAATACGGGGAGGAGGAATTGATCATTTTTAGAGTATCTACATGGTATTATATTTAATTCAGTGTATTTGGAGTGAGGGCCCTCAAATTGAACCTATTGTTGAGGTTATTCAAGATTGTGATATGACCATTCATGGAGATTTTAGAGTTTGGAGTTGGGAGTTGGCAAACAACTTTCCCATGTTGGAAAACAACTTTCCCTCCTTACCAAGTTCAACATCAAATGACGAGAATTAAAATATCATTTAAAAAAAAAAAAAAAAAAAAAAACCAAAGTCGCCGCTAGTTGGAATAAAACTTTTCAAATTCCATACCAATATTTTACCACTTCATAACTCACACATTCAGTTAGCAATTGGTGTTAACATGGACAAAAAATCCCTCACGTGGGACTACTTTCCAAAATGTTATTAAAAAGTATTAAAAAAAAAAAAAAATGAAGGGGTGGCCGAACCACCCCCTTCTCCATTTACTTTGTTATAGGAACCGAGAAAAAAAAAAAAAAAAAAAAACACATATTATGCATGTAAGTGGTTCCTTCAATGATCGCTAACTATCACTCACCAACCAAGTCACAATATTAGGTGCCCCTTAGAGGCTCTCTCAGTTAGCTTCCATAGTCGACGATAAAATCAGACTTGCAAGTAAGAGTGTAAACGAGCTGAGCTTGAGCGAGCTTCTCTTGTTTAGACTTGGCTTGTTTAAATTTTACTCGAGCTCAAGTTCAAGTCGAGCTCAAGGATGAGTCAAAAAAATCAAGTTCGAGCTCATTATAAGTCGAGCTGGCTCTTATATTTATTTATTTATTTTCTTAAAAAAAAAAAATTAAACTTCAAGTACTCTTAAATGGCTTAAGAAGTCAACTTGCATATGAGAATTTCCTAAGCCTGGCTAGTCGGAGTATGGAGCCTAAGTCAATACAGCAAGACACTTAGTTTTAAAGAGATAAGATATGCATCCTTTTATAGATAAGCAAACTTGGGGATTGATATTTTCTTAGCAATGTAGGACAAGTTAATATGTTGTATTCAGACTGCATTTGGACAACGCCCCCCACAAAAAAATATTTTTTCAACGTCTCTCTCTCAATCTCCCTCACCAGTCATAGCGCATCTTCCACCTGAACTCCCATTTCCCACTCTCTCTCACTCTCGCTCACCAGATAGGTAGTGATAGTGTTTGTGTCTGTTTGATTCTTCAATAATTTATACCTTTCGCAATCTCCCTCAATAGTTTCTGTTTGATTCTTCTTCCTTTTGTTTAGGTCTGCTCTAATTAAATCGGAGTCTTTTAAATGATTGCTCTCTCTCTCTCTCTCTTTCTAATGCTTAAATATTAGTGCAATTTTAAGATTTTAATAATTATGAGATTTATAATTAATTATGTGTTACTTAGTTTATATATATATATATATAGAGAGAGACACACACACACACACGAGCTTATACGAGCTTGCTCACGAGCTTAACCGAGTCGAGCCGAGCTTGTTTCGTTTAATATTCGAGCTAAGATTTGTGTTCACGAAGCGTTTAATTTAATAATCGAGTCGAACTTATACGAGCCGATCCCGAATTCGCTCGTGAGCAGCTTGCTCACTAAACACCCCTACTTGCAAGTGTACCTTTATGGTGACCTCAATTGAAAATCGAAGTTTGTTGCTTCCAGAATATAGATTTGGTCTTGCAGTCAACGCATGTGGCGCACCTTTCTCTAATAAAAAGACTAGCACTAGCACTAAACGCATCAGAAGACCATCACCAACGACCTTGACAAACTCAAGCCCCACATTTTCAACCACCATCTCTATTGTGGTAATTCTTTCGGCTGAATCTGAAAGTACTTTGTCATGGTAACTATGTTAAGTTAATTGCCTATCGAAAAAAAAAAAGAAGTGCTCCCAGTAAAAAAATTACTACTCTATTCAATAGACCAAGAACAATTGAGAAAAGATAGATGAGTACAATATCTCTTCGAATATGAAATATGGTGATACATCTGATAGTACCAACCTACATATGTCTCTCTCCCATCAATCGGTACTAGTTATTGTTATTTGGATTCCTCTTCACTTGATTTGTCCGATGACAAATATGAAGTGAAAGAAGGATCCTCCTGTTGGGAATTAGATTATACTCTTTCTCTCCCATCTTCTCACAAATATAGAGATGAATTGATCGATTTATCAAATCCTAGGTCGAGATTGACGAGGCTTTGAAGTTGTACCCTCCGTTATGGTCTCTTACTCTCTGCTTCCTCTTCCTTTTTTGCCACACCGTCATACTCGATGACAAAGCAGTTACCAGCACTGAGAGGGCTTGCGGCAGATTTTGATAAGGCATTGGAGGACTTAGTAGACTCTGCTTGTGGATATAGAACTATAGAAGGCCAAGTGAGGCCCCACCAAGGCTGCCATGTCAAGGTATAGTGACAACAACATTGTTGCGGATAAAAACAAATGAAGGAGACAAATCTTGGGGATGAAAGCATGAAAGCTTGATGCTGCCAATTGTACTAATAGCTCAAGGTTATGCTTTCTTGCTGGTCATACCAGATTTGATTCCCCATTGCAGCGCCGCAAGCAGGCTCTATAGCCTTGTTTGTTAAACAATAGGGCACTATTCATGCATTTTGAATAATAATAATAATAATAAAAATAATAATTGATATTGAAAAGTGAAAAAATTATGTTATATAGTACTTTTTTTTATTTAAATAGTAGTAAAAAGTGAATGATATGATATAAAAAGTGAGAATGTTTTGATATTATTTTTTATTTTATTTTTTTGAAAAATGAGGTGAATAGTATTTAGGGGAGGGGTGGTGTTTATAAGTAAGGTCGCTATATTAGCCTATATATGTATATAACCGCCAAAGCTTTAGCTTGTCAAATTTACAAATTTACCGACAAGATTCCCTCTTGCTACTTCCACGAGACTTGACCTTACCTCAAGTTGGCACATTTTATTGCCTTCAGCTACTCCCAATGGGTCAAGGTGTTGCTTAATCAAGTAATGCTTTAAGTAGTGTCCTGTTATTCTCCTAAAGATAATATGACTTTTAAAATCATCATTAGATTAAAATTCAATAATGATCATTTCAAATTTAATAATCTAATATATATATATATATATATATATATATATATAGGGGAGTTTTAGACAGGAGTCTCTGAAATTTCAACTAGTGGCATTTTATTTTGCTGACAAGTGTTAATTTAAGTGTGAAACCTACACTCTAAGGACTGTTATTGGGTCAGAGTCCTGTATCTAAGTTATTTCTTTAGAAATCTCATCCTTAAGTACCTACGCTCATAACAAATACACAAACATATCTAAATGATGTCAGGTGTTTCCTGTGTGTTTTTGTGTTTTTCCGTACTCAAAAATTTAAAACAAACGTACATTGCATTTTAGAGATGGAACATGAAAAGTCTAAAAAGAAATATACAAAAAATTTGTGCCGGATGCATTGCATATGGATATAAAGAAGAAAAAGAACAAAAGTTTGTGAGCCCATGTTTGACAGGAGAAATTAATGAAAGATTGCTATTTCAACAAATAGTGCAAGTTATATTTGTCGATTGTTTCGTATTTTTAAAATTCCAAAAAGCACTTTTAGATAGCCAAAGTATAAGAGCCTTTTTTTTTTTGTTAAAAATAACTAGTTAAATTATACACAGATTTAAAATATTAATTATGTAATTTAAAACGCATTTGGAACGAGAGAAATGCAAGAAGTTTTGAAGACTTGGCTAGGAATTTAGAGGACCTTACGCATTTTTTCTTGTACACCCTCTTTACTTGGACTGCTGGTCGGTTTGCGCCTATAGTGATCAGCTTCTAAGATTTTCTTTTTATGTTCTCTTTTCTTTTTCTTCTACTTAGTCGCTCTCTTGTATACTTCCAGTGTACTAGAGTTGCGCCCCTCTGCACCTTTGATATATATATCTTTATTTATTAAAACAAAAATTTAAAACAACTTAAATAGCCATAATCTTTCTCCTCTGAAGAGTTGCACGTTTATTTAATAGTAATTTTAGAAGTTCCGTCACTTTTTAATGAATAAAAGAAAGAACATAAAAAATTAAGTCATACTTCTAACATTACTAGCCCCACTCCCACCTCTTCAATTTTTTTCTTATTTTTATAATTATTAGTTTAATATTTTTTAGAGGCGCTATAGAAAGGTCCAGTTAAAAAAAAAAAATCAGAGTTAGGCATATACAGTATCTTCTTTCCCTCTTCGTAGTTTATATGTTCATTAACCATCTATTTTAGAGACAAATAATCTGTCTGCTGATCCTATATAAACATACACAATCAAGCGTTTCAGTTTCGCTGTTGCCAAAAGATTGAAACAGAATGCATTCATCATATGAACAAGCTCACGCACAAACACGACTTACCACAATTTCCACCCCAAAGAAGGTCCAAACCTTACTCAAGAAACCAGTCTTAGGAAAATCCAACACTTGATAAGCTTCTCATGTAGAAAATGAATAATAATAATAATAATAATAATAAGGCATGTTTACAATCCAAGATGAATATAAGAGAATTCCCACAACAAACAAGGGAACCAAAAACATCTAGAATTTGAACAATGAAAAAAAGAAATCTGGTGATCTTCTCTGGTTCAATTTTTTCTACATTCACAATGGAACTAAATTCGAGATAGCCCTTAGAATATGCTAAAAGAAAAGGAAGAAAATTGAAAAAGCAATTAACTAAAGCTAAGAAATTTTTTATACTATATGGCCCAATGGCAAAATTCAAGGCGCTACAAAGCCACACCATCAGGCAACAGAAACAACAAATCCCCACAATCACTTATAGATAGATAGCTTTCTCATCTCTTCTCACTTTAAGAAATCCATACAGCTGGAACCTACTGATGTGGCGTAAGCACTGCCAACAGAAAAAAAGGAATAAGAACCAAGTCATGATAAATCTACCCAGTGTCTATAAAAAATAAATGAAGAAATAAACAAAGATGGCATGACAAGGGGAGAAGGAAGATGCAAATCAAGTTCTTAGCTCACACTATACATTCAGGGTAGACAAATTTATATATTCATGGAACTAAATATACATAATATGAATATGCATACACACACACAAACATCTAAGGAAGGCGACAAATCATCTTCAATTGTATGCCCATATTTCTAAAATGAAAAGATTGCAGAGCAACACCAGCAAGTCAGTGAAACTACAAGTTAGATATGGAAATCATTAGAAATCCAATAGATCATTGTAATGTCAAATGTCATATCAAGCTGGCGATGTTACAGGAATCCATTTTGCCCATTTGAAATCAAGAAACAACTAGCTTACATGCCCTATAATACACTACAAATGTTCAAACGCTCTAAAATATCATATTAGAAAGACATACGTTAATGACATTACAAATAGTAGAGACTAGACTTGGTCATTTGTTATGTAATAATGTACTAGATAATACATATTATGATCATAATATAGTTCCCTATAGATTGAGCATACAAGTAGCAACAACAAAAAAGACGAAAATAACACAAGAAGAAAATTAACGGGTGATTACAATGAGTTAGTAGTTGTAGGGTTAGTTTTAGTAGATATTGTAATAGTCCAAAAAAAAAAAAAAAAGAGCAAGTTACGGAATGGGAGTTAGAAATGACACTTTAGAATCAATTAATCACCAGATACAAAATTTGGATTTTCACATTGGCTCAACCAATTGCTTTTAGGCCGACGGGGTTCCTTCATTATTCGTACCCCACTCTTCGTCAGCCTCGTTGCCGTTAACGAGTACAGCCCCATCTGTTGAATCAGCATCCACTACGACACCCTCCTCCTGGCTACCTTCTTCTCCATTGTGTTCCTCTTCATTCTGTTCTTCTTCATTCTGCTCTTCTCCATTCTGTTCTTCTCCATTCTGTACCAGTAACCCGTAACAAATATATTAAAGTGTACTAACACAAGTTCCATAGAAAATTTGGAGAACCAACAATAAGAGAATTACAACAGAAGTTCACATGTTCAAGAGAAAAAGCAAAAATAAAATTGACAATATATCAAGAGTATGAAACACCAAAGTATTGTACACTTATACATAGAAACATCGCTCGTAAAGTAGTCCAAGTTTAACATGTCACGCAGTATGGTGTTATTTGCATTAAATAAAACCAAACACATTTTCCACCAAGTAAATATAAATTATATAGGCAGAGTGTACCTCGTGATCTGTGTCTCCATTCTCAAGGGGTTCCTCACCATCAATTTGCATGTTTCTGAAAGCCTCCACAAGTGTAATATGTGATCTATCGGCATGGTTTATATATTCATGTGCAGGAGGATACATGCCCCTAGAAAGCAATTAAAATAAGGCAGTTAATAATTGCTATCTATTCAGGTAGCAGCATAGAGAAAAGATTAATAAGAATCTCAAGGAAAAACCATCCAGACAAAGGCTGGTATATATCTGAATGCTTGAGTACCTTGTCTCTGCAACTTTGGATTCAACAGATAGTGCAACTTGCCAATCCTCAAACAAATTAGGATACTCCTCAGGAACGGCTAAAGATTCAGCAGCTTTTGTATTGACCTACAAATAGCAGCAAATTTGGTTGAATAATCTACATGATCATACATACATAAAGATATATGTGCATAATTATGCGTAGCATTTTGGCATTACAGCAGACTACCAAATAACTATCCTCACAATTATGACACCTGATATTGTTAACACAAATTTTTTATTACACAATCCAAACCCAGCATAACAAACAGCTCAAAAACAGTTACCTTATTGAGGTCCTTTCTCCAAATTGCGACTATCTCTGAGACCTTGCTTGGAAGATAAGATCGCGCCATCAACGCAGCCTCAGGAATCCGATTGCTGCAAAAATATAATTTCATGCATTTGTGTTCTAATGTTTCATGTTCAAAATAAAAATAAAAATAAAAATAAAATAATATACCTATCCAACAACAGCTGGAGGCACTCTTCCAATTTACCCAACATGAATAAGCAAAGGAATGCAACGTTGTTCTTTCCCTGCTCTTTAGCAAGGGAAGCAAGTTGTGATATCCCTTCAGCATCACCTAAAGAAGAATAAAGCAGCAATAAACCACTCAAGTCCATTGCATGCTTTAAACATTCCTCGGCCATTTCTAACTGCAATACTCCAAAAAGAGCAGAATGTCAATTAAGTGAAATATTTAATTAAAAACAAACATTTCACAGGATAAGTTTCTAGAGAAGTTTGGCTGAGGAAGCAACATTTGCAACAACGAGTCCAAAATCCACATAAACAGTATAGCATCTAACAGGAGACTACTAAATTCAAACAGCATAGCATCTAAAAGCAAATGAAAACTTAGGTTATCGCATTTTTTGAAATATTAAATTGGGATGATTTTTCACCAAGACTACTGTCACAATAAAAGATTTATTCTAAACGAAATCAACACCTTTCCAGTGGACATAGCTAATTCTCCCAACTGCTTCCATTTAGTCTCACTCTGCACTTCTGAGGCAATACCCTGCACAAACATATATAAATTACTCAAGTCAAAATTGGTAAATGGACATATCACCCCTCAAAAGGAAATTAGAAATGTTCAAATGCTAAAGCAGACAAATGCTCTCAAGGCTACTTATATCCTCTCAATGACACAATTGAATTGGACTTACCTTTGCAACCTCTAATCTGCCAAGCTGTATGGCTAGCTCAAATCTGTAATCAGGGTCTGTAGCTACTTCAAGAGCATCCTCTATCATTCCACGTGATTCCAAGAAACGAGCAACACTATCAACAAAAGAAAAAGAATAAAAAAATCATCAGGATCCAAAGAACAATTTAGTTCCTGAACTTCACATATATCACAAATGATAAAATTCTGTTAATATATTTTTAGACTAAACAGATCTGATGTGCACAGATGCCAGCCATATGATCACCCATCTTGCAAGAACATTCAGATCATAGATATGAAGAATAGCTATTGATATATCTTCCAAGTAACAATTTTGAAACAGTTCAACAATTACTTTTGCAATAAACTGTGTTTCGGCCTATCAAATGAAACATAGGAGTGTCCAAATAGCCAAATGTAACACATAAGAAGAAATTGTTTAAGAATTAAAAGAAATTTGCCATTTTCCATCATTTGCAAACTCTGTACACACCTATTATGATGCTCTTTAGGAATTGAAGGTAAAAGTTCACTGGCCCTTTCCAGGTCCCCACGCATCACAAGAGTCTTATACTCAATCAAGCTAACAAGTAAGGTGTATCCCATAACACTGCATGAACAAATAGATAAACAAGAAAAAGATTAATAATGAAGCGAACAGCCTAACTGACCTCCTCAATGGACAGAAACCAAAACACTACTTACTTGAACTCTTTGTCAATTAGATACACTCGACTTTGACTAGCAAGATAACCCAACAAATACATAGGCCGGTCCAAATGAAACATTGTGGTTACCTAAATAAATAGAATAACTTATCAAGATGGCCCTATCAAATCCACGGAATGATAATATCTGGATATGTAAAACAAGTTCAAACCAGGTATGGACCATATACAATACCTCACCACCAACACAGTAATTGAGCCTCCAGGAGGAGTTGTTATAAATAAAACAATCCCCAACCCATATACCAGTCCTGACACGTTCATTCACTTCATGGAGAAGCTCAAAGGCATCCTCAACACCTTGTTCATCTACAGGTCTTCCACTATCCAAATAAGAAGAAACCACATCACGCTGCAACATTAAAGATCAGATCAAGTTCGTAATAAATTGCACAAAACCACAGGTAAATGACAGAAACGTGCACATCTCATGAAAAAAAAATGAACTAGTGTCCTAAAGAGAATTTACTAAATGAAAGACTAAGATTGAATAGATCCTTACACTGTACTTCAAGATATAGAATGATGTATCGCTGGCAATCGCCACTAAATCTCCACTGTCAGCCCAATGAAGATTCTGATACATCAACACAAAAGAGTGAAACATAGGAAGCAGTGTAGCTGGAAAAAAAAAGGCAACTGATAGACATCTTAAAGTTATTTTGTTGCTTACTTTCACATTAACATCAATTCGCCGAATTAACCTGCATTCAGCCCAATCATAGAAACAAATAAAATCATTTGAACACATTGCCAATAAGGCTCCCCCATAAATACGCTCAGCCGAGAAGGTTGGACGAACGCTCCTCTTTTCCTGATAGATGAAACCTCCATTAAACTCAACAAACATTCACTAGAATATAAATTGATATTCACAAGGTTACAGATGAATTGAACCAATATTCATGATCTAACATCCTGATAATTGAGTCAAATTTCAAAACCAAGGCATCCACTTTTGGAGGTTTCCATGACCTTTCCCTAATTTGAAGGTAATATATCATTGGAATTGGCAATATGATTTATAACTACCCATCAAAATGTTCAAGAATCATAACTCCTTTTGTAGGAAATGAAACTGACAACCAGCTTTCCAACAGAAGTGACAAGAAATAAGGAGTGAAACGAAATCAGTAGCTTCCAGCATCTCACTGGACATATAGACAAACCTGGAAATTTTTACTGAAAATCTTAATCTTTGATGTGCTTTCTCTAACAGCGTATTCTCCATCTGACGACCATGCAAATTCCAAAGCCGAACCGAATGACCTATTTCTCCATGCCAAAGCTGTATATATAATGTACTCACCATCTCCACAGACAACAACAAACCTCCCATTGGGATTGTGCTTTAAGCTCTGAAAATAAAAACAATAAACAATAAACCCAATAACACATGCAAATAGACACAAAAACAATTTATACAAAATGTCACAACATTTTAGGAACAATCTTTCTTTATATCCTCACACTTCCATTTGCAAATGCAGACTGCCATGAACTATAGCAGGACACAGAACCAATTTTCACATCACATCCTCAAAATCCACATGTTACACTACAGTTTTCCTTCCCCACCAAGTAAATGCTTATTACTCTGGAATTAATAAAACTAAACATGTTACAGTACAGTTTCCCTTCCCCATCAAGTAAATGCTTACCATTTTTCCCCTCCTGAAAAAAGCAATAATCATCATCTTGGAACAAGCAGCACTTTTTCAGATTACAGAAATTGAACAGCTAAAATCAACTTATAAAGAAAACTTTCATGACATTAATCACTACTTAAAAATACAAAGTTATTTCTATGTCAACATCACTATAGATGATGGAAATTCATATGGAAAATTGCATGGTAGCAAGCTGTTTCAGATATGCAGAGAACTAAACAAAATAAGATATGGGAAATCAAAAGCTATAGATTATAGAAACAAACTTCGGCCTCCGAATAAAGAGCTATGGAACAAGAAGCCAGTCTGAGGAGACCTAAAAGTAAAGGTGCGACACTAATCTGCTACAAATTTAATCTGGGTTATACTTAGCCATGACTTGTCATACACAACAATTTCTGAATTTCAAACTCTTTTGTTCCCAGAACATTATGAGTAATCCCAAATCGATAAATCTGAACCAGACTGTTACATCAGCCAAAAAGACTAAATAACAAGCATAGAATAGCTACAAAGGAAGATTATTTAATCGGATAGGATACCATAAGTTACTGTACACATAAACTTACAAAGACTCATTTCTTTCCTACCATGCGGATTACATGGCAGAAGCAGAAGAAATGAAAAATGCACAAATACAACAAACAAATAACAGGAATTGAAATGAGACCAGAAGTATTCCAGATCACCTGTGGGTAAAGATCACAGGTTCCCAACTCCTTAACAGCCAAAGGCAATCTTTCTCCATCAGCAACCTAACAAGCAAAGTAAACAGAGAAGTTGGAATGTCAAGAAAAGAAAAGGCAAATCATTTTATTTCTGAAGTCCATGTGATGGAGCAAATTAAGGGTGTGTAATTGAATTCAAACCTCCAAATCTGCCCCCACACTCTTAATGTTCACAGTTTGAATTTCATTATGCTTAGCCCATATGATTTTTCCACTGTTGTCCATACTAGCTACAGGTTCTTCCCGACCAAGTTTCACCATAATGGTTCCTTCATCATAACCAATTACTACCCTGAACAAAAAAACAGTACTCTAGTAGTTTAGCAAGAAGAACAACAAGATGAACACATCAGACACAATTTTGAAAGATATAAAACAACTTCAACAAAGTAACAGGGCCCAATTCTCAACAAAGTAATACAAAGAATTTTGACCCATGAAAACAAACAACTCAAGAAGAAATGTGCCAGGAAACAAAAACAACAATTAAAATGATGCCTCTCACATTCTCTAAGAAAATGAGCGAACTTAATTAATATAAGTATCCCATACTAGGATTTGAACCACATTAACACATTTCTAAGTATAAGAGTGAATATACAACCCTCAAAGTACTTCAAACTTAAAGGAGAAACGACAATGATATTTGCTTAAAAGAAAAATCTAATCAAGAAACTTACCGACGTGAACCTTTCATGTATCCAATAGCCCAAACTCTTTCAAGACCATAATTCAATGTGTTCTCAAGCCTGAAAGTAAATGAGAGCTGAAGGTTAGCATAAATCCATAAAACTCAATCATACATTGATAGGATTTTTCAAATTAAAAAAGAAAAAAGAAAAGAAAAGGAAATACTGAATTCTGCAACAAATTTAATTAAAAAAAGAAAAAATGAAAAAAGGAGACGAAGAGGAACAAGGAAAGAAAAAGGGAACACAAAAATAAGGTTCTACTTTATAAGTTTCAATATTGTGTCAATTCTGGGCTCAATTTAAATCTGAATTTCAGCCCAATTCAGCCTTTTATCACATTAGAAATAAAGGATGATCAAATTTATACTCTATGTAACCAAGACCAGAATGATAGGTTCTTATGTTCACATGAGAAAGATGGCAAGTTGTGTGGAAGTTGTATCATCCATTACTCTAAAGCATCGACAATTCCTCATAGCATCTTCGTAACAGGATATCATTTGATAAGGTTATCTAGGAAAATATAGGGCAGAAAAGAAGGGAGGATGGGAGAAGGGAAATGTTCAAAAAGATAAACTTGAACAGATTTTTCCAATACTTCAAACAAACTTATGAACTCAAATTTCAATTCAAAATCATACACCATCATGTGAAAGGGAACTGTTATGCAGAAAAACAACTGTTTTACCAAAGAACAAAAGTTCTTCAAAGGAAGATAGAACAAAAGCTCAGGCCATGCCAATTTCAAAGACATAAAACTAAGAAAATATTGTACAAAGTGAATTACCTGTAAGTGGTAGAGTGCCATATACGAACAGTCCCATCTTCAGAACCAGTAATTATTATAGGAAGTTCAGGATGAAAACATACTGCAGAGACATTGTGTGTGTGGCCCTCTAGTGTCTGGACACAGCTTTTGGTCTGATAGTCCCACACCTGCTTTCATAAAGGATTTATCCATAAATGTTCCAGATCATTGTACATATGTTTTAATTAGAAATATTGCAAAGAAAAGAAACGGACAGGCGGCAGACCTTAGCAGTGTGATCATCAGAACCAGTAATTAGATAAGGTTTATCACCACCGGTAAAGTAATCAACGCAATTAACACCCTTCTGATGCGCATCCAATGTAAAATTCGGGTCGGGTGAGCCAAGATTCCAAATCTAGAAGGAATTGCGAAAACAGAGCATTATTAGCATAATTACAAGAAAAAAAGTCACCACTGACAATCCCATTGTACCTTTATGGTGCGATCAAGAGATGCACTTGCAAATGTGTTGGTGTCTTTTGGATTAAATGTAACTTGCATCACATAATGGGAATGCCCCTCAAAAATCTGAGTACATGCCCAACCTTTCTCCCAATCCCAAAGCTTTATGAGCATATCATCAGATGACGACAGCACATATGGAAGGGTAGGATGGACAGCCACACACCTAATGTAGTCTGTATGTGCCTCAAATACTTTAACCTTATCCATAGTGTTGTAGTTGTATACACGAATAAACATGTCATCAGCTCCAGCAACAACCCATTGTTTGCGGGCTATAAACTTGGCTGACCTAACTGCAAGTAGGGATATAGCTTTAGCACCCTAATTAAATTAATACCAAGAACGACTCCAGGGAAAAATCTTCTCGACAACGTCATCAAGCAGGGAAATATAAAAACAAACAAAATAACATTTTATATAAGATACCTGGTAACTCTGTGACCTCAAAAGACTTCGCCATTGTCTGGTGTGGTGACAGGGAGATTTAAGTTAGACATAAATGCTTTATAAACCTCCAAAGAACTCAACATAGAAAATAGTTAATAGCAATAACCTCAAGCTCCTAAGGCTTGTAACCGACTCAAGACCCTCCATAAGGAAGGAAGAAAACTCAAGCACTTTTTTCTGACATTTCAAGAATATGCAGACATAAAACTGGTCTTTTTTATTAGAACATAACACCTCTTACAAGCCATGAAATAACAAATAAATTCAATTCATCATACAGTTGACTAGAAGAATGTAGCCACACATAGCGTCTTCAGAAGTGCTGAATATAAAACACAGAATGGACAGAAAGCAGACTTCTTGTTACTTCAGGTAACTCCTGACGTTCAAAAACATCAAGCATATAAAAACCCTTTATAGACCTTCTGATATATACCTCAGTGACCTTAACGAATGGCATTATTTTCATAGTATTATTCCATTAAAGACATAGAACAAATGTTGTGAGGCAAATTATACAAGACACACAAACACAAGCACACACATACACCCACGCATGGGCACAGGTGCACTCATACATGTAACACATACATGTATAGATGTGTATGTAGAGAGAGAGAGAGAGAGAGAGATGTGCCACTTATTTGGCATAGGTCAGCCATGAAAGAGGACCCAAGTTGAACTATAACACTAAGGCCCCGTTTGGTTTGCGGAATAGGTATTCCATAAGGAAAATGAATAGTTATTACTGAGAATAGAGGAGGTTGAAATAGAATAATTATTCATATTCTTTAGTTTGATAACAACACATATTTTATAGTTGGAATTGAACCAAAATTACTAAAAAAACCCATATGATTTCTAATTTTTCCAAAACTCAAATTAAAAAAGAAAAAACAGTTGAATGTGTGCCACCCACACATTCAACCTTTTTTTTTAAAAAAAAAAATTTGGAAAACCTTGTCTATCGCCTTAGGAATAGCTATTCCTCTCATGTTTAGAGCATCTCCGACAGAAGTAAGCAAAATAGCTACTGAAAAAATACAAATTTTTAATTTAGCTACTCATTTTTCCATACACACTCCAACAGATTATCTATTCTACTCTCTATTTTCTTTAAATATTATTTTGTGTGGGAGAGAGTGAAAGAAAGAAGAGAGAGAGAGTAAAAGAAAGAAAGGGAGAGAAAAATAATAATAAACAAAGTTTATAGTGTGAATAGTGAATAGCCTATTCTCTTGGAGATGCTCTTAGGGGAATGGTCATTCCTATGGAAATAACTATTCTTAAAAATAGATCCTCACCAAATGGAAAAATGGCTATTCCATAGGAATAGTCATTCCATTCCTGAAGTCTATTCTATAAACCAAACGGGACCTAAATGGCACTACTTCAGCACAAGCATTGGGGCTTTTCATCAACAAGCCCATAAGAGAAGCCCGGGAGGCATTGTGCAGAAGTTTGAAAGAGAATCAAATTGCCACTGAGGACACTACGAGAGGATCTTATTAACAAATCACATCACAAAATTTTCACCAACTTTAAGAATTAAAATTTACACCATAAACGAATGATGTGCTGTGACATCCCTACAACAGTGAATCACTGCTTGCATCCTCTTCTTGAATGCCCTCATTGTCTTCCACAGGTTTGTGATTTATATATGTGGCACAATAAAAAGGTGCTTCGTAGATGGATTTTGTTTGACTGAGTATAAATACGAATAAGTTAAAAAGGTTGATGGTATGTCAAATGTATTTGAAAACAGGAAGAAAACCAAAAAAGATGAGAACTTTGTGGGGGGGTTGTTTCTTCAAAGATTGTGGTCACTACTAGGTTCTCCTTCACATAAATTCTTTCTATGTAGTAACTAAGGACTTTGTTAGGATCTGTTTAGCATTCTGTCCCCTGAACAGCTCATACTTTTTATTAATTAGTATATCTCAGGGTATCCAATCCTCAGGGCAGACTCTGTCTGAGTGTGTCAGGACTCGGGATCATGATATTTGACTACTCTGAGTGTACAGTGCTTCAACCAAGGATTGTGGTCACTACGAGGCTCTAATCCACATAACTTCTTTCTATGTAGTAACTAAGGACTTGGTTGGGATCAGTTTAGCATTCTTCCCCCTGAACAGCTCACACTTTAACTTAATTAGTATATCACTGGGTGACCAATCCTCAGGGCAGACTCTGAGTCTGTATGTATCGGGAACATGATATTGACTACTCTGAGTGCAGAGTGCAGAGTGCTTCAACCAAGGAAGCAAGAGGGGAGCAATCTAAGACTCTCCAAATACAGTAAATTTGTTCAACTTGTTGACAACTTTGTACAGATCTCACCTTATTAAAATTAACAATGAAAATTTCAAAAAATAAAAAATAAAAGCAAAAGTAGCAGTTCTAATTTCCCAGATCATATTTTTCATCATTACATTCCCATACCTGTGATTGGTAGTTCCAGATACACACGGTTCCTGAATACAAACTCGCAAGAATCCTGCAATAACAATTGAATGCATCAGATTTCAGTACACAACAACCACTTAAAATTTTGCATAACAGTGTAAAAGTGCGATTTTGCATAGCAAGTGCCTCACTTCGTAAATAAATTTTCCCTCTAGGATACTTTGGAAAACAATTTGAGAGGCAACCACACAATTACAGCCTCAGGATATATAACATTGCTCTACCAATAGCCATTTTACCATATAAGAACATAATAGTGCCGCTATTTTTCTAACATAAAAGTATATGAATACAAAGAATTTAAGTAAAGCATATAATTTACCATGGTTCTGTTGGATGCAGATCCACAGACTTTACTCTCTCGGATCTTTGAGCAAGCTTTCTCTGATCCAAAGATCAAAACGACATCATTACTCAAACAATCAAACACTTTCAAATCCAAATTCTGTTTGGTTTCTATGCTCACACATTAAAATGAATAATTCTCGGCAACCAAACAGAAAATACCAAAATTCAGAAAACACAAAAAACAAAACAAAACTTGAGAACTTGAGATCTAATTTCACAGTACCTTGATTTCGAGTCTCAGAGGCTTCAGAGGAGCGAACAACAGAACCAAAGAAAAAAAGAGTCAGTTAGCGAAGAAACACCAGATCTCGTGGAAACTGAAACCGCTTAATTAATTCTAAGTTTCTCATTCGAAGTAATTAATCAAAAACTGCTTGAATTACACCCAATCAACTACGTGATTCAGCAAAATTAACACCAAATCGAATGGAATTTGTGCCAGATCTAATCTAAAATGAAATGTGAAAGCGTTTGAGAAATGAAATCGAATAGAAACACTCACCATTATTGCAGATTAGAGAAGAAGCAAGTTTCGATCGGAACCACGAAACCAGAGATCGAAATCCACGAGCCCAGTGGATCAAGAGAGAGAGAGAGAGAGAGGGAGAGAGGTTTTGCAGTTGTATCGTAGGGAGCTTGGTGTAAAATATTATGCTTTGTAGTTAAGGGAGAGAGATTTACGAAACTGCCACTAGATGGGGTACTCTTGTGAGGGATGGTGCAGGATAGGGTGGATGAAATGTTGGTGGATCTGAAGATGTGTTGGACTAGAGGACGGGGAGGATCGGAGGAGTGGCAGTTTTGTGTTGTCAACAGAGTAAGGGGTGGCAGTGACGCGCCTGCCATGCTGGCAGAAGGGGCCCACCTTGGGACTGTATAGATCTTGCACATGATGTAATCTAGCCAACCAGAGTTTTTTTATTTTTTATTTTTTTAGGTCTAGCCAACCAAAGTTTTTTTTTTTTTTTACATAATAAATTCATTACTCAAAAGAGAAAGTAGCCAAGAGCATAAAAACTCTAAACAGTCAGAGCAAATTGCTCTAATAACACAATATCATAAATACACCTAGGTATTTCTTTCATCCAAATTTGCTCAGTAGGACATAAAAGAGCAAATTTCGCAAGGTGATGAGCCGCTGAATTAGCTTCCCGCTTTATATGAGAAATCATCCAACTCCGATGCATTCCTAGGACTGCTCGAGCATCCTCCACAATCTGTCCATATGGTCTAAAATTTACTCCAGTCTCGCGAAAAGCTTGGACAACTTGAAGAGAGTCACCCTCAAGAATAATATCCAGCAAACCCAAATCCCTGCTAAATTCTGCCGCAATCAATGAAACCAATGCTTCCGCAATAACTGGTTCCTGAATAATGTCCAATCTCCTACACAGTGCCGCAATAACTAATCCACCATGATCACGAACAATAATCCCACAGCCCAGGCATTTGCGGTGTATGTCAACCGAAACATCCCAATTCACTTTGTATTTTCCAAACAAAGGCTTTTCCCATATGATCCTAGACATTGGAGCTTGCTCTGCTGCACCACTTATGAAAATATCTCCTCCCAAGGCTGTGTGAAGGGAAATAAGAATATCCCCTGCCTCTTGAACAATTCTATTAGGATGAATAAAATCACCCCCATGCACAACTTGATTACGCCTAGCCCATATTTTTTTTGCAAGAACAGCAAATAAATTTTGCTCCTCCCTACTGCACCTTGTGGTCACATAATCGAACACCTCCAACAGCGAATGGTTCTGAACATAAATTTTTTGGAGTCTTCTAGCACAATCCCCCCAGACATCCATTGATGAAGGACACTCCCAAATAATGTGAAAAACAGTTTCTATTTCCTGTAGGCAAAAAATACACAGCCCCTCTTTGATAACCCCACGTCGCAGTAGATTATCCTTGGTTGGAAGAATATTTGCACACGACCGCCACATAAAAACCTTAACTGCATTAGGAACTTGTAAGCCCCAAATCTTCTTCCATACCCTAGAAAAACTTGATGTAGATGACCCCTCTCCCCGCAGCGAATCAACCCTCTCTTTTTCCAAATAATACGCACTCCTAACAGTGAACATACCATTTTCAGTTGCTCGCCAAATCAATTTATCTTCCTGACGATATCTGCTAAGAGGGAGGTTACAAATAATTTCTGCTTCGCCAGCCACAAAAATATTACAAATAAGCCTTTTGTTCCATCCCCCTGTAACTGAATCCATAAGCTCATGGACTTTAGCTCCCCTATCCAACTGAGAACAAGGGGATTGAACAGCAAAAGAAGAAGGCTTAGGCAACCATTTATCTCCCCAAATGTGAGCCGTATTCCCATCCCCAATCCACCATAAAAGCCCCTCTTGAAGAAGATCCTTTGCTGCTAAAAGACTACGCCATGCAAATGAAGGTCGACTCCCAATTTTTGCCCCCAACAAATGCCCTCGAGGATAGTATTTAGCTTTGATAATCCTGCCCGCCAAGCTCTCCGGAGATTGAATAAGTCGCCAACATTGCTTTGCTAACAAAGCTTTGTTAAAACAAATAAGATCCCGGAATCCCATACTACCTTGGGATTTTGCAACTCCCATCTTTTCCCAGCTCATCCAGTGGATCTTCCTATTATTCTCCTTGTGACCCCACTAGAAATTCCTCATAAGTGAATTTAATTCCCTACACAAGTCTTTAGGTAAAAGAAAAATACTCTTGCTATAAGAAGGAATAGCTTGTAAAACCGCCTTGATAAGTATTTCTTTTCCTGCCTGGGAAAGAAATTGCGTCTTCCAATCATTAATTCTCCTTTTGACCCTTTCAATAATAGACCGGAATTCACTTATACGAGACTGCCCCACCAAAGCCGGCAAACCCAGATATGTGTCAAAACGTTGTGATGCATTAATCCCAGACATACGAAAGATAAGATCCCGAGCCACTTGCTTTGTATTTTTGCTAAAGAATATGGTTGTTTTGTCTTTATTAAGCCGCTGCCCCGAGGCTCTCTCATACATCTCTAAAATTCCTGCCAAGCAATTCCATTCCTCCCTGTTAACCTTACAGAAAAGAAGGCTGTCGTCAGCAAAGAATAAATGGTTTACTTTTGGCCCTCCCACTGAAGTTGGAACTCCTTTTAAATCCCCAACATAATTAGCTCTGTGGAGTAATGAGCTTAAAGCCTCTGCACAAATAAGAAAAAGATAGGGGGATAGTGGGTCCCCCTGTCATATTCCTCGAGATGGCTTGATATGCCCCACCGGGTCTCCGTTAATAAGAATTGAATAATGAACAGTAGAAATACACTTCATTATCAAATCAATCCACTTCTGAGCAAACCTCATACGCTTCATCACCTCTGCCAGAAAAACCCATTCTACCTTATCATATGCCTTACTCATGTCAATTTTTATAGCCATATACCCTTCCTTCCCCCACATACGAGAGTTCATGGTATGAAGTGTTTCATAAGCAGCTAAAATGTTATCAAAAATCAGGCGCTTCGGGATAAAAGCACTCTGATTACTAGATATAATATGAGGGAGAATAACTTTAAGCCTATTTGCAATCACTTTTGAGAGAATTTTATAGACAACATTACAAAGGCTAATTGGGCGAAATTCGGTAACCTTAGTGGGATTTTTTGTTTTGAGAATCAAAGCAATATAGGTATAATTAATATCCGCATCAAAACTACTAGTATGGAAAAAATTCAGAATGGCATCACAAACCTCCTTTCCCACCACTTCCCATTGCTCTTGATAAAACCCCGCAGGAAAACCATCTAGACTCGGTGATTTGTAAGGCACCATTTTGTTGAAGTGCATAAAACACCTCCTCCTTGTTAAAATTAAGGTTGTTAAGTGAGTGAAGCGTCTCGCGAGCAAGTTCGGGTTCGGCTCGCATAAGCTCGGCTCGTGCTCGACTCGAATATTAAATGAAGCACTTCATAAACACAAATCCTAGCTCGAATATTAAACGAAGCAAGCTCGGCTCGACTCGGCTAAGCTCATGAATAGCTTGTATAAGCTCGTATATATATATATAAACTAAGTAATACATAATTAATTATAAATCTCATAATTATTAAAACCTTAAAATTGCATTTATATTTAAGCGTTAGAGAATGAAAAATTCTAGACCCTTCGAGATCAAAAAGAGAGAGAACAATCATTAAAAAGACCTCGATTCAATTAGAGCAGACCCAAACGAAAGGAAGAAGAATCAAGCAGAAACTATTGAGGGAGATTGAGAAAGGCATAAACTATTGAAGAATCAAACAGACCCAAACACTATCACTACCTGTCTGGTGAGCGAGAGTGAGAGAGTGGGAAATGAGAGTTCAGGTGGAAGTTCCGTTGTGACTGGTGAGGGGGATTGAGAGAGAGACGTTAAAAAAATATTTTTTTGTAGGGGGCGTTGTCCCAATGCAGTCTGAATGCAACCTGTTAACTTGTCCCACATTGTTAAGAAAACATCAATCTCCAAGTTTGCTTATCTATAAAAGGATATATATCATCTCTCTTTGAAACCAAATGCCTTGCTGTATTGACTCAGGCTCCATATTCGACTAGCTAGGTTAAGCAAATACTCATATGCAAACTAACTTCTTAAGCCGTTTAAGAGTACTTGAAATTAAAAAAAAAAAATTTAAAACAAAAACATTAAATATAAGAGCTAGCTCGCAAGCTGGCTCGGCTCGACTTATTATTAGCTCGAGCTCGATTATTTTGGCTCGCCCTTAAGCTCGACTCGAGCTCGAGCTTGAGTAAAATTTAAACGAGCCAAGCCTGAACAAGGGAAGCTCGCTCAAGCTCGGCTCGTTTACACCCCTAGTTAAAATCAGCCAGCAGCAGCCCATTCATAGTGGAGGACACGGTGCTTGGCAAAAATTCAAGACGCTGACTCATACCAGCTGGGTTGGAAGAAGAGAACATACCCTCAAAATACTCAACAAAAGCATTTTCGACATCTACAGGGTTTGATCGAAAACTTCCACCCTCATCAGAAATCCCAAAGATTGTATTCGACTGTCGACGTTGCTTTACACTAGCATGAAAATATTTTGTATTTTTGTTGCCCAATTTGAGCCAATGTTCCTTTGCCAACTGACGCCACTTCAGGTCTTTAGACTCCATCATCTCATTTACTTCGGATTGAAACCTACGGATGGTTTCCAACTCTGGCATACCCTCAACCTTTTGCAAGACCTTAATGTCATGGGTTTTTTGAGTAATTGACAGCTCCATATTACTTCTATGCTCCTTATTCCAGCTTATTAAATGTCTTTTACTCCTCTCCAGATTTTTTGAAACAGTCCTCCATACACATTCTGCAGTTGATTTCTTTTGCCACACTTGCCGTATAACAGCCCTTGATTGTTCCTTATTTCTCCAACCAGCCACATACCTGAAAGGTTTAAATTTTTTCCTATGCCCACCCATCAGCTTTTGAAAGTGTAACAAAATAGGAGCATGGTCCGAGTTCCTTGTAGCTAGAACCTCGACCTTGACCACCGGGTACAAATTGCGCCATTCCACCGATGCCAACGCTCTATCCAGCCGTTCTCTTATAAGATCTCCATCTGCCCTCAAATTGCACCACGTAAACTTAGGACCGATGAAACCCAAATCCTGCAGATGACAGAAATTCAGTGTAGTACGAAATACATCCATCTGTCTCCAAGGTTTTCTGCATGATCCAAATTTTTCACTTGGTTCTAAAATTTCATTGAAATCTCCAATGCACATCCAGGCCACCAGAGAGAAAGACCGCAAATGACAAAGGAGATCCCATGATTCCTTCCATTTATCCGCCTCTGGGTTCCCATAGAATCCCGTAAACTTCCATGGCTGTCCATTAACTTCAGAGTGAACCACTGCATTAATGTGTCTCCTACTAAAATTTTGAATGTTCACCATAACTTCAGTACTCCATAACAAAGCAAGTCCTCCGATATGACCAACACTGTCGATTGTAAACACACTTCTGAACCCGATTTTTGCTTTAATTACTTCCATTTTATGGGCTCGTAGCTTGGTTTCCATTAAGAAAACCAAACTTGGCTTCTTTTCCTTTACCATTCGGCAAAGATCCCTAACTGTTCAGAGGTTCCCAAGCCCCCGACAGTTCCAGCTTAAGATATTCATTTGACGTGGCGGGGCTGAACCTCAGCCTCCGCCAAAACCTTAGAACCGGAAACCATTTGTTTCCCTTCATTATTTTCTGTCCTCTTCTTCCCCACTGTCGGTGTCTTCCCCCCTCTGGATTTCTCCTTCCTTTTACTGCCCAAAACACCCGTTGGTATAGGACTGACGCTACTCCTAGAAATATTACGGGCTGACCTCTTCCATTGCTTGATATTCCTGCTACCAAGAGAATCCCCCACAGCATCTATCCTACCCGTATTGACATCTTGTTCCAAATTAACTGCCTCCTCTTGGTGCAAAAAATTATTTTCTTTTGGACCCACCCCACATGGCTCAATTACAAATTCCATACGTGTAAAATCACCTTGACCCTCATCTACTATCTCATGTGTCAAAGGCAATAACCCATCTTGACCCTCCAAAGACTTTTGCAATATCACATGGCTTTCCAAAAGTGCCCCACCTTGCATGCAAAAATTAGACTTACGTATCACATCCTCCTCATCCCTTAGCACAAGCCCCACTAACCGAAATTCCATACTACCAGCCCCTAAAATATCTCCACTAATAACCTCTTTTTCCTTCCCACTTTGTCCCTTCTTAACCACAATAGTATTATCAACAGCAGTTATATCCACATCAGAAGGCAAAGATCGAAAACCGCAATCATCTCCCCCGCTGTGTCTCAGCCCAGATTCGCCACTACTAGCAGTTTTTGTAGGTTGATGTGAGTGGGAAGTTCTCCCATGGAAAACGGAACTGAAATTCTGGATTTGCTGGTCAGGACTATTCCGCCCAACCTCCGTCGCTTGCTCCTCCGAAAAAGAGGACCCACCCCCACTACCATACCGGAATTGGACTTTCATCTTCGGAGCATCCGCTCTCAAAGACACACCCCATTCCTTCCCTTCATCTCCTCCGTTCAGCTGTTTTTGTGATCGATTAGAGCACCCTTAGTTCCATGAATCACACAACCACATTTAAAACAGAACAACGGTAGTTTCTCATATTTCAAAATCACCCAGTGAGATTTCCCACCCACATTCAGAGTACGTCCTCGTTCCAAAGGTCGAGACAGATCCATCAAAACCCGAATGCGAAGACACCTCCCCCAGCCTACTCCATCACCCGCCACATCTACATCTTCTAGCACACCCAGAGAATCACCAATTTTCTTTCCCACCTCTCTATTCATACAAAGAAGCGGCAAGTCATGCACTTGTATCCAAAATGGTGATTTAGTGAACTCCATTTTAGATGGGGGACAATGGCCATCAAATTCATTTAATACAAGAATCTGTCTATCGAAAGACCATGGCCTTCCTTTCATCACTATTTCCTTGTCGACCTCATCAGTAAACTCAAAAAGCCAAATATGATCTTGCACCTCCTTGAACACCACTGATCCTGTCAGGCGCCATAACCTTGACAGAACAGATTTGAAAGCTTCACGATTTATAGGTCTCTCAGGTCCTATCTTGCCAATCAAGTATCTTCGTCCAATCTCCCGAACAACATCCACTTCACCCTCCGTAACAAATATCCCACACTTCTCACCCTCGGACAAAGAAATCTTACTCCATAATTTCTCCAAATCCAAATCCATAACTACATACACCCTACACGAAGCAAACTCCTACACCCTCCACTTGCAATATTGGAGACTAATACCTCACGCCTAGTTAATCCCAGAGAGAAAAACAAGAGAGAAGACTTTTCCACACATCCGTTAAAGGATCACTCGGCTTGATCTTTTCTAGAGTTTTAGTTTTGAATTCATTTATCAAACACAAATCAAAATATCTTTTTTTTTTTTTAAAAAAAAAAAACAAAACAAAACAAATAAACAAATGAACAAAATACTCTCAAAAGGTTTGTGCTTGGGGTGGTCATCATTCCATACTTCCATGTCCAAGTATGCATTACCCAAAACTTGTGAAACTTTAAAATCTTATTTAAATACTAATGTGAGAATTGCTTAACTTTTCAATTTTTTTTTAAAAAATAGTTGGTTTTCAAAAAATATGTCACTCTATTTCATGAGTCGGCGACACATTTTAGTAACATATTATTTAAGAACTTACCTTTGAAAAAAAAAAAATTGAAAAGTGTAGCATTTCTATATTCATTATATTGTTTAAAATAACAATCAATTACAAGTTTTGTAGGGTTTTAATTTTATATTAGATACACATGCATATCATGTTAATACTTACTAAGGCAACTTGTTAGATAAGAGGAATGATTACTCCTTTAAGAAAAAAAAAAAAAAAAAAAACTTATAAATAGGAATGAAATAATGTAAAATGGGAAGGCTATTTTTATTTCATAGTTTCATCAAATGTATTGAAATACTCAAGATTTATATAATAAAATAATAGTAATAATTAAAAAAAAAAAAAAAAAAAACGAAGAACAACCTAGTCCTTCCAACGCCATTATATCGACACTTATCTGGTGATTAACCTTTCTCTTTTGGCAGTTTCATTCACCTATTAGTATTCAACGACTTGACATTATCAACACACATAATACCATGACATTTTAATCTAAATTCTTTTTTTTTTTTTTTGACATGTCCACACAAGGGAAGAGGAAGGGGAGATTCGAACTAATAATCTCCGCTTTATGAAGCGTGGTCTACTGCCGATTGAGCTACCCCTTGGGGACGAATTTTAATCGAAAGTTACCTTTGTAGTACATAGGTTTCACCTTTTTTTTTTTTTTTACACCTAGGTCTTAAATTGTATCACAAATAGTACTTGACTAATGAGAAAAGAGCAACTTAGTACCTCCGTCAGATTTCGTCAACCCAAACTAACAAACTACCACATCACCGCCACATAAATTAGCTTAAAGGCTGACACTTGTCTCGGGTTCTACATTAGCAAACTTAATTGGCCACATCACCTACCACCCCTTCCTTCTTCTTCTTCAACCCTGAACTACCTACCCATTTATCCCCAAATTGCAGAATCGAGCTTAAATCATATGTTCTTTCGTTTATCCCCAAATCGAGCTTAAATATTGAAGTAGACACACGCATACGGGAATCTCGACCTGTCTTCCTTTCATTTACCATGAGAACTCGCACGAGAAGGCACGGAGAAGGAAAATGTTATCAGGCCGAGTACAGGAATCTAAAGGAAATGAAGCTTCCAGTAGGGATAAGGTATGTACTCAAACTCAAATCAAATTTTTTAGTGGTTTTTTTGGTAAATACGGTAAAATTAACTAGGATTCACATTATTTTCTTAAGAGCAGATGAAGTCATCATCTGGATCTGGATCTACTTCCTGGAGTGTACTCAGATGCCTTAGATATGTTATTGTGATTTACCTGCACTATTGAAGACATCTTGTACTGATGAAAACCCTGGCAAAAGATTTTGGGGTTGTGCTATTCTAACATTAGTAGTTTGATTGCACAAAATATCAATATTTGTTTTTAATCAAATTTGAAGCATTAATACTCTGAAGTGAGTTTACCGTTTTAATATTTTACGTACATGTAGAGAAAAGAAGCTTGCTGATTTTTCAAATGGATGGGCTGTAACGACCTAGATTTTAAAACTCTTATTTAAATAATATTAAATAGATTAAAAATATAATCGATAAATTAAAACAATGATATGTGGATTAATGATATTAAATAACTATTTAGTGTTAAAGGTATATTACATTGATTTTTGACCTCTTATGTATATTACTTCAATTCTAAAAATTTAGCTTCACTAATATGTTTATGGGCATAATCAAACCCAATCTAGTGAATAAATTATTTATATTGGTGTTTAGCGAAGTCATAAATTAATTTGAAGCTTTGCAATTTTTAGCCTAAAAAGCAGTGTCTTAATTTTCATACTGTCTAATGAGATTAAAACTGCTAAAGAAAGATACCAAGGCTAGCCATCTTTGTTGAAAGCTTAAAGTCTTCTAGTAATGATGATTATAGTGAATATCATGATTATAATGATTTAATAAGGCAAGTGGCCAAGTGGGAATGCAAATAGTTAAAGCCTAAGTTGAATTGGAAACTTTGTATAGGCCAAAAATATACTCAAATGAACTCAGATGAAGTCGAACCAAAAATATAAAATGTTTGTCTCGGAGTCCTCTATCTACTCTCAAAATTTCATGTCAATCGGAGTACGTTTGGACATTGAAAAATGGATCGGGATACACTGCCCTCATTTTGGACGAAAATTCTAATTGGTATAGAGCATGAAATATGGACTAGGTTCATTCTTTTGGTTAAATACATCTCAACCCTTAGATCAAATGTGTAAAAATAAATCATAACCATTCATTCTCTTATAAATAGAGCCTTAGCTAAATTCACTTTCACTTAAGTTTTTACAATCTTAGAACAAGTAAAATTGTTTGCTCCTCCTTTCATTTTATTTCTTAGTTCTAGTCAAATACCATATAGCCTAGATCTTTCTTGTAGTGTTCAAGCGTTTTTTTTAAAACTAGCTACCTAGAGAAGATTTGGTGGAGTTTTACTTCTAAAGGATTATTGGGTAAGTGTTTCTTGTATAAATATCATGATTTATTGCTTTTATTACTTGTCCTCATTTAATTGTTTAAAGACCCAATAAGCGTATAATGTCAAATAAAGTAATGGATACAAGTGAATTAATAATAAAGAGTTAGTGGACAAAATCAATTAAGGACTTACAATATTATCTATATATTATTTACTTTACAGTATTTAC
This sequence comes from Corylus avellana, assembly GCF_965113065.1. Taxonomy (NCBI): domain Eukaryota; kingdom Viridiplantae; phylum Streptophyta; class Magnoliopsida; order Fagales; family Betulaceae; genus Corylus; species Corylus avellana. The sequence goes on along the minus strand of NC_142495.1, from coordinate 19,041,704 downwards.
ATTCAGTCATTTCTTTTATGTCATTTAAATTTCTGTTCATATTTCTGGTGGTAAGGACCGTTTGATCTCATCCCAAAAATATGCATTATTTACATTCAGTTATTTCTTTTATGTCATTTAAATTTCTGTTCATATTTCTGGCGGTAAGGACCATTTGATCTCATCCCCGAAATATGCATTATTTACATTCAGTTATTTCTTTTATGTCATTTAAATTTTAATTCATATTTTTGGCGGTCATCCCCAGAATATCAATTCAGTATTTACATTCAGTCATTTCTTTTATTGTCATTTAAATTTTGATTCATACTTTGGTAGGTACGGACCATTGGTCTCATCTCCAAAATATGAGTCATGTTTTATATATATTATTTATAATACTTGTTTGTATTTAGTGATACTGGCCATTAGCCTCGTCACCAAAAATAAATTCAGGCATAAAGCTTGTTATAAGTAATTATCTTAGATTAATATAATAAAATGAGTAAGTAAAGATGAAGTGACGGATAATAAATAAATATAAAAAGATGAGGGTCTTTAAACAATGATATTATTGGAGAATGAACTAAGTATTGTTTGTATGTATGTATTATATGCAGAAGTGGAGCAGAATACTACACTAAGGAGAGTAAGTATGGATATACTTACTGAGTACTAGCTTTGTTTTATTGTTATATGAATTCTTATTTTGTCTTATTGATATAATTTTGCAATACAACTGCTGCATAATGTGTCTAATAAAATGGGCTGATAAGATAGCCACCTTAAGAACAAGCTGGGTGGATTGCCGCGAGGAACTGTCGGTATCTCAGTGGATGGGGGTATATAACCGTCCAACAGGCCTAATATATAACTAAGCTGGGACGGTGTAGTTGCCAGCACCAAACAGGTAAACCTCTAAAGTGTGAGGGACATAACGGACGTAAGCGGGCTGAGAGCTCATGAGAAGAGGTCTGAAGAAAGATTATCATAAAACACAAACTAATCTGTCATTACGCTGCATTCACAACTCATTCATTATTATATATTTTAGTCTTTAATCTTATTTGTTCAAACTAGTCTTTTTAGTCTTTATATCTAGGAAAATAGATTACTCACTTGTTTGCCTATGTAAATATGATAACGTCATCTTTACATAGATCTTGATGCAGGGATAGAAAGTGAGGACGATGGTCCTTTTACTGGTTTTGATGGTTGATAGACCATCTGCTGCAGGATTTATACTTACTCTATGGAGCAAGTCTCATTTATGTTAATCGCTTTTATTATGTATGGTGATGTGTGTAAACTTAATAGATATTACTATGTTAATTTAGGTGCCGTCTGTGGCATATATTTGGTACACCTAGTGTGTACATATGTTGTAATGAAAACCATGTTTCTATTTTATTTAATAATATATCACCTCGAGGTATTTCAGTCAGCTCAACTGTGTTGTGTAAGTTATTCTTAGGTCATAGAAAAAGAAAAAAATATACATACTCCGCTGTAAGATTGTATTTTCTAAAGTTGCAGCGTCACGACTTCGATATTTGCTAGTTCAAATATCGAGGCGTTACATGGGCAAACCAGTTATGAAAGGGGTATGAAGGTACTGCCCGAGTTCTTTTTTTTTTTAAGAAATCTTTCATATTCATTCCTTAAAAAAAGATCAAGAGCATAAAACTCTTACATTAAAGAGCATAAAACTCTAATAAATCATAGCCAAAGCTATGTGGTTACAACGTCATAAAGACAAATATAAAAATTTTAAAATCAAGTCCTGTCAATGACTTTAACATTCGCTAACCCATGTCCAAACTTATAGTTATAGAATACATCTGTTCCACGCAAACTCAATCTAATACATAGGTAGCTCATATTCCCAACTTTTATTTTCTTGGCCATGAGAGTAAAACCCTCACACCGAAGCTAATCCTCCTCAACCCAAAGGCCGAGTTATTGAAGAAGGTAAAAGAGCTAAAAAATGAAAATTATCAATATATGGCAAGGGTTATACACCTTCACACTAAAAGTGATAGCTACAGTGCAATGGTGAACGACCTTTAAATTGAACGTTATGGCTACATTGCAAGGGTGAGGCAACTGAAGAAGGAAGATGATAGACACTTGAAAATGTTTACCTACTTAGAAAATGAGAATGATATGTATAGGGCAATAGAGAAATTTTTCATGTTTGATTTGTTGTTGTCATGGTTGCTAGTGTTGTTGACTGGTATTACTGCACTCAGCAAATGAGTGTTTTGTAATGTTGTATGTAAGCGATTAGTTATGGATATGTATTATTGTACTAAGTAACTAATTGTTTTGTAATATTGTATGTAATTGATGTGTTACGAAAATTTTCTTACTTAATGGAATTTATGTTTCTTGGTTATGAAATTTGTCAATTTGTAGAACATCTTGGTATACATAATGGGTATGCAAATTATGTACATGGTCCAAATTATGTATACTCTGTAATTGAACCAGTCATATTATGCATATATACATTTTGCTCATATAGTCTAAATATGCATAATACATCTAAATATGCATCTCCACCAAAAAAATGCATTGTCACAAACTTCCATCCAAATATGCATTATCCACAAAAGTCAAAACAAAAAAAATAATAATAATACATTGTCACAACCTTCCATCCAAATATGCATAATCCACCAAAAAAATGTATTGTCACAAGCTTTCATCCAAATATGCATAATCCATGAAAGGGATGCATTCCCATAAAAAATAAAAAAATAAAAAAATAAAAAAATAAAAAGAAAAATAAAACTTTCATTAACCCATCCAAATATGTCATAAACTTTCATCAACTCACATTGTCACAAAATACATAAGGGGCATAAAACCATACCAACAAAATACATAGGAAAACCTTAAGACAAAGTGTTTTAACACAACATCTTTTTGTACAAAAAATACATAATTGTCAGAATTCATGTCCCTATTGTGTGACGCCTTAATTGTGTTGGCTGTGGATAAGGTTGATGTTGCCCCACTGGCTGTGATAATCTAACCTGCATGAAAGTAGGTAACAAAATTAACCATATGGACTATGTAGCGCCCCGGAATTTTCAAAATATTTAAATAGATTATTTTGATAATGATGCTATTTTGATATTCATTTTAGCCTATGATTTTAATTCTCGGGAAATTTATGATATTACAGAGAGTGGTAATTAGAGAATGGTAATTGGTGAAATAATAGGATAGTAAAATGGAAGGTAGAATAGTCAATGGTAGGAATAATAGTATTAGTAGAAGGAAGGTAGAATTGTAGATGGATAAAGGAAGGTATAATAGTGTTGGTAGATGAAATGGTAAAATGAGGCTAGAATTGTAGATGGATAAATGTAGGTATAATAGTGTTGTTAGATGGAATGGTAAAATGAGGCTAGAATTGTAGATGGATAAATGTAGGTATAATAGTGTTGGTAGATGGAATAGTAGAATGGAAGGTAGAATAGTACTTGATTTTTCTTATAAATAGAGTTCTTCCCCTTCACAAATTTCACCACTCCTCTCCCTTCTCTTCCACATATTCTTCCTTCTTCCGTTTTCTACTCGGTCTTTCTTCTTTCTCTAAGTGTTTACACGAAACAGAGAGAGAAAGGGCGAGACAAAGCGTTGCAAGAAAGAAAGAACATGAGAGAGAACGGACTCGAGAAATTAGTTTCAAAAGATATACTAGTGGTGTTAGTCAGATTGGAGCAACTAGATCCTTCAGACCACTTTTAGCTTCAGTCTATAAGTAAGTAAATTCACTACCCCTTCTAAAATTACTTCATGTCATGCTATTTATTCATTCTTATATCAAACTATAAATGATTATTTTATTTACCTGTCTTGGAGATATGTTGCATGCATGAAGGATTTCTAAAAAAATTATTTAGAAAGTTTCTATTTCTTTAAATGCTTTCTAAGTACACAAGTTTATATTTGGAAAAGTTTTCATTTTTTAAGAAAAGAAAGTTGAGAAATGATGATGATTATAAGAAAGAAAAATGATGATAAACCCTCCTACATGTTGCCCTAAGATGCATCAAAAGAAGTACAAAGAAAAGTACAAGAAATGAGTTAAATGTTTATGAAATTAGGGCACATGTATGGAGGAGAGTATTTTTGGCCCCAAGATAAGATGAGATGAGTTCGGTACTGATACTCGGATGGAGGCGAAACCACTGAAGGAGGCTATGCCAGAAGGTGGTATTCCATCAACAGACCGTTGAGTGCACCAAGAGGAAGAGTTAATTGACGGTCGGGCATGGCTGAGGCCTCAGTTCAGTGCCATGGTCACAGGACCCGCAACCCTCGTACACAGGGGTAACAGTGTACATGGGTCTTAATATGAGAAAATGATAATATAATTTCAACAATGATATACTATGATGATTTACAATGATGATTTATAAAGATAATTTATGACGATGACTTATTACTAGAGGTAATAGTATGTATATGCTACGGGAGATGCAACCGTACATACATGTATTATTATGACTAAATGTATATTTATTTGTGAAAACGATTTTTAAAATTGAGAACAAGGAGTAAAACTATTTATGGTTGTGGATTTTACTTGTGGGCCCCTTTGGGCTCATTCAGTTTTATTTCTTGTTTTCAGATAGAAAGGACGCTGGAATAGGAGGCCGGAATGGGGGCGGGAATAATTATTAACTTTTAAGTCTTTTCATATCAGTTATTGTAATAATATGATATTCCGCAACTAAAGTTTAATGTTTCCTAATTTCGCTTGTAATAAAATCTCTTGAAGAATGTTTTATACATTGATAGTATCCTTTAAAATTAAGTACTCTGATAGACCTTATAGATCTTTGCAAAGACTTTTGTTGAGTAAGAAGAAAAGTGACAAACTCAGCCTTAACGGGTTGGGGATGTTACAGACTAAATAACCTCTCTAGCAATTAATACTACTACACAAAAACTCAAATTGAGGAACTCCTCATTGATTGTAACCTAGTGGACTTCCTATTGTCTAGCTTGGTAGACCTCCTTGTTTGTCGACTTGGGACTGTTTGTTGGGGAATGCCAGTTGGTTGCATTGGTTGTGAGGTACTTCCTTCTTACATCATATCATCAAAAAAATCAGTATAATCCTACATGGAAAAATTAAAAAATGTCAATATCAAACAAAGTTAGTATATTATGGACAAAATCACATCTATATCAGTGTTCGGCTTTATCTTTTTAACCTTCTTGGGCTATAACTTTCTATTTGGATTGTTTGGTTGGGTACAACTTCAAATGTTGTGGCCTTGTTGGCCATAGTTTCCACAAAGTATATTATAACCTTTCGACTGACCTTAACACTTTCATCGGACTCATTTTTATTAGGTCATCTCATTCTCACCTTCTTTGGCCTACATTGTTGTTTTTTAGGTAAATGCTATATTGTGGGGTCTACATCATTGTCAATGGCCCAATCCATTGTCACAATCCTTAGGGTCAGGCATTGGCTCAATACTATGGGCATATGACTTCATAAAAATATCCACCAAGTACCATTTATTGATTTAACTCACTGAAACCTCCTTATTTGCGTAAGGGAAAATTACACTTTAGTCCCCTAAAGTTGGCAACGATTTTCAATTCGACCTCCAAAGTTTCAATTTTTGCAATCCACCCCCACAAAGTTTCAATTTTTTTCAATTAAGCCATTCCATCAGTCTAAGCCGCTATGACTGACAGAACAATAATCACGTGCGTTGCACGTGATCACTTATGCCTTTTCGTACCCAAAATGCCCCCATTCTAACAGACACTCACTCCTCTGTTTGCCAACAACGACCCAGCTCTCAACTCCGATTTCCACTCCATCTCGTCATGCACAAAAACTAGGATGTAGCTATCGTCCTCTTTCTTCGAACTGGGGCTACTTGGAAGGAACAGAGGCTCACCGCATTCCTCTGTTTTCCATAGATGTGCTTCCTTAGCTCTCTAGTGAAGAGGTCTACTTTGGCGAAACCCGATACTTTTGGCCACGCTGCTTCAACGACGGCAAGGGGCGGGTTCTGGGCAAGGAGGAGCGCGCTGCTGAGAACATCTACATCACGGTCTTCTATTGTTTTTGTTTGTTTGGTGAAAAAATGAAGAAAGTGCTAGAGAAAAAAAAAAAAAAATCAGAGAAGTGAAGAAATTAAATCGATTACAGTCAGGTCCAATCAGTTACGATTCTAGTCCACCAATGGTTTAAATCAATTCCAGTCTACCAATCAAAAAAACTTGGACAAATTTATGTTGATTTAATTAAATCGATTCCATTTTTTTTTCATCAACCAATCAAAGTGATTCCAGTCCAACATATTAAGCGGACCTCTATTTGGATGCTGAGAAAACTTGGAGAAGTGAAGAAATTTTGATATTGAAAGCTTACTTTTTTTTTTCTTTTTCTTTTTATAAATCTGAGCGGCTTTGAACATCATAACCCACCTTGTGGTTCTCGAGGGTGAAGGTGATTGTGAAGCTCAAGAGCAATGTCAAACCCATCTGTTTTGCTTCACAAATGAAGCCTGCAAATTGCGAGCAACTGGGTGAGGCTTAGTCTCTCAAAACCGCCTGTTTATGTTGAAAAGGTTATGACAAGAATTGCGAAAAGGCTCAGCTTCACAAATTGACCTTCCTGTTCTCAAAACTTGTATCAAAACAGAGATAAGAATGGTCAATTTTTACCTTTCTATAATACCATGATAAAGAGTTTAATAGGTTATGAAAAGGCTCTCGGCCAATTTGTGAAGCAGAGAGGCTCAGGTTATGTAGATTGGACGAAACCTAGGAGGAATGGACGGACGAGATGGTCGGGATTGTTAGGGCTTTGCATCAGAAATTGCCCATTCAGGTGAGGGTAGTTTTTGGTAATTGATTTGATGAGGGTGGGGACATTTTGGAAAAAAAAAAAAGGCAACAGTGATCACGTGTGTCGCACGTGACCACTGTTCCATAAGTCAAAACGGTTTTGATTGACGGAATGGCTGAATTGAAAAAAATTGAAACTTTGTGAGGGTGGATTGCAAAAATTGAAACTTTGGAGGTTGAATTGAAAATTGCTGCCAACTTTAGGGGGGTAAAGTGTAATTTTTCCTTTGTGTAAATTGGACAACAGGCATGAAGGCATAAAATCTCATTTAATTGCCACCTACCATATTCACAACTTTTGACATTCAGATTCACAACCCTCCTAGCCTTATGATTGTGGTCAACCTCAAATGTCAGATTGTTACTTCATTGGGAGAAGTAATTCTTAGCATCTAACTTGTTCCTATCTAACCTTTTTCACAATCTTAGAGCAAATAACATTTGTTGAAGTTGATGCACTAGCCCCTTTTTTGTTGATCCTATTCATTAGTTGTCGCTTTATCATCTCCATGTAAGTGAGAATAGGTTGCTCTTTAGCTTCAAGGACCCATGAATAGAAAGTCTCTATTATATTATTCAAAAGGATGTCACTGCAATTGTATGCACTAAAAGCATGCTTTGACCACATCTTTGGGTCCACCTTCTCAATGTAGTCATATACTACAGTATCCATGCATTTTATCACAGACAAATAATACTTAAATTGATTATCATTCGCTACTCGAGTAGCACTCCACAATACATCATTGTATGCCTTGCCCTCATAACCCATGCTCTTAAAGTTTGCATGTAAATGTCTAACACATAATATGTGCTCTAGAACACGCATTAAATACTCCATACCATCCAGCAACTCATTTGTAACAAGAGAATAATTTAACACACGTTAGTTAAAATGTTAAACAACTGTTAAATAATCATGCAAATAAGCAATTTGATATTACCTTTTGTTGGTCGGACATAAATGCTCATGTGTGCTCCCTTGGATACCCATTATCCTCCAACAAATTGTTTAAAAATCATGTTCAGGTGGATTCCACTTGCGTATTGCATTAACATGTAATACTCATACGTATAAAAAAAAAATTAAAAAAAGAAGAAGTCAACTTAATGAGAATGGGAAATATATTCAGATTAAAACATCAAGGCTTCAATGTATCTGTGAGTTACCTGATCCTAGCTCAGCTTAATCGTGTCCTATCTGCACCCACTCTTTTTTTTTTTTTTTTTAAGTCGGAAGTTTCTGTCCGAGAAGCTTCATTACCAATTTCGTCATCCCAGCCTTACTCAACTCTGGCTTGGCAAACTTTTTAGCAGCAAGAATTCCAAGATCTAAGGCATGAGTCATGTGTAAACTGCAATCATCTCTGAGTTTTTAGAGAGGTTTCTCCATGCCTAGTCCCACAATCTTCAAATCCTTGTTATTCAAAAACTTTGAGAGAAGATGGGGAATAGAGGCACCGGCTTGGCTGACTTAAAAATTGAGACACTATCGGCCCACGCATAACTGCAAAATGGGGACGTCAAACTCCCATTGCTTGCCAAAGGCGTAGCGCCACCGGATGCTAAGTCCTACTATCAGCTCGAGGTATATCTTGATTTGGGTGAGCCAATACTCCACAACGGATGGTTCCTTGGTGACAAGGGTATGGATGGTCTCAGCAGAATTTAAAAATGGTAGTGGCACTACAATGGTGACCACCATTGTTAAGAGATGAAAAATGTAATGAACAATGAGTCTAAGAGTAAGCAATGAGATGAAAAGTGCAATGATCTATGAGAGGGTGAGCACTGAGCAGTGAGAAAGGCGAGGGTATGAGCGTCATGAGGGATGTAGTGCGTGCATGTAAGACAAAGTGAGAGAAACGAGGGTGTTAGCGTCATGAGGGTGCAGTATGTGAATGTAAGACAAAGTGAAGGGTGCAATGTGTGCATGTAAGACAAAATATTCCGCTAAGGAAGGAACACCTTTGTGCACCACCACGTGTAATTGGAGCTTTGCAACCAGAGCAATCCTAGGTCAGAGCCAGCAACGAGTAATTGGAGCCTTGCAACCAGAGAGAACCTAGGTTGGACATGCAAGGTCAAATGCTCCAAGGGAAGAGCTTTAAATGTTATCTTGGCACAACTCAAGGCTTTTATACCCACCATTAAGAAGTTGCCACATTTGTTGTAACAAAAAAAAATACGATAGCATCTTCTGTGTTGTCGGTGCACAAAAGCCACTTTTTGTGACCAACTCTCACTGAATGACAAATTAGCATTTCACAATATACAAAATAGTCTTAAGTACACATGATAATATCAATCTCATCATAAAATCAAAACAAAACAATAGAAGATTACTACATCCTTTTTTATGAACAAAGTCTCGCTTCAAAGATGTTGCTGAAAGCTGATTGATGTTACTTTTTTATTATCTAATGCATGGGCCACGTGTAAACTGCAATCATCCCTAAGTTTTTGGAGAGATTTCTCCATGCCTAGTCCCACAATATTCAAATCCTTGTTATTCAAAAACTTTGAGAGAAGATGGGTAATAGAGCCACCTGCTTGGTTGGTATGAAAAATGAGATACTATCGGCCCACGCACAACTGCAAAATAGCGACATCAAACAACCTCTACTTGCCAAAGGTGTGGTGCCACTAGACGCTAAGTCCTACTATCCGTCAGGAGTACAACTTGATTTGGCCGAGCCAATACTCCACGATGAATGGTTCCTTGGTGACGAGGGTATGAATGGTCACTGAGAAATTTGAAAATGGCAGTGGCACTGTAATGGTGACCGCCATTGTTGACAGATGAAAAGTAGAATGATCTATGATGGAGTGACAACTACGCAGTGAGAGAGGCGAGGGTATGAGCTTCGTGAGGGGTGTAATGCGTGTATGTAAGACAAAGTGAGAGAGGCGAGGGTGTGAGCGTGTTGAGGGTGTAGAGCGTGCATGTAAGACAAAATATTTTGTTAAGGAGAGAACACCTTTACGCACCATCACGTGTAATTGGAGCTTTGCAACCAGAGCAATCCTAGGTCGAAGCCAGCAACGAGTAATTGGAGCCTTGCAACCGGAGCGAACCTGGGTCAGACACGCAGGGTCAAATGCTCTAAGGGAAGAGCTTTAAATGTTATCTTGGCACAACTCAAGGCTTTTATACCTACCATTAAGAAGTTGCCACATTTGTTGTAACAAAAAAAATACAAGAGCATCTTCTATGTTGTCAATGCACAAAAGCCACATTTTGTGCCCACCTCTAAGTGAATGACAAATCAGCATTTCACAATATACAAAATAGTTTTGAGTACACCTGATAATATCAATCTCATCATAAAATCAAAACAAAGCAATAGAAGATCATGACATCATTCATGCCCAGGCCACGCCGCAACAACCCATGCCACCCATCCCTTGGCGCCCACCCTACCTAGCCGGCTTAAAAAATTCGGTGCCGGTGCCCCCATCCCAGCCTACGCGCAGCCCACAGGCACCCCGCCCAGCCCACTCCCATCCCACTGCTTCTCTGACTGAAAAAAAACTATCGATAAATGATTTTGTTTGAAATTTCTTTGTATTGATGATTTTAAATGTTTCCGACTATGGTAGAAATTTTTGAACTCACATGAACTTGTCAAAAAAAGGATCACCAGAATAAGAAATTTTTATTGTTTTTTGTTTGAATTTGTGTCATGTATATGTAAAAAAGTTGCTATCTTCTCTCTCGTGTGTGTAAAAAGATTGGCTTAATGTGTGAAACTTTGTTGAGAAAATGTGCTAAAAATTTTGTCTATCAAATGTTTGACGAAATGTCTTAGTAAGAATTTTTTTAGTGTTTTGTTGGGTTATATTTGCATGCTTGATGTGGTTGCTTATTTTATGACTAGTTGGAGAGACACAAAATTATCCTGCATCATTATGTCATGTGTTTCGACCAGTTGAGCATCATATGTAATTGTGGTAGCTTTAATGCATATGTGCTTTAGAACATGCATTAAATACTCCATAGCATCCAACATCTCATGTGTAGCAAGAGAATAATTTAACACATTTTAGTTAAATGTTAAACAACTGGTAAATAATCATGTAAATATGCAATTAGATATTACCTTTTGTCGGTCGGACATAAATGCTCATGTGTACTCATTTGGATATCCAATATCCTCCATCACGTTGTTTAAAAACCATGTCTAGGTGGATTCCACTTACGTATTGCATTAACATGTAATACACATATGTATAAAAGAATAGTCAATTTAATGAGAATGGGAGATATACTCAAAATAAAACATAAAAGCTTCAATGCATCCGTGAATTTCCTAATCCTAGCTTAGCTCAACCTTGTCCTATTTGCTCCTCATTTTTCTTTGTGTTGGAAGTTTATGTCTGAGAAGCTCCATTACCAATTTTGTCATCCCAGCCTTACTCAATTCTAGCATGAAAAATTTTCTAGCAGCAAGAGTTTCAAGATCTAATGCATGGGCTACGTGTAAACCACAATCATCCTTAAGTTTTTGTAGAGGTTTCTCCAATCCTAGTCCCACAATCTTCAAATCCTTTTTATTCAGAAACTTTGGGAGAAGATGGGGAATAGAGCCACTGGCTTGGATGACTTGAAAAATGAGACACTGTCGGCTTATGCACAACTGCAAAGTGGCGACGTCAAACAATCTTTGTTTGCCAAAGGCGTGGTGCCACCGTACGCCAAGTCCTACTATCAGTTGGAGGTACAATTTTATTTGGGCGAGCCAATAATCCATGATGAATGGTTCTTTGGTGAATAGGGTACGGATGGTCTCAGAGGAATTTGAAAATGGCAGTGGCAGTAGAATGGTGACAACCATTGTTGGGAGATGAAAAGTGTAATGATCTATGAGAGAGTGAGCACTGAGTAGTGAGAGAGGCGAGGGTATGAGCATTGTGATGGGTGTAGTCTGTGCATGTAAGATAAAGTGAGAGAGGCGAGGGTGTGAGTGTTGTGAGGGTGCAAGTAAAACAAAGTGAATGGTACAGTGCGTGCACGTGAGTCAAAATATTTCGGTAAGGAGAGAAAACATTTGTGCGTGACCACGTGTAATTGGAACTTTGCAACGGGAGCAATCCTGGGTCGGAGCCAACATAGAGTGATTGGAGTCTTGCAACCGGAGCGAACCTGGGTCGGACATGCAGGGTCAAATGCTTGAAGGGAAGAGCTTCAAATGTTATCTTAGCACAAGTTAAGGCTTTTATACCCAACATTGAGAAGTTGCCACATTTGTTGTAACAAAAAAAACACGAGAGCATCATTAGTGTTGTCGGTGCACAAAAGTCACCTTTTGTGACCACCTTTGAGTGAATGACAAATCAGCGGTGTTGTTTGTTAAACAACATCACATTCCCCCATATTATTCATCTCATTTAAAAAAAAAAAATCAACATCAAAACATTCTCACTTTTTATATCACATCATTTACCTTCTATATCACATCATTTATTTTTTACTATTATTTAAATAAAAAAATCACTACAAAACAAAATTTTCTAACTTTTCAATACAACTTTTTCACTTTCCTATACTAATTATTACACTCATTTTTTTTCCTCATCAATCATGAACAGTGCATTGTAAAGCCATTGTTGTTTACCAAACAAGGCAAGCATTTCACAATATACAAAATAGTCTTGAGTACACATGACAATATCTATCACATCATAAAATCAAAACAAAACAATAAAAGATCACAATATCCTTCACGCCCAGCCCACGCCGCAACAACCCACACCGCCTATCCCCTAGCGCCCATCCCTGCGTAGCCAGCTTCAAAATCCGGCGATGGTGCCTCCAACCCAGCCTACGCCCAGCCCATTGGCACCATGCCCAGCCCACTCCCAGCCCACCGTTTCTCCAGCTAAAAAACTTCCATCGGTAGATGACTTTGTCTGAAACTTTTTTGTTTTGATGAATTTGATTGTTCCCAACCATAGCTGAAATTTTTAAACTCACATGAACTTGTCAAAAAAAGGATCATTAGAATAAGAATTTTTTATTGTTTTTTGTTTGAATTTGTGTTATGGATATGTAAAAAATGTGCTATCTTCTCTCTTGTGTGTGTAAAAAGATTGGCTTAATGTGTGAAATTTAGTTGAGAAATTGTGCTAAAAATTTTGTCTACCAAATGTTTGATAAAATGTCTAAATAAGAATTTTTAGAGTGTTTAAATGGGTTATGTTTGCATGCTTGATGTGTTTGCTTTGTTTATGATAAGTTTCCTTGTCTTTAGTTTTGCATATAAAATCATATTTGGTTATGTTTTAGATTTACATAAAAAATTTGATTTTCTTACGTTTCAAATTTGCATAAAGAATCAGCCTACCGCCCAACCCACCACAGATCATCATATATAATTGTGGTTGTTTCAATGCATATGTGCTTTAAAACATGCATTAAATACTCCATTGCATCCCCCAGCTCATGTATAACAAGAGAATAGTTTAACACATTTTAATTAAATGTTAAACAACTGTTAAATAATCATGCAAATATGCAATTAGATATTACCTTTTGTCGGTCAGACATAAATGCTCATGTATGCTCCCTTGGATACCCAATATCCTCTAACACATTGTTTAAAAACCATGTCCATGTGGATTGTACTTATGAATTGCATTAACATGTAATACGCATACATATAAAAGAATAGTCAATTTAACGAGAATGGGAGATATATTTAGATTAAAATATAAAAGCTTCAATGCATCCGTGAGTTATCATGCCCTAGCTTAGCTCAAGCTTATCCTATCTGCTCCTCATTTTTCTTTGAGTCGGAAGTTTCTATACGAGAAGCTTCATTACCAGTTCCGTCATCCCATCCTTACTCAACTCTGGCATGGAAAACATTTTATCAGCAAGAGTCCCAAGATCTAATGCATGGGCCACGTGTAAACCGCAATCATCCCTAAGTTTTTGGAGATTTTTTTCCTTGCCTAGTCCCCCAATCTTCAAATCCTTGTTATTTAGAGAGTTTGAGAGAAGATGAGGAACAAAGCCACTAGCTTGGCTGACTTGAAAAATGAGACATCGTCGACTCACGCAGAGCTGCAAAGTGGCGACTTCAAACAATCTTTGCTTGCCAAAGACCTGGCGCCACCGGACGTCAAGTCCTACTATAAGTTGGGGGTACAACTTGGTTTGGGCGAGCCAATACTCCACGTTGGATGGTTCTTTGGTGAAGAGCAAACGGATGGACTTAGAAAAATTTGAAAATGGCAGTGGCATTGCAATGGTGACAGCCATTGTTGGGAGATGAAAAGTGTAATGACCTAAGAGAGGGAGTATTGAGTAGTGAGAGAGGCGAGGGTAAGAGTGTCGTGACGGGTGTAGTGAGCACATGTAAGACAAAGTGAGAGAGGTGAGGGTGTGAGCGTCGTGAGAGTGCAGTGCATGAAAGTAAGGCAAAGTGAAGGGTGCAGTGCGTGCATGTTAGACAAAAAATTCCGTTAAGGAGAGAACACATTTGCGCGTGACCACGTGTAATTGGAGCTTTGCAACCGTAGCAATCCTGGGTTGGAGCCAACAATGAGTAATCGGAGTCTTGCAACCGGAGCGAACGTGGGTCAAACATGCAGGGTCAAATGCTCCAAGGGAAGAGCTTCAAATGTTATCTTGGAACAACTCAAGGCTTTTGTACCCACCATTAAGAAGTTGCCACATTTGTTGTAACAAAAAAAAAAAAAAACACGAGAGCATCTTCTGTGTTGTCGGTGCACAAAAGCCACCTTTTGTGCCCACCTCTCAGTGAATGACAAATCAGCATTTCACAATATACAAAATTGTCTCAAGTACACTTGATAATATCAATCTCAACATATAATCAAAACAAAACAATAGAAGATCGTGGCATTCTTCACACCCAACCCACGCTGCCCATCCTCTGACGCCCATCCCTGCCTAGCCGGCTGCAAAAATCTGGCGCCGGTGCCCACAATCCAGCCTACACCCAACCCACCGACACCTTGCCCAGCCCACTCCCAACCCGCCGCTTCTCCTGCTGAAAAACTTTCATCGGTAGATTATTTTGTTTGAAACTTCTTTGTATTAATGATTTTGATTGTTTTTTGCTGAAATTTTTAAACTCACATGAACTTGTCAAAAAAATGATCACTAGAATAAGAAATTTTTATTGTTTTTGGTTTAAATTTGTTTTATGGATATGTGAAAAAATTGCAATCTTCTCTCTCGTGTGTGTAAAAAGATTGGCTTCAAGTGTGCAACTTTATAGAGAAATTGTACTAAAAATTTTGTCTACCAAATGTTTTAAGAACTATCTTAGTAAGAATTTTTTAAGTGTTTAGTTGGGTTATGTTTGCATCCTTGATGTAGTTGCTTTGTTTATGATGAGTTTTCTTATCTGCACTTTGCATATAAAATCAGAATTTGTTTATCTTTTAGATTTTCATAAAAAATCAGATTTTCTTACATTTCAAATTTGCATATAGAATCAGCCCACCACCTAGCCCATCGTTGATCCAACGGTACACTGTCGCTACTCCGGCTGTGGTTGCTTTGCCTTTTTGTGATCAAAGTGTCGCTTCAAAGATGTTGCTGAAAGCTGATTAAAAGATTATATAGAGAATTGGAGAGACTGAAAATTATCCCACATCATTATGTCATGTGTCTGGACCAGTTGATCATCATATATAATTGTGGTTGCGTCAATGTATATGTGCTTTAAAACATGCATTAAATATTCCATTGCATCCTGCAGCTCATGTGTAACACAAGAATAATTTAACACATTTTAATTAAATGTTAGACAACTGTTAAATAATCATGCAAATATGCAATTAGATATTACCTTTTGTCGGCCGGACATAAATGTTCATGTGTGCTCTCTTGAATACCCAATATCCTCCAACATGTTGTTTAAAAATCATGTCCAGGTAGATTCCCCTTACGTATTGTATTAACATGTAATATGCATATGTATAAAAAAATAGTCAATTTAATGAGAATGAGAGATATATTCAGATTGAAACATAAAAGCTTCAATACATTCTTGAGTTACCTGATCCTAGCTTAGCTCAACCTTGTCCTATCTGCTCCTCATTTTTCTTTGAGTGAGAAGTTTCTATCCGAGAAGCTCCTTTACCAATTTCGTCATCCCATCCTTACTCAACTCTGGCATGGCAAAACTTTTTAGCAGCAAGAGTTCAAAGATCTAATGCATGGGCCACGTGTAAACTGCAATCGTCCTTAAATTTTTGGAGAGATTTCTCAATGCCTAGTCCCATAATCTTCAAATCCTTGTTATTTAGAAATTTTGAGAGAAGATGGGGAACAGAGCCACCGGCTTGGCTGACTTGAAAAATGAGACACTGTCGGCTCATACACAACTCCAAAGTGGTGACGTCAAACAATCTTTGCTTGCCAAAGGCGTGGCGCCACCGGACGCCAAGTCCTTATATAAGTTGGGGGTACAACTTGATTTGAGCGAGCCAATACTCTACGATGGATAGTTCTATGGTGACAAGGGTACGGATGGTCTCAGAGGAATTTTAAACTAGCAGCGGCACTGCAATGGCGACCGCCATTGTTGGGAGATGAAAAGTGCAATGATCTATGAGAAAGTGAGCATTGAGCAGTGAGAGAGGCGGGGGTAAGAGCGTTGTGATGGGTGTAGTGCGTACATATAAGACAAAGTGAGAGGCGAGGGTGTGAGCGTTGTGAAGGTGCAGTGCGTGCATGTAAGACAAGTGAATGGTGCAGTGCGTACATGTGAGTCAAAATATTCCGTTAAGTAGAGACCACATTTGCATGTGACCACGTGTAATTGGACCTTTACAATCAGAGCAATCCTGGGTCAGAGCCAACAGCAAGTAGTTGGAGTCTTGTCACCAGAGTGAACCTGGGTCGGACATGCAGAGTCAAATGCTCCAAGGGAAGAGCTTCAAATGTTATCTTGCCACAACTCAAGGCTTTTGTACCCACCATTAAGAAGTTGCCACATTTGTTGTAACAAAAAAAAAAAAAACCCCGAGAGCATCTTCTCTGTTGTCGATGCCCAAAAGCCACTTTTTGTGCCTACCTCTCAATGAATGACAAATTAGCATTTCACAATATACAAAATAGTTTTGAGTACACCTGATAATATCAATCTCATCATATAATCAAAACAAAACAATGGTAAGATCATGGCATCCTTCATGCCCAGCCCACGCCGCCTATCCCACGACGCCCATCCCTCCCTAGCAGGCTTCAAAAATCCGGCGGCGGTGCCTCCAGCCCAGCCTACGCCTAACCCGCCAACACCCGGCCCAGCCCAGGCCCGGCCCACTCCTAGCCCGCTGCTTCTCCTTCTGAAAAACTTTCAACGTAGATGATTTTGTTTGAAACTTCTTCGTATTGATGATTTTGATTGTTTCTAACTTTGGCTGAAATTTTTAAACTCACATGAACTTGTTAAAAAAAGGATCACTAGAATAAGAAATTTTTATTGTTTTTGGTTTAAATTTGTTTTATGGATATGTAAAAAATTGATATCTTCTCTCTCGTGTGTGTAAAAAGATTGGCTTAAAGTATGAAACTTTGTTTAGAAATTGTACTAAAAATTTTGTCTACCAAATGTTTTAAGAACTGTCTTAATAAGAATTTTTTTAGTATTTAGTTGGGTTATTTTGCATGCTTGATGTGGTTGCTTTGTTTATGATGAGTTTTCTTATCTGCACTTTGCATATAAAAGCAGAATTTGTTATGTTTTAGATTTGCATAAAAAATCAGATTTTCTTACATTTCAAATTTACATACAGAATCAACTCACCACCTAGCCCATCACTGATCCGATGGTACACCGTTGCTACTCCGGCTGTTAATGCTTTGATTTTTTGTGATCAAAGTATCGCTTCAAAGATGTTGTTGAAAGCTGATCAATAGATTATATAGCGAATTGGAGAGACTGAAAATTATCGTGCATCATTATGTTATGTGTTTGGACTTGTTGATCATCATACGTAATTGTGGTTGCTTCAATGCATATGTGCTTTAAAACATGCGTTAAATACTCCATTGCATCCCACAGCTCGTGTGTAACAGGAGAATAATTTAACACATTTTAGTTAAATGTTAGACAACTGTTAAATAATCATACAAATATGCAATTAGATATTACCTTTTGTCGGTCAGACGTAAATGCTCATGAGTGCTCCCTTGAATACCCAATATCCTCCAACACGTTGTTTAAAAATCATGTCCGGGTAGATTCCCCTTACGTATTGTATTAACATGTAATACGCATATGTATAAAAAAATAGTCAATTTAATGAGAATGAGAGATATATTCAGATTGAAACATAAAAGCTTCAATGCATTCGTGAGTTACCTGATCCTAGCTTAGCTCAACCTTGTCCTATCCGCTCCTCATTTTTCTTTGAGTCAGAAGTTTCTGTCCGAGAAGCTCCTTTACCAGTTTCGTCATCCCATCCTTACTCAACTCTGGCATGGCAAAACTTTTTAGCAGCAAGAGTTCAAAGATCTAATGCATGGGTCATGTGTAAACCGCAATCATTCTTAAGTTTTTGGAGAGATTTATCAATGCCTAGTACCACAATCTTCAAATCCTTGTTATTCAGAAATTTTGAGAGAAGATGGGGAACAGAGCCACCGGCTTGGCTGACTTGAAAAATGAGACACTGTCGGCTCACACACAACTGCAAGGTGGCGACATCAAACAATCTTTGCTTGCCAAAGGCGTGGAGCCACCGAACGCCAAGTCCTTCTATAAGTTGGGGATACAACTTGATTTGGGTGAGCCAATACTCTACGATAGATAGTTCTACGGTGACGAGGGTATGAATGGTCTCAGAGGAATTTTAAACTGGTAGCAACCCTGCAATGGCGATCGCTATTGTTTTGAGATGAAAAGTGCAATAATCTATGAGAAAGTGAGCACTGAGCAGTGAGAGAGGCGAGGGTAAGAGCGTTGTGATGGGTGTAGTGCGTACATATAAGAAAAAGTGAGAGAGGCATGAGTGTGAGCGTCGTGAGGGTGCAGTGCGTGCATGTAAGACAAAGTGAATGGTGTAGTGCGTACATGTGAGTCAAAATATTCCGTTAAGGAGAGAACACATTTGCGCATGACCACGTGTAATTGGACCTTTACAATCGGAGCAATCTTGGATCAGAGCCAAAAACGAGTAATTGGAGTTCTGTCACTGGAGCGAACCTGGGTTGGACATGCAGGGTCAAATGCTCATAGGGAAGATCTTCAAATGTTATCTTGTCACAACTCAAGGCTTTTGTACCCACCATTAAGAAGTTGCCACATTTGTTGTAACAAAAAAAAAAAAAATACACGATGGCATCTTCTCTGTTGTTGGTGCACAAAAGCCACCTTTTGTGCCCACCTCTCAGTGAATGACAAATCAGCATTTTACAATATACAATATAGTTTTGAGTAGACCTGATAATATCAATCTCATCATATAATCAAAGCAAAACAATAGAAGATCATGGCATCCTTCGCGCCCAGCCAACGCCGCCCATCCCTCCCTAGCCGGCTTCAAAAATCCGGCGCCAGTGCCTCCAACCCAGCCTACGCCCTACCCCCCAACACCCCGCCCAGCCCACGCCCGGCCCACTCCCAGCCCGTTGCTTCTCCTTCTGAAAAACTTTCATCAGTAGATGATTTTCTTTGAAACTTCTTTGTATTGATGATTTTGATTGTTTCTAACTTTGGCTGAAATTTTTAAACTCACGTGAACTTGTTAAAAAAGGATCACTAGAATAATAAATTTTTATTGTTTTTCGTTTAAATTTGTTTGATGGATATGTGAAAAAAATTGATATTTTCTCTCTCATGTGTGTAAAAAGATTGGTTTGAAGTATGAAACTTTGTTTAGAAATTGTACTAAAAATTTTGTTTACCAAATGTTTTAAGGATTGTCTTAATAAGAATGTTTTTAGTATTTAGTTGGGTTATGTTTGCATGCTTGATGTGGTTGTTTTGTTTATGATGAGTTTTCTTATTTGCACTTTGCATATAAAAGCAGAATTTGTTATGTTTTAGATTTGCATAAAAAATCAGATTTTTTTACATTTGAAATTTGTATACATAATCAACTCACCGCCTAGCCCATTGCTGATCCGATGGTTCACCGTCACTACTCCGGCTGTTAATGCTTTGCTTTTTTGTGATCAAAGTGTCGCTTCAAAGATGTTGCTGAAAGCTAATCGATAGATTATATAGCGAATTGGAGAGACTGAAAATTATCGTGCATCATTATGTCATGTGTTTGGACTAGTTGATCATCACATGTAATTGTGGTTGCTTCAATGCATATGTGCTTTAAAACATGCATTAAATACTCCATTGCATCCCGCAACTCATGTGTAATAGGAGAATAATTTAACACATTTTAGTTAAATGTTAGACAACTGTTAAATAATCATGCAAATATGCAATTGGATATTACCTTTTGTCGGTGGGACGTAAATGCTCATGTGTGCTCCCTTGGATACCCAATATCCTCCAACACGTTGTTTAAAAACCATGTCCATGTGGATTGCACTTATGAATTCCATTAACATGTAATACGCATACATATAAAAGAATAGTCAATTTAACGAGAATGAGAGATATATTCAGATTAAAACATAAAAGCTTCAATGCATCCGTAAGTTATCTGGTCCTAGCTTTGCTTAACCTTGTCCTATCTGCTCCACATTTATCTTTGAGTCGAAATTTTCTGTCCGAGAAGATCCATTACCAGTTCCGTCATCCCAGCCTTACTCAACTCTGGTATGGCAAACATTTTAGCAGCAAAAATCCCAAGATCTAATGCATGGGCCACATGTAAACCGCAATCATCCCTATGTTTTTGGAGATTTTTCTCTTTGCCTTGTCCCCCAATTTTCAAATCCTTGTTATTTAGAGGCTTTGAGAGAAGATGGGGAACAGAGCCACCAGTTTGGTTGACTTGAAAAATGAGACATTGTCGGCTCACGCACAGCTGCAAAGTGGGGACATCAAACAATCTTTGCTTGCCAAAGGCTTGGCGCCACCGGACACCAAGTCCTACTATCAATTGGGGGTACAACTTGATTTTGGCAAGCTAATACTCCACGTTGGATGGTTCTTTGGTGAAGAGCTTACAGATGGTCTCAGAGGAATTTGAAATGGTAGTGGCACTTCAATGGTGACAGCCATTGTTGGAAATGAAAAGTGTAATGATCTATGAGAAGGTGAGTACAGAGCAGTGAGAGGCGAGGGTATGCGCGTCATGACGGGTGTAGTGTGTGCATATAAGACAAAGTGAGAGAGGCGAGGGTGTGAGCATCGTGAGGGTGCAATGCGTGAAAGTAAGGCAAAGTGAAGGGTGCAGTGCATGCATGTTAGACAAAAAATTTCGTTAAGGAGAGAACACATTTGCGCATGAGCACGTGTAATTGGAGCTTTGCAACCAAAGCAATCCTGGGTTGGTGCCAACAATGAGTAATTGGAGTCTTGCAACCGAAATGAACCTGGGTCGGATATGCAGGGTCAAATGCTCCAAAAGAAGAGTTTCAAATGTTATCTTGGCACAACTCAAGGCTATGATACCCACTATTAAAAAGTTGTCACATTTGTTGTAACAAAAAATACAAGAGAGCATCTTCAGTGTTGTCGGTGCACAAAAGCCACCTTTTGTGACCACCTCTCAGTTAATGACTAATCAATGTTTCACAATATACAAAATAGTCTTGAGTATACTTGATAATATCAATCTCATCATAAAATCAAAACAAAACAATAGAAGATCATGACATCCTTCACCCCCAGCTCACGCTGCAACAACCCACGCTGCCCATCTCCCGGCGCCCTTCCCTGCCTAGTTGGCTTCAAAATTTGACGTCGTTGCCCCCAACCCAACCTACGCCAAGCCCACTGCTTCTCCAGCTGAAAAAAATTCATCAGTAGATAATTTTGTCTGAAACTTCTTTATTTTGATGAATTTGATTGTTGCCAACTATGATTGAAATTTTTAAACTCACATGAACTTGTCAAAAAAATGATTACTAGAATAAGAAATTTTTATTGTTCTTTGTTTGAATTTGTGTTATGGATATGTGAAAAAGTTGCTATCTTCTCTCTCGTGTGTGTAAAAAGATTGCCTTAATGTGTGAAATGTTGTTGAGAAATTGTACTAAAAATTTTGTCTACCAAATGTTTGATGAACTATCTTAATAAGAATTTTTTAGTGTTTAGTTGGGTTATGTTTGCATGCTTGATGTGGTTACTTTGTTTATGATGAGTTTTCTTATCTTCAAGTTTGCATATAAAATCATATTTGGTTATGTTTTAGATTTGCATAAAAAATCAGATTTTCTTACGTTTCAGATTTGCATATAGAATCAGCCCATCGCCCAGCCCACCGCTGATCTGACGGTGCACTGTCACTGCTCCGGCTATTGTTGCTTTGCTTTTTTGTGATCAAAGTCTCGCTTCAAAGATGTTGCTGAGTGCTGATTGATAGATCATATAGCGAATTGGAGAGACTGAAAATTACCCTGCATCATTATGTCATGTGTTTGTACCAGTTGAGCTTCACACATAATTGTAGTAGCTTCAACGCACATGTGCTTTAAAACATGCATTAAATACTCAATAACATCTAGCAACTCATATGTAATAAGAGAATAATTTAACACATTTTAGTTAAATGTTAGACAACTGTTAAATAATGATGCAAATATGCAATTCGATATTACCTTCTGTCGGTCAAACATAAATCTTCATGAGTGCTCTCTTGGATACCCAATATCCTCCAACACGTTGTTTAAAAATCATGTCTAGGTAGATTTTCCCTACGTATTGTATTAACATGCAATACGCAGATGTATAAAAGAATAGTCAAATTAATGAGAATGAGAGATATATTCAAATTAAAACATAAAAGCCTCAATGCATTTGAGAGTTACCTGATGCTACCTTAGTTCAACCTTGTCCTATCTGCTCCTCATTTTTCTTTGAGTTAGAAGTTTTTGTCTGATAAGCTCATTTACCAGTTTCGTCATCCCAGCCTTACTCAACTCTGGCATGGCAAACTTTTTAGAAGCAAGAGTCTCAAAATCTAATGCATGGGACATGTGTGAACGACAATCATCCCTAAGTTTTTGGAGAGATTTCTCCATGCGTAGTCCCACATTCTTCAAATCCTTGTTATTCAGAAACTTTGAGAGAAGATGGGGAATAGAGCCACCGGCTTGGCTGACTTGAAAAATGAGACACTGTCGGCTCACGCACAGCTTCAAAGTGGCGACGTCAAACAATCTTTGCATGCCAAAGGTGTGGCGCCACCGAACGCAAAGTCCTTCTATCAATTGCGGGTACAACTTGATTTAGGCGAGCCAATACTCTACGATGGATGGTTCTTTGGTGACGAGGGTATGGATGGTCTCAGAGAAATTTTAAACTGGCAGTGGCATTGCAATGGTGACTGCCATTGTTGGGAGATGAAAAGTGCAATGATCTATGAGAGAGTGAGCACTGAGTAGTGAGAAAGGCAGGGGTATGAGTGTCATGATCGGTGTAGTGCACGCATGTAAGACAAAGTGAGAGAGGCAAGGGTGTGAGCGTTGTGAGGGTGCAATGCGTGCATGTAAGACAAAGTGAATAATGCAGTGCGTGCATGTGAGTCAAAATATTCCGTTAAGGAGAGAAAACATTTGTGCGTGACCACGTGTAATTGGAGCTTTGCAACGGGAGCAATCCTGGGTCAGAGCCAACAACAAGTAATTGGAGTCTTGTAACCGGAGCGAACCTAGGTCAGACATGCATGGTCAAATGCTCCAAGGGAAGATCTTCAAATGTTATCATGACACAACTCAAGGCTTTTGTACCCATCAATAAGAAGTTGCCACATTTGTTGTAACAAAAAAAACACGAGCATCTTCTGTGTTGTCGGTGCACAAAAGCCACATTTTGTGTCCACCTCTCAATGAATGACAAATTAGCATTTCACAATATACAAAATAGTCTTGAGTACACCTGTTAATATCAATGTCATCATAAAATCAAAACAAAACAAAAGAAGATCACGGCATCCTTCACGTCTAGCCCACGCCGCAACAACCCACGTCGTCCATCCCCAGGCATCCATCTCTGCCTATCCAGCTTCAAAAATTCGGCACCGGTGCCCCTAACCCAGCCAACGCCCAACCCACCAGCACCCTGCCCAGCCCACGCCCAGCCCACTCCCAACCCACCGCTTATCCGGCTGAAAAACTTTCATCGGTAAATGATTTTGTTTGAAACTTTATTGTATTGATGATTTTGATTGTTTCCAACTATGGCTGAAATTTTTAAACTCACATGAACTTGTCAAAAAAAGGATCACTAGAATAAAAATTTTTTATTGTTTTTTGTTTGAATTTGTTTTATAGATATGTGAAAAAGTTGCTATCTTCTCTCTCGTGTGTGTAAAAAGATTGGCTTAATGTGCGAAACTTTGTTGAGAAATTGTGTTAAAAATTTTGTCTACCGAATGTTAGATGAAATGTCTTAGTAGAAATTTTTTTAGTGTTTAGTTGGGTTATGTGTGCATGCTTGATGTGGTTGCTTTCTTTATGATGAGTTTTCTTATCTGCAGCTTTGCATATAAAAATCAAATTTGGTTATGTTTTAGATTTGCATAAAAAATCAGATTTTCTTACATTTCAGATTTGCATATAGAATCAGCCCACCACCTAGCCCACCGTTGATCCGATGGTACACCATCGCTGCTCCGGATGTAGTTGCTTTGCTTTTTTGTGATCAAAGTCTCACTTCAAAGATGTTGCTGAAAGCTAATTGATAGATCATATAGCAAATTGGAGAGGCTGAAAATTATCCTACATCATTATGTCATGTGTTTGGACCAGTTGAGCATCACATGTAATTGTTGTATCTTTAATGCATGTGCTTTAGAACATGCATTAAATACTCTATAGCATCCAGCACTTCATGTGTAACAAGAGAATAATTAAACACAATTTAGTTAGATGTTAGACAACTATTAAATAATCATGCAAATATGCAATTAGATATTATCTTTTGTTGGTTGGACATAAATGTTCATGTGTGCTCCCTTGGATATCCAATATCTTCCAACCCATTGTTTAAAAACCATGTCCAGTTTGATTCTACTTACGAATTGCATTAACATGTAAGATGCATACGTATAAAAGAATAGTAAATTTAATGAGAATGAGAGATATATTCAGATTAAAACATAAAAGCTTCAATACATCCGTGAGTTACGAGGTCCTAGCTTAGCTCAACCTTGTCTTGTCTGCTCCTCAATTTTCTTTGAGTTGAAAGTTTATGTATGAGAAGCTCCATTACCAGTTCCATCATCCCTGCCTCACTCAACTCTGGCATGGCAAACTTTTTAGCAACAAGAGTCCCAAGATCTAATGCATGGGCCGCGTGTAAACCGCAATCATTCTTAAATTTTTAGATAGGTTTCTCCTTGCCTAGTCCCATAATCTTCAAATCTTTGTTATTCAAAAATTTTGAGAGAAGATGGGAAAGAGAGCCACTGGATTGGCTGATTTGAAAAATGAGACACTGTTGGCTCACGCATAGCTGCAAAGTGGTGACATCAAACAATCTTTGCTTACTAAAGGCGTGACGCCACCAGACGCCAAGTGCTACTATCAATTGGGGGTAGAACTTAATTTAGGCGAGCCAATACTCCACGATGAATGGTTCTTTGGTGACGAGGGTACAAATGGTCTATGAGAAATTTGAAAATGGCAGTGGCACTGCAATGGTGACCGCCAATGTTGGGAGATGAAAAGTGCAATGATCTATGAGAGAGTGAGCACTAAGAAGTGAGAGAGGAGAGGGTTCGAGCGTCGTGACTGGTGTAATGTGCGCATGTAAGACAGTGAGAGAGGCGAGGGTGTGAGTGTCGTGACGGTGCAGTGCGTGCATGTAAGACAAAGTGACGGGTGTAGTGCGTGCATGTGAGACAAAATATTCCGTTAAGGAGAGAACACATTTGCGCGCGACCATGTGTAATTGGAGCTTTGCAACCGAAGCAATCCTGGGTCGGAGCCAACAACGAGTAATTGGAGTCTTGCAACCGGAGCGAACCTGGGTTAGACATGCAGGGTCAAATGCTCCAAGGGAAGATCTTGGCACAACTCAATGCTTTTATACCCACCATTAAGAAGTTGCCACGTTTTTTGGAACAAAAAAAAACACGAGAGCATCTTCTGTGTTGCCGGTGCACAAAAGCCACCTTTTGTACCCACCTCTCAATGAATGACAAATCAGCATTTCACAATATACAAAATAGTCTTGAGTACACATGATAATATCAATCTCATCATAAAATCAAAACAAAACAATAGAACATCATGACATCTTTCATGCCCAGCCCACAACGGAACAACCCACGCCACCCATCCCCCGGTGCCCATCCCTGCCTAGCCGGCTTCAAAAATTCAACGCTGGTGCCCCCAACCCTGCCCAGTCCATCGGCACCACCTAGCCTACGCCCAACCCTCCGGCACCCTGCCCAGCCCACTATTGCTCCAGTTGAAAAACCTCCATCAATATATGATTATGTTTGAAACTTCTTTGTTTTGTTGATTTTGATTATTTCCAACTATGGCAGAAATGATTAAACTCACATGAACTTGTCAAAAAAAGGATCACTAGAATTATAAATTTTTATTGTTTTTTGTTTGAATTTGTGTTATGGATATATTAAAAAGTTGCTATCTTCTCTCTCGTGTGTGTAAAAAGATTGGCTTAACGTGTAAAACTTTGTTGAGAAATTGTGTTAAAAATTTTGTTTACCAAATGTTCGATGAAATGTCTTAGTAATAATGTTTTTAGTGTTTAGTTGTGTTATGTTTGCATGCTTGATGTGGTTGCTTTGTTTATGATGAATTTTCTTATCTGGAGCTTTGCCTATAAAATCAGATTTAGTTATGTTTTAGATTTGCATATAGAATCTGATTTTCTTATGTTTTAGATTTACATGTAAAATCAGCCCACCGCCCAGCCCACCGCTACTCTGACGATACACCGTCGCTACTCCGACTGTTGTTGCTTTGCCTTTATGTGATCAAAGTCTTGCTTCAGAGATGTTGCTTAAAGCTAATTGATAGATCATATTGCAAATTGGAGACTGAAAATTATTCTGCATCATTATGTCATGTGTTTGGACTAGTTGAGCTTTACATGTAATTGTGGTATCTTCCTTGTAATTTGATTCATTTTCTTTGTAGCCAAGTGCTGTATTAACTGCCTTGGTTTTTTTTTTTTCACTATATTTTGGTATGCGAATTTTTATTTAGAGTATTAAATGGGAAAAAGCCTGCCAGAAAGTGTATGTCCGAATCTATTTCTTTTACTTGTTAGTTTCAAAACCTATATAAGTATTAAAAAAGAAAAAACCACTCCAATTCAACATTAATAGAAACTGGACAAAAACATTAATGGTGGTTTCCATTGCTCTTGTTGTAACAACATTTACAAAAAAAAAAAATTAAAAATTAAAAAAAAAAACTAACAGTACAAACATTCCAGCAATTTAAATTGTTGCAAATCTAATAGTACACCATACAGCTACATACAACCATATTACGGTTAACACAACCTCACAAAAAAGACCACACTACACACACCACCACAACTTCAAGTAGTTTCATAGGCATTGATGTTGTTTGCACCAATATCAATTGTAGTTGATGAACATACAAGATCTTGAGACATGGCAAATGTAGTTGTAGAGAGATACTCCATAATTGGCCAAAAGGACTGTAAATAATTCACAAATAATGAAAATTAGATAATTGACCAAAATTACTTTGATAGAGGATATGTTATAATAAAAATTTAACTTTACTAAACTTTTTTGATCCATCAACCCCAAGTTAGTTGCCCTTATATTGTCATTCACAATATCCCTATACAAAATAAGATTTTAATGCGAATTAAATCAAAATGCATATTAATGTAAATTATTGTAAATCACAAAATTGATAAGATTACCTTGCTTGCTTATGTGAAGGACAATTGGTTCTCATGTGTCCTGTTTGCCTGCAAATGGTACATATTCTTTTCTTGATTTTCTTTTGGATTTTTTTGTTTCAAAGATTTTGGTTTTCCTCTACAATGAATATGTACAGGATCTTGCGAAGTAAATGTAAGGTTTGATAGTACTTGGCTGTTTAACACAGGACCCTTGGCGCTTCCTACATCATCATCCTTTTTTTATCTTTATCACAATGGTCATCCATTGTGAGAAGCTCGTGATGAAGCTTTTGTAAACCAATCCCAAGATGTTCATATTTTCTTTTTGATTGGCATCCCGCTTCTACAATTTCATAAAATTGCAACAATAAGTTATTTCTTATCAAGGTGGAAGAATTTGGTTTTCCTGCTTGATTATCATCACTAGATATGCCAAGTATAATACGACTCTTGGCATTGATCGTCCATTTTTCTAGAGCATAATATTGGAGAATAGTATCCACCAAAGATTTCTTCACAAAAATTTGAAGAATGTGCTTACATAGAATTTCAATAAATTCAAACTTGTGGCGTGTACAAGTAGCTTTCTTCTCAAGAACTTCAAATGCAACTTCATAAAATGAACTTTCTCTCCCATGAAGGGCCACCCTATATATCTTCACCCCTCATTCTTTCTGATGTTTAGATGAGTAGTAATTTTGACTATTAAATAGCTCTCTTGAAATATCAAAAAAGACTTTCTTGTGTAAAACTTTGCCGCCTCTGCTTCCATCTTGTAACATGTTTTCAAAATCGGTCTAGAAGTTTTTGTTTTAACATCTTTCTTTCTCTTTAAAATAACGTGCATCCATTGCTTTTTCATATTGATAGACAAAGTCACTCACCATTGTGCTTGAATGGACATAATCTTTAAAAAACTTATTCATACTCTCACTCCTTTGAGTAGTAGACATGTCGGCACAAAATGTTGTTCACAAGTAAGCCGGCATCCACTTTTCATGTTGTCTATAAAGATTTTTTAACCAATCCTTCTCTCCCAACTCATACTTGTGTACAAATTCACTCCATTCGGTCTCAAAATTTTTAATTGTGATTGTATTATGAATACAATGCCAAAAATCTCCTTGGAAGGATGAATATTTATTATATATATGAGCCAAATGTTCTGAAACTTTTTGTAAAATATGCCACAAACACAATCAATGAGTGGTATTTGGTAGTACCTCTGCAATTGTCTTAACTATAACCTTGTCATTGTCTGTACTAATTGTAGAAGGAGCACGCCCAAGCATTGCCTCAAGCCATGTTTTCAACAACCACGTGCAAGATTCAGCAGTTTCATTTATGAGCAAAGCACATCCAAACATCATAGATTGATGATAATGGTTAACTCCAATAAAAGGAACAAAAAGCATCTTATAACAATTTGTCAAGTAAGTAGCAACATCTCCAAAATATTGGTTCGCAGCTCGTGATCTACCATCTGCCCAAAAGCAATTGCCCATGCATCCATTTTCATCAACTTGTATTGCATAAACATAACCCGAATTTTTGCTTTGTCTCTCTCGAAAATAATTGTACATTTTTTGTGCATCTCCCTCTCCAAAAATAATTCTTTTATTGCCTAAGTGATTTTGAACATCTTTAGCAATACAACTAATATTATGGTCATCACCAGATTTTTTACTCAACACCGACATTATCTTTCTTGGAACTACACCAGACTCAATGAGTGTATCCATAAGCCATTTTTGGACACTTGTTATCACTCTATGTCCACGAAGCAAACTTGTACTTCTAGGAGAAATGAGGTCATGATTATGTTTAATTATGAACTTACATACAATCCATCTTAACTCCACATTCTTCAAACCCATAAGTGCTCTACATCCTATCCTTGTTTCTGCAGGCTCCAAATTTGTATAAATTTTGTTTTGAGACTTTTTATCACGAAACCCTTCCCTTGAACAAACATATTATATTGCAATTAATGACTTATCCTTCGATAGTCGACTATGACTTCTGCAAATACTAAAACCTATTTGCGTTGCATAAGCATTATAACATGCATGAGCATCTTCTAATTCATCAAATTTCATACTAAGACGTGGTTACACATTACCATTAGATAAAGAAAAGCGGACAGTAGGTTGCTTCAAATTACTTTGATCTTCTACCATTAGAATATCAGCGTGTCCATCTTCAATATTCTCATCACCCTATGAGATTATGTCAAATTCTTCACTATTAGTACTCATTCTAGTGATCTTGCAAGAGCATGCAAATATAACCGAACTAAACATTAAAAACATTCTTACTAAGACATTTCATCAAACACTTGGTAGACAAATTTTCAGCAAATCTTTTTAAATACCCACCCTCTAAAAACACATACGAGAGAAGTTAGCAACTTTTTCATATATCTATAACACAAATTCAAACGAAAAACATTAAACATTTCTCATTCTAGTGATCTTTTTTTGATAAGTTCATGTGAGTTTAATCATTTTTGCCATAGTTGGAAACAATCAAAATCATCAATAAAAAGAAGTTTCAAACAAAATTATTAATGCAGAATATTTCCAACTAATATTTTAGGAAAAATGAAACATGGATTTAGTAAGAGTGGGCCATTGAAATATCAAGCTCACTGTGTCGCAAGACCTGTAAGAGGTTATATATATGCCCTTGAAATGAAATGACCAGCTACAAGAATATGTCTGGACATTAGATACCATGGGCAAAAATGACTATCTTCTTACACGACAAAACCAAATACTAGATTACTTAACACTTGTGGAACAGCAACAACTATGGACAATGATTTGTAAATCAACTTACCGGTGGAGGAATTTCGAAGCTGGCTGGGCGGCTTAGGCTAGACACTGTGGGCCCACCAATGTGGGATTTTCGAAGTCGGCTAGGCGGGGGATGGGCAGTTTGGGCTGGGCAGTGACGGCGTGTTGCAACGTCAAGGTTTGGGTCATTACAACGTGAAGGTTTGTTTGTTGTTTTGATTTGATGTTGAGATTGGTATTATCAAGTGTAGTCAAGACTATTTTGTATCTTGTGAAATGCTGATTTGTCATTCATTGAGTGATAGGCACAAAAGGTAGCTTTTGTACCACAAACACATTGAAGATATTCTAAAAAAACACATGTTAACAAAATATATGATTTATGTATTGCATTAACATAAGAAGCATGCTACTAGGATTCCAAATACGTATTGCATTAACATACTCTCTTGTAAGTTTGTACTACTCATCATGTGTTCTACTTAGCAAATCAAACACCATTCTATTGGCACGGTGACAACTCAGCAAGGACATCTCCACATTGTAATCCCTTCTAACCATTTTTTTCAAAGCACTAGCCTTCCAATCAGGCTAATCCTGAAACCTTTTGATGTTTCGGTGTGACGCCCACTTGATTGTTGCTCTTTTGTTTTGGTAATGGCTTCCACAGTTATGGACATCAAATAATGTCTTTATTTGAAAGTATTTCTTATCAATTGTTCATGATGCATATACTCTCTAACCACATTGTTTCTTACAAAAGATTGATACACGGTTTTTCTCGTTATACATATCTGTGTAATTGAAATAATTATGCACTGCATATACCTGTATTGCCTCTTTAAATTGAGATGGTTATGTAAACTTCAACCCACTCGTATTTCAACCTTCTCTTTATAGTCTTGCAATTCTTTCCATTGCGGATACTTCTTTCTATTGCATTTGGGTGACCCTTCACCATCATCTTCACTATCTACACTACATAGATCAAGACTTTTCACAACCTCTTCATTTGGCTGTTTGGATTTACCCTTATACTGATTGTCCTACTCCTTAAATGATGATGCTACACCCCATAGCTGGAACCACTTGGATGTAGCCTCCTTAGCATCACATTTTCTAACACAAATGTCCTATTCCTCTCCATCAGTCACGTCAAGATCACTTCATGGAAGTTGAATTTCATCTTCATTATCTTCTCCATTATCTTCTCTATGTAAAGGGGGCTACCTTGCGCTGCTTGGCAACATGCTTCTGCCTTGTGGGCTGCCTGGCTCTGGACTGCTTGGTTGTAGATTGCCTGGCTACATGCTTTTTCCTGGTAGCATGCTTCTTTTGTGATTGGTTCCCCTTGGTAGTTTGCTGCTTGGTAGACTGTTGGATGGTAAGCTACTGTGGGGGCTGCTCTTCTGTTAGCAGCTCTTCATATCCATAGCCATCTCCCATATCCATCCCCATCCCCATCTCCATCTCCATCTCCAACTCCAACTCCAACTACATCTCCATTTCCATCTTTATGTAGGAGAAATTTGAGAAAATTGTTATTTTAATTATGCATGTGTATTTTAGTTTTCTTTTTTCAATAAGGATTGGGTTTTTCCTTTCCTATTAGGATTTATTTTCCTTTTCCTATTAGGATTTGTATTCACTTTCTAATTAGGTTTGCTTTTCTTTTTTCTTATTAATTTAGGAGGTGTCTAGCCTATATAAAGGCATCTAGTCTTTGTTATTTTTCAATTCAGTTTATATTATCAATTAAATTTAAGTTTTTCAGAGTTATTTTTCTGTTTGCTTATTTGGGGCACTTAGGGATTTTATCTTCCCTATTTGTTATTTTCTCTTTTCCTGCATTCCCTTTTTAATCTTCAATTCTTAGTTTCTGCTATTATTATATGTTTTCAAAACAATCTTAGCTCTGCCCGGCATCAGTTGGTATCAAAGCATAGCGTCTTCTTGGGATGAATTTTTTTCATTAGTTTTTCAAGACTCGTGGTCGTGGTCGACGTGGACAGGTTCCTAATGAGGAAGTCCCTTACCATGAGCGCAATATACAAGACGTGATGATTGAGGATTTGCAGAGGCAGGTTGTGGAATTAACCCAGTGTCTAGCGGCGCAAAACTTAGAGATGTATTGCGATAGATGGTCGCAATTCAAAATCCAATTTCGAGAACCCATATCACAAGTCTGTTTTGTTTCAGGAACAACGTGTTCGGGATGAACGACATGGAGACTTAGACTTCAGAGTTAAGTTTGTTGATGAAGAGTTTCAACATGAAGAAGACATTGAAGATCCTTCTCAATGTTTTGTGCATTGGAATCCTCCACCAACTTATGATACATATGTCGACGATGAAGATCTTATAGAGGTGACGGTAAATTTTATTTTCAAAGAGGAAGAAATATTTGATCCTTTTTGGGAGATTTATATGTCGTACGAATGTGAGAAGATAAATGAATACCGTGTGAAGATTGAAGTATCTCAATATGATATAAAGAGTTTTCAAACTACTATTCCCAGTCATGTTTTGATGGGTTGTAAATTATTTCTCTTTCGGTATCAAGTTGCATTGATGTTGAGAAGTACATGATGGAAGGAATTAAGGGGGCATCCAAAAGATCGAGGAAAATATGATTTGAACTCGAGGGTGAGTTCTTTCCAACTCGGAGAAATTGATGCATGAGAAATTTGAGAAAATTGTTACTTTAATTATGCATGTGTGTTTTAGTTTTCTTTTTTTTAATAAGGATTGGGTTTTTCCTTTCTTATTAGGATTTGTTTTCCTTTTCCTATTACGATTTGTATACATTTTCTAATTAGGTTTGCTTTTCTTTTTCCTTGTTAATTTAGGAGGTGCCTAACCTATATAAAGGCAACTAGTCTTTGTTATTTTTCAATTCAGTTTATATTATCAATTAAATTTAGGAAAAAATATAAAAAAGCCCTCCATACTGACAGCCATTTGTGAGTTGGCCCCCCAATGTTCAAAAGGTACTAAAGTAGCCCAACAAAGTTCCAAAATGTGTCAAAATGGCCACTCCATTAGTCAGCCCCATCAATTTGGATGAAAAATGCATCACGTGCTATTTTTTGACTTAAAGGTACGAAAATGCCCTTTTTTGAAAACATAAATTTTATCCCCCTCAAGCGACGTCGTTTGGCCTAGGATCATGAGCACAAGACATTTAACTTCATCACTGAAGTTTGCACCTCCGGCACTCTGAGGGAGTATAGGAGGAAGCACCGGCATGTGTCAATCAAGGCCTTGAAGAATTGGCTGAGATAGATATTGAGGACTAAAACACAGAACAACCATAAATGTGATTAAAACGTCTGAAACCCATATACTAAATACTAAAAAAAAAAAAAAAAAAAACCACTCGTCGGGACTTTAGTTGAACAAACCAAAACTACCAAAATTTTATTCTTGGAAAATATTGCAGAAAGAGCAAAGTACATACCTTGATCTCTTCGACTTCTCCGAGGTGGTCTCATTTTTACTCCTCCGACATACAACGTCGAGTTACCAACACTACAAACGTCTCCTCTGACATGCTCAGATTAGATCAGACCATGCCGCACAGTCAATTTCCTTTCAAAGCAATCGATAATCCAACAACTCCAAACCCAAATCCAGACCAACACGAGAATCCAAACAATCGCAATCGCAGATATGGGAAGCTTTGGGGGAAATTCAGAATTTGGGTGGGTTATTCTAAACCTAGGGCACGAACGGGAAAATGGGGAAATAGGGAATGAATTTCATTTTTTTATTTTTATTATATATATATATTATGTTGGTGTTGAGGTGAATTTACATGTAATTACATTAAGATAAGATAAAACAAAAGAGAAAAAAAAATGACACGTGTCACAATATTAAGGGCGGTGATGTGGCAATTTGTTAGTTTGAGCTAATGAAATCTAACGTAGGTACTAAGTTGGTATTTTCCCATAAGTCAAGTACCATTTGTGATACGATTTGAAACTTAGGTGAAAAAAAATTAAAAAGTAAAAAACCTAGGTACTAGAAATGTAATTAACCCTTTAATCTAACCTATAAGTCGCCCATTTTGTGACTCTACGAGCTATGTTTGATCCTACACTTGACATGGTGGTTGGCTCTCATACTAAATAATACAAATTTTGGGAAAAACTTACCCTTAAAAATCGACTTGTAAGAGGAGGCTGTCCAAGAGCTTTTATATACATGGGTAAGATTGTACTTAAGTCATGTAAGACACTCAGAATCGTAGCAAAGTTCCTCCCCCAAAAAGCTTTTTTCTTTCAAGTTCATAAAGCTGAATATGATTCACCTTATATTAAATATTCAATCAAAAACTTCAAGAACTGTCACAATAGAAGAAATTGACATTGATCAACTCTTTAACCCACATATTCCCTTCCTATGATTCATATGCCAATAGACTAAAATTAAATAAATAATGTTAGGAATCGGGCCGATCAGATAGTCCAACTATTGAGATGGGTTGTAAAGAGCGTCCCAGAGATCAGTGAGGCCCAAAACCAAGCCCATTATTTGTGCAAATCATGGCATGGATTTCTAAGATTCTTCGGGAAATGCTATAGGAAATCTTAGATATTTTTTACCGAGAATACATGTAATAACACCACAATGCCAGGATTTTCAGGATCACATCAATCCCGAGAAACGGGAGATCTAATCGATGTCAATTGCAACACCCTCCTATATAAGGAGGACTCAATACAAGCCAAAGAGGTCAACTTTTTGTGAATAAGAGTTGGTGTTATCTTCTAAAAAGAAAATCACTAACTTAGGCACTATAGCTATCCCAACGCCGGCACATCCTCATAAGCTCTTTTGTCTGATCTCTTTTTGCAAGTTTCTATTTGTCCAGTGCAAGTGTTTACCCAACTGGAAACTTTTCCAATAGTTTGGTGTCGTATGTGGGACAATTATTCATTTCTAGACAAAATCCGCAATGGTGAATACACGCTGAAGGAAAACCATAAACTGGTCTCTACTACAAGGAGGAGGAGGTGCTCCTAATCCAAGGATTCTGGTAGGTGTGCAAACTACCAAAGCCCCTACCAAAACAAGAACAGGAAGAAGATAGTGAAGAAGTCCAACATAGTCAAATCAAGCACCATAATCATATTGCCGAGCATGGGTCGCGACATGCTAATAATCAAGAGGATTTGAATGGACTTTACGCAATTGTGGAAGATCTTAAGTTCAAATATGACAAGATGTCACAGAAAGAGTAAGGGAAGCGATCAGTGGTTGATGACTTGCCATAGAACACCAACTTAGCTTTCACTAATTAGGTGTTGAAGTTTCCTTTACCCGATAAATTCAAGGTTCCCCAAGTGGAGAAATATAGCAGAAGTGCAGAACCGAGGACTCAATGGCACATGGAGAGCTAAAAAACACATTTGGTCCTTCATGAGACCCCGGATGAAATAGCTTGCCAAGCTTTTCCTCTTACTCGCATGGAAAGTGAAGATTAATCGAAAAAGAGTCAAACCCGTTCAATCTACCTTAGTAGGTTTTGCAGGAGAAAGGGTTCAATCAGTAGGGGGTAATCACACTCCCAATAATAACTGGGAATCTCCCTATACAAGTTACCATGATGGTTGATTTTCTGGTGATAGACCATCTTTCGGCGTACAACGTTATAGTTGGAAGGCCAACTTTAAATAAGTTACGACCAATAGCTTCAACCCATCACTGGAAGATGAAATTTCCAACCGATAATGGGGTTGGTGATTTCAAAGGAGATGAGATGGCGGTTAAGAGATGTTACAATACAACTTTGAAAGAGCCGATCAGAAATGAGAGTTTGTCTGTAAGAGTTGGATGTGAGACAAGGAGATATTGCAAAATAGAGAACTGGTCAAAGAATTAGAAGAAATTTCAATCGGTGAGCCTAACAAAAAGGTCAAAATTGGGTCACAACTAGCCTAAGAGATTCGGGAGGAGTTAATTGGTTCCCTTTAAGACTATGGTGATATATTTGCATGGACTCATGAATATATGCTGGGGATAGATCCCTCGGTAATTGTCCACCAATTGACCATAGACGTAGCGACCCAACCAGTGAAGCAGTAGAGACGAAGCTTTGCCCCCGAGCGAAACTAAGCAGCCAAGAATGAAGTGGAGAAATTGCTCCAAGCATGTTTTTTCAAGGAGGTCCATTATCTTGAGTGGCTTGTGAATGTAGTGCTAGTTAAGAAGTCTAACGACAAATGGAGAATGTGTGCAGACTTCACAAACTTCAATAAGGCATGTCAAAAGGATAGGTTTTCACTCCCTTAGATAGACCTTTTGGTTGACTCAACTTCGGGGTACAATCTCCTCGGCTTTAAGTATGCATTCTTAAAATATAACTAGATTTATATGCATGCGATGGGCCAAGAGAAAAAGTTTTCAGCATGATTGATGGCTATAATGTTACAAAGTCATGCCTTTCGAACTAAAGAATCATTACGAAAGGAAGATTATTTCCTAACATTAATTAAATGCCAAGAATTATATATTTTTTGGTAGTTAGTAAATAATGGTGGTGGAGTGTCAAGAAAATTACATCCTAGTACATAACCTAGCACATGAGAATACCATAAAGCTCTGGCAAATAAGTCTGCCAAGAAGTCCTGACATATAATAATGTGCCAGAATTTATAACTTGCATATTTTCATATGCCAAAGAGTGGGAGATTCTGGCGCATGAAAATGTCCTAGTAAGTTATAAATCCTGGCACATAATATGTACCAAGATATATACAAAACTAGTGGCACACTCATGTGCCACCAAATTGGTGGCACTTAAAAATTGATTTATTCGGAAGTATTTATTTTAATACCAGAAATTGTTTTTTTTTTTTTTAATTTTTTTTATTTAAAGCCAAATTTGGTGCCACCTAATGATAAATTAAATATAAATTAAGAGAGATAATAATCATAGACATCAAAAACATAATACAAAATAATTAATTGCTAATAAACATATATAACCGCAACCACATCATCGTTCCTTACAAATTTACTACCAATTTATATCATTGTTCCTTAATAGCAAAATACAGACATACAAAATACAACAAATTCACATAATTGTTCATTACAAATCTACTACAGTTAAATATAACCACCAGAATAAAAGGGTCCCTCGTGTTCAACCGGTTCCAGAGAAGCCTAAGCCTTCAATAATAAATAGTATAGCACACTTTTTGATATATATTTTTTTACCCATAAGCTACGACATGTTCTTCATGTTGCAATTGATGGAAATGTGGAGAATCATCCTGAGAATAATACTTAGAATGAAAAAATTATACGAAATGCATGTGAAAAGAAATTAATTAGAATGATTTAACATATGAAATCCTGATAGAATGATAAAGGTCAATTATTTCTGTAGACATTTTTCGATTGATTCAACATAATGATATTCTTCAAAAACAACAATATAGTAGCAATAATATAAAAATATTGCAAAACTTCAAAGGGATCTTTGATTACAGGAAGGTAGGGATTGAAAAAAGACAAACGCTCTCTCTTCCTTCTTTTTCCAAGTCTCTTCTCACATTAGGGTTAGGTTTTTCTGAGGTTGAAGATGGTTGAGGGTCAAAGAATAAGGCTTATATAGAGGGTAGAGGTGTGTCTTGCTCTGAAAAAAGTAGAGAATGGGTTAAAATTGCTTTTCAAAATTGGCAATGAGCGCTCGGGTACTGTTGAGTGAGCGCTCGGGTACTATTTACATGATAGGTAAAAAGGTTCAGGCGTATGTTTGGGCTTTACCCAATGGATTGAAGACTGGTCAGTGAACACTCGTGTGGTACCCTAGCACGCGCTTGGCGAGTGAGGTGGTTTGGGGTTTTTGCCTCCAAAAGTCTCAAGGGGTTGGGTTCTTTAAAAAATGTTTAGGTCTCTTGGTTTAAGATTTGTTTTAAGGAAACATTAACCGCTAAAGTAAGAAATCCTTAACTTTGAAAACAGATGTTTTGTCTGGGTATTACAATATGTGTGAAGAAATACTATGAAGGTACATAAGTCTTGAGCTTATTTTGACAGATTTGGTGTAATAAGGATTCAAGAGAAGAAGACGCAGGGGTCGATCTATTGGCTCATTTGGGCTCCACAACTGATGAAGAGATAAAAGACTCAGAGGAGAAGGTGCAGGTGTTAGCCGAGCTAGCAATTGCTAAAACAACGCAAGTATTGCAAGTAGAGACAAGCCCAAATTGGGCCGAAGAAATAATCCGATTATGGAAAGAGGTAAAACTCCATGAGGATCGACGAAAGTCGCAAATAGTAAGGATGTAGTATGCTCACTATATTTTGATTGGCGATGCCCTATACAAGAGGGGATACACATTGCCCCTCCTTAAGTGTATCTAAAAGAAAGAGGCATGGTACATCCTATGAGAAATACACGAAGGCATATATAGTAGCTACTCATAAGGTCGGATGTTGGCCCACAAGAAAGTTGGGCCCGGGTATTATTGGCCTCAAACGAACAAATAATCGCTTGAGATGGTGAAGAATTGTGACAAGTGCCAGAGATTTGCCAATTTCATAAAAAATCCCGTAGGTGTTAAGTTCAATCTCCTCACCTTAGCCTTCCGCACAATGGGGGTAGACCTTGTTGGTCCATCCCAAGGAAAATGGGGAGTTAAGTTTGTGTTCATGGTCGTAGACTATTTTACAAAATGGGTAGAAGCATAGGCTCTCACAAACATAACAACTAGCAACATTAAAAATTTCCTCTTAAAATCGGTGGTGTGTTGCTATGAAGTTCTGTATGCTCTAATCACAAACAATGAAATGCAGTTCGATTGCGAGCCTTTCTAAGAATGGTGTTCCGCACTGCACATCAAGAACTACTCCTCTCCGGGGCATCCCAAAACAAATAGACAAGTACAAGTAACTAATAAAACCATCTTCAATATTTTGATGAAGAAGTTGGGAGAAAAGAAGGCACTATGCTTCAGCACAGATTCATTAGTCCTTATTGAAATTGGATCTGCCCGTTTCTGAGTATATAACTATATTCTGGGGCTCAATGATGAAGGTATAAAAAATCTTTGATAGTGAAATAAAGACAAATAAGAAAATATCAATCACCACACAATTAACACAAGGATTTTGGTAAATAAGGGGAAACCTTTTGAAAAACTCTTTAAAAGTAAAACCACTCTAGGGAAGTCAAAACCTAGGAAATCAATCCACTATATAATAATAAGGATTATAAGAAGTTCACACTTACAAAACCTTTAAAGTTGACACTCTCTTGCATAAGAAAAGCGATCCACTTGACTTCTACCGTAATAATCCTTCTAGAACATTTAAACAATTGTTCTACTTGATCTCCTTTACCAGAACTACGATAGGCTTCTATTGTTGTTGATGAAAGGTTGTGGTATATAAAAAAAACTTTAAGAGATGAGCAATTGAAAGCAGAAAAACCTAAACTTTATAGAAGGAAAAAAAAAAAAAAAAAACTTTTTTTTAAAAAAAAATATTGCCTCTAATACTTACAAAATTTGCGCTTCAAAGCCCTTAAATAGACTTGAGAACGTAGCCCTAAAATCATAAAGTCGGTTCCCAAAATGTGCAGATTTTCATACTTCTATTTATGACCCGTTTTTTACCCATTAAACATTAGAATTAGAATCATGAAATACAAAGTTGTATAATTTTGAGTCACATTTTCAACACCATCAAGTTTGCTTCAATCAGAGATCGAAATCAAAATTTATGACCATTTTAGTCCAACTAGGTCAATATTGACAACATAAACAAACTTTAATAAATATGTCTTGGATCAACTTTTTCACTAAATTAACCCAAAACTAAAACTTACAACCATATATATTTTGACATTGAATTTGCCAACATTAAAAACCTACCAATTTCATTAAAGAGAAAGTTACAAATTATGGCATTCAGTTTATGTACATTTTTACACTTGATCAAGTTGTAGGCATATTTACTAAGGGACTCACTAGTTCTGGATTCTGTTTTTTACAGGACAAATGGAAGGTTTGCTCACCCATTAGTTTGCAGGGGGTATTAAGATAATCATTGATAATCTAGCTTTATATTTTATCTTCTATTTGTATTTTCAAATCTCTATAACTTATCATTAGAAGAAGTGTATGAATCATTTGTAACATAATTGTACTCAAGGTTCTTTATATAGTGAATACACACGACTGTTTTGGATTATCAACCAAAACAGATTTTCACATTTTACAGAGATAAGTCATTGATTTTTTTTTTTTTTCTAGTATCCATTACAAATTAATTCTATTATAGCTAAAATAAAAATTATTCATACATCCTTTTCTTCTGGTCTTCCTCTTCAACTAGGTTAAAGATGGACACAGTTATTCATACAAAACACACCCTATATAGTACAATAGTAGCAACATTAGACGACTTTATTGCTCCAAATCTTCCTTCTCGGTCTTGAACTTGTAGGTTCAGAAAATATATCCCAACTTTCAAGTGAACCTAATATTGATCACAACTATTCCATTGTCACAACCAAATGCAATCCTGTAAGAAGTAGGCATATTAGTAAGGATATATAGTGATATTTATGGTTAAATATTAAAGTGGGAAGCAGATAAGTTTTCCTACAATTGCAGACAAAATCTAATGCCTTATTATATATGAACATCTATGAATGATTTTATCGTTCCCATATTTTGAGAAAATAAACAAATAATGAGAACTATTTAGAAGCTATCAATAATATATCAAGAATCTTACTGGTTTGATCCTTTCTTGTATCCAATATCCCAAACTCTTCCAAGATCATAGTTCAATGTGTTCTCAAGCCTGCAAGTTAGTGAGAACTATTTAGAAGCTTTGAAACAGAAATATAGCATTAAAAAGTTTCTAATAAATTCCAATTTATGCAGAAGTTTCCAAGCAACAATTGTTAAAATATATGACTTTTCCTTATTGATTTGATTTGTATATCATATTCTCTCCACTTAAGACAGTTTCCCTACAAATAGAAACTTTCTTATTTTTAAACAAATCAAGTTAAATAAGAGTAAAATATAGCCATGACGACAATAATCAATGGTGGATGTAGGCCTTTAAAGTAGGGATGGCAAAATGGGTTGGTGGGTCAATCCGAATACGACCCGGGTGATCCACCACCCGATTAGTTAAACCCGAACACGACCCGTTTAGATAAACGGGTTGAACTCTAAAACATGGACCCGACACGACCTGTTTGACCTGTTTCGAATAACGGGTCATGTCGGGTTGACACGATCCGACATGACCCGTTTACTTACAAGGTGTAGCGATACGACCGGACCCAACTTGACATGTTTAAAGGAAAAATAATGTAATAATTAATAATACCATTGGGATTCAATAGAATTCACAAATTACAATATGGTAAAAACATAATAGGTATAATTGTTAACAAATTGGCATTCAATAAAAACATTCACAAAGATTTGCATTTTTCAACTCCATCATAGCAAATAGAAAATTTCAAAGTACAAAGTTTACATGGTAAATACGTTAAGGCTTTAGTTTAGGCTTTTTTTTGTTTTTTTTTTTTTAAACGGAAATAAACGGGTCATAAAAGGGTTGACCCGATTATGACCCAAACCCGTTTAGATCAAACTCAAAGGTTCACGAGTCGTGTCAAAATTGCCAGCCTTACTTTAAAACCGAACTAGCTTCTTTTCTTCTCTTTACTTTCACTTTTCTTCTCCTATTTTAAAGTTTATACAAAATTCTACAACAATAGAAGGAAGCATCTATATACGCATCATACAAAATGTTACCTATAGGTGGTTGTATCCCATATGCAAATAGTCCCATCCTCAGAGCCTGTAATAATTATGGGAAGCTCTGGATGAGCACAAATTGATGTCACATTGTGCTTGTGGCCTTCTAGAGTTTGCAGACAAGTTTTGCCATGATAGTCCCACACCTATCCTTATAAAATTATTCAAATTAGTACATTGAAATTGTTACCCACTAAGGGCACAAGCATATGAAACATCTCTGCATATATAGCTGAAAAAGAAGGGTGAAAGTGTTGCAAACCTTAGCAGTAAAATCATCAGAACCAGTTACTAATTTTGGTTCATCACCACCTGCGAAGTAATCAATGCAGTTGACACCATTCAAATGGCCCTCTAATGTACAATTTGGAGTAGGAGAGTGAAGATTCCATGCCTATAAGGGAGGGGAGCCATTACCAAATTGTAATTGACACAACCAAAATAATGGAATAACATAGGGAAAATTATGAAGGCAAGAAACAAGAAATTTGAACTTCAAGGCTCAATCCAAACGACGGTATCTTTAGAACATATTTTGTCCTATTTCTTAAGTGCTAAGGGGTTTTTGACAAACTGTTGCTAGGATAAAATGTAGTCATTTTTCTAGAGTGAATTGAAATACCCTTAAAATGATAATATGCCATATTTTTAATAGGTAACATTTTTCAAGCGTTTTGATACCTAAAAACAGCTTAAATCACGTAATTTGAGAATCTACAATTTTAAAGAAATTGTAGGAGATCACAATCCGTGCTTGTGTGTCTTTACATTATAGTGATTTGGACGGTCAAAAATCATTTGATCCAATGGTCACAAATTGTAACCACCAAATCAAATTTAATTGACACATTAAATAACATATTAATCTCTTTCGAAATTTGAAAGATGTAACTATTTCAATTAAATGCATATATTATTATTTGAAATATCTAAAATACAATACCTTTATGGTGCCATCAAGTGATGAGGTTGCAAAAGTAAGGTTGTCTTTTGGATTAAATGCAACTTGCATCACATAATGTGAATGCCCTTCAAAGGTCTGACTGCACACCCAACCCTTCTCCCAATCCCAAAGCTTTATGAGCTTGTCGTCCGATGCTGATAGCACATACGGAAGCGTAGGATGGACGGCCACACACCTAATATAATCCTCATGTGCCTCAAACTCTTTGATTTTCTCTTGTGTCTTATAATTGTATACACGAATAAACTTGTCATCTCCTCCTGCAACAATCCACTGCTTACGTGCTATAAACTTTGCTGACCTCACTGCAACCACAAAAAAACACATGTTTAGAAAACACACACACATATATATATAACTTCTGAAGAAAATTAATAGGATCATCGTCAATAGGAGAAAGCAAATATTTGTAAGTGTTGATTACCTGGAGACTCAGTGAGCTTGAAAGATTTCTCCAGAGTCTGGCATTGTATAATTAAAAAATAAATAAATTAGCACCAAATGTTTTTACAACATAAATTACAAGTGAAAAGTTTTAAAAAAACATAAATTTTAGTAATCTTATTAGCAATATTTTAGATATTTGTAACTTCCATAAATTTTCTAGTTACCCGACTGTTTTGACTGAGTTGGCAGGTGTGGAAATGCTCAGAAATTGGGAATTTTTTTAAGAATAATTTTATTTAGTAGACTATCAGACAACATGATACTGTGGTAGTGAAAATCAGTCATAAACTCAACTCTTATATAACTACTATAAAAAAAAGAGCAATGCAATAAACTCAACTCTTATATAACTACTATATATATAACTGGGCTGATGTAGAATGCTCATAAACTATTGGATCAACCTTTTTAAAAAAATGTTCATAAATCCAATGGTTGATGGGCACTTCACATGCATCAGCCAAGTTGTATAAGAGCTGAGTTTTTAGAATTACTCAAAAGAAAAAAATCAAATGCTGATTTTCACTGGTAAGTCATTTGAGTTGTAAGAGAGCCTATTAAATAGTTTTTTTTTATTATTATTATTTTAATAAGAAAC
The DNA here is from genome assembly GCF_965113065.1 of Corylus avellana. Taxonomy (NCBI): domain Eukaryota; kingdom Viridiplantae; phylum Streptophyta; class Magnoliopsida; order Fagales; family Betulaceae; genus Corylus; species Corylus avellana. The sequence continues at coordinate 18,997,236 of NC_142495.1, read as the reverse complement.
TGTTATTAAAGGCAGGCCTAACCTGTGATTGGTAGTTCCAGATACATAGTGTTCCCGAATACAAACTTGCTAGAATCCTGCATCAGAAAGCATTTTATGCAGCATATTTTAGGCATGAAGAATATATTTTCGTTTACTGGAAAATGAAATTATATATATATTAAAAAAAAAAAAGAAGTGTGGTAAAAGATATTATTAAACTTTTGCACTAAAGAGATATGTAAAATATTAATTACCATGGCTCACTTGGATGAAAATCCACAGATTTTACTCTTTCTGAATTTTGAACATATTCTTTCTAATCAAGAAATCACTCATCAGGTTAGTTAAACAGTTTGAATTAAAAAATAAAATAAATAAATTCGTTTAACAAAGACTTCACCTACTTACAAAATGCAGAAAATAAGACAAGCAAAACATAAAATTACCTCAATTTTGAGTGAGACAGACTGTTGCATATACCAGAAGCACAAACTTATCAGTCCATTAATATTCAAATCTAATAATTCTCAATTAAACTCAACAAATTGTAATTAAAAATTATAACTTTGCATGGAATACTGTATCTTTTAAAGGAGTTTTTTTTAAAAAAAAAAAAAATTAAAAGAGGTATATATATAAAGAGAAAAGAAAAAGTACTAGTAACTCACCATTTTCACGTACAGCTGAGATCGATATGGTGGAAGGCTATGGATGATTAAAAATATCCTGTAAACTTGATAGATTGTGAGTGAGAAATATTGGAGCAGCGTATCTATTTATATACATTTCTGGATGCTTTCCAGTTAAGCAATAATGGATATTTTTTTCATTTGTTTTTTTTTTTGACTTTGAATATTTTTCAATGCTTCCAAACCTATGACTTATCTTCTCCCCATGTTGTCATCCGATGAACTCCGACCCGTTGATTTTTCTTGCACTTTAGCATGGACGGGAGAGATTGAGTTTTGTAGGAGTCCTCCCTATGTTGTCACCCGACGCACTCTTTCCCGTTGATTACTCTTACGAGTTAGAATAGACGGCAGAGATTAATGATTATTATTATTATATCTTTTCTGGGCAACTACAGGGGAAGGGGAAGAAGAGGTTTCGGAATGATTTGATTTGAAGAAGAGAGAGAGAGAGAGGTTGATTAGCAGCACGTGCTTTGGAGTTTGAACGGGTCAAAATAAGTTATTCTACAAGTCAACATAATGTTTCAATGTCTATCATATGTATGATAATGCTATACATTCTTTTATTTTTAAAGTATATACAGTGAGATTTTTTTATAGTATTTAGATAAGGAGGCCTTTTTTTTATTATTATTTTAATTGAAAGATTGAGAAGATATTACAAATTACTTGATAGTTTTATTTTTTTAAAAGTAAAAAAGCTACGTGAAGGAGATTATCTGTAGTTATTCTAATTTAACGTGACTATAGTAGCGTTTCCCTATTATGATCTTTACATGAGAGACCTAGACGATAGAAGCAAGCATTTCTATGACCTGATTCAACCCTATCAAGGTATGAGTGGGACTGAAGACGGCTAATACTAATAGGATTAAAAATTCTTATTTCGGGAGTCGTAATCTTGACCTAATATATGTTCAACCATTTTAAAAATTTTCTTGAGGCTACTGAATCACATGATAAATTACTTGATAGTTAAAAAGAGATAAATGTACTTTTTCTTAACCTTTTTATTTTTTATTTTATTTTTAAGAATAAAACTTCGGAAAAATGATAAAAATTATTATCTCAACCATCTCCGTATAGTGAATGTGATGAATCTACCATTGAATTTTTGTAAGATCCGCATGAGTTCACAAATCCAATAATAGATCAATTAGATTTGTCAAAAAAAAAAAAAAATGATTGAAAGAATAATGTGTAAAATGCCTTAAAACTTCAATTTGACTATACCTCAATAGCCTGCCATGTAGAAAAAAAAAGATGACATTTCTAAGGTGATGATGACATTTCTAAGGAATTGTTTTGTAATAGCCCTAGAGACTATTGGGTATATCATAAATATTGTTGGTGCCGTAGAGTTTTTAATTTGTATCTTTAGCATTGTATGATAGAGCATTTTGCTCAAGATTGATTTTATATCAATAAAGATAACTCTTTTGTTAAAAAAAAAAAAAAAAAAACAAAAATAAAAAAGATGGAAAACAAGAAAAATTAATGCTATCATTTTAGATTAAGCTACAACTAGATGGAAAAACAAGACAATTAATGCCATCATTTAATATGAGTATGAAAGATGTAGTGTATGGGCCTATGGCTATATGATCATAAAGGATTTGATGATATTTAAACTGAAAAAGATGTTCTTTCGGCCCATTACCCCTTGAAGCCCTCCAAAATTTGGATCAGCTTGAAGAGGACACAAAGAAATTGGACTCATTTCAAATACCTACTATTCCAATTTACCCTCCAACTTACACCACTAGACATCCAAATTTGGGGACCAAAATGGGGTGTTGGTGAATAAAATAATAACTTAATCGGCTTATACAATTTTTTTTTTGGGGTCATATTTAAGTATGCCATTTAATAGGCTCAATTGACTCCAATAAGTAGTTTAATCAGTTAACTTAAAAATCACGTTACATGAAACAAAAGCAGAGGTTATTAGTTTGAATCTCCCTTCTATTTCTCTTTTTCCTTCCGGTTATATAAAAAAACAAATCAATAGACTCATTTTAGGGTAGGTCTAAGTAAGCTTGATCTATAATAATAATTCTAATTATTATTAAAAATAAATGTATTTTTGGTCCGTATGATTTCTCTAAATTGATGGTCAAATTTAAATCAAAAGAGAAATGCTACTCGAAAAGATATGGTCGTTTGAAAGTGAGGGGTATAAGTCTAAATGAAATGATAGTTTAGGGGCAAAAATATATTTTAGCTTTATTTTGTTCTTTATATTATTTTATACGCAACCCATATCATTTCCAAGTACCGAGTTAACACTTGGATGGAAGCATATCCATGAGAGAATCATTACGAGTAATAATAATCATTTTGTTTCCATTCCTCAAATATTTAAACAAATAATTATTATTTAAATATTCTCAAAAAGGGCAAAAGCGAAAAGATTTTTTTAAATTTTTTTTTTTTTTTAAAAAAAGAAAGATAATAGATAGCCGAGCCGATGGACGATAGTACAAAAAAGGGAAACAGTGATAAAATTGGAAAAAATCTACTTTACTCTTTAAAGTTTTAGGATTTTTTAATTTGAACCCTAAAATTTAAAAATTAGCAATATACTTCCTAATATTAAAAAATTTTCAATTTAAATCTTCTGTTACTAATTTTCGTCAAATTATACAAAAATTTATAAAATTATGTAATTACCCTCAGGCTTTTTTGTAAAAAAACAATTTCCGTCCAATTTGACAGAAACTAGTAACGGAAGGTTTAAATTAAATTTTTTTGAAACATTAGGGGGGTACATTGCTAATTTTTAAACTTTATGGTTCAAATTAAAAAACTCGTAAAATTTCAGGGGGGTAAAGTAGATTTTCCCCATAAAATTGATATAGTAATCAAGCACAAAATAAAGGTTCACATGACAATATTATTTAGGGTTAAATTCACTTTACCTCCTGAAGTTTCAGAGGTTTTTTAATTCGAATTCTAATATTTAAAAATTGGCAATGTACCCCCCTAAAGTTTAAAAAAAAAAAAAAAAAAAAAAAAAAAAAAAATTCAGACCTTGGACAAAAATCTATGAAATTACGTAATTACCCTCCATGCTTTTTTCTTTTTCTTTTTTTTTTTAAAAAAAAATTCCATCCAATTAGACTGAAATTAGTAACGGAGAGTCTAAATTGAAATTTTTTGAAACACTAGGAGGTACATTGCCAATTTTTAAACATTAGGGTTCGAATTGAAAAACTCCTCAAACTTTAAGAGTAAAGGGAATTTAACCCTATTATTTATCAATGGGCATGTTTAAATTTCACTCGAGCTCATCTAATCCACCAAAAAAAAAAAAAATCGCAATATATTTACAACGACCTCTCCTCTTAGGTTTTCATTACTTTAACTATTCTCTTATTATATGCTCCATTATTTTCATAATTCATTATGTTTTTTTCTGAATTTTTTTTCAAAATAGATTAAAATTAATTTTTTTATGAAAACATTATCCATTGGCTTCTCATACTATTTTTAAAAATTATCTGTCAATTATTTGTTACCTTTACTACTAATGTTTACTAAGGCCGACAAAAGGGGCTAGTGGGTTAAGTTCGGGTTGACCAACGCGACCCACCAAATCGATAAGGGTAAAACTGAACCTGATTTATTTAGTTAAACATACCAAAACCCTTAAACACGAACCCGACCCAGCACGCTTGACCCGTTTAGACTCAAATGCGATATATTTAACCAGTTTAACCTAACCTATCACAACTAGTTTGACACGTTTTGACCCGTTTCAATATGTAAAATAATAATAATTTCATAAACAAATCAAGCAGGTCAACTCGTTTATGACCCATTTATTAAACGGGTCAAATGGGCTACCTAGTTTATGACCCTAGCCTGTTTATACCAAACATTAACCTTATTTTTTTCCCAGATCACTCCATGATAAGGTCATTTGTGTTTATTGTTTCTCTGCTTAGCAAAATTAGAATAAATTGCACTCAAGCATTTCAAGAGACCATTACAATATTGAAATATTCTCATCTTGAGTAATTTAGTGTGGAGTTACAGACTTGTTCCATTGTGGATGATTAATTTGCAAATTCTTCATAATTCTATATGACTATAGCTTGTAGGAGCTTCCACCACCATATTATGATTTAAATCCAGTTTGGAAACAAAAATAGAATTAATAAATTACTTATAGATTCTAACTGCTCAGAAAGCATGTATCAAGAGAGAAGAAATATGTCTTTGAAACAATACCATTTTTGTTTTCCACAATGACAACCTTACTAACTCTGGAGCAAACTCTTATGTTGTGATAATATAATCGACACCAAATGCAAACAAATTATAGAATACGATTGTTAATTAATTTACAAGACGATGAAGAAGTTCATCTTAACATTAGCTTACTACCACTAACATAAAATAGCATAAGCAAAATGATAAAAGTTAAGGTACCCTGATACATCTTCTCCTTAGATTGGTACAACTCTTTCCTAGTTTGGTACAACTCTAATATAGTTGAAATTGGACAGATTGATTCTCCATATTCGCCTTGTATTTTTGCTAGTTCCGTTTCCATCAATTTCTTAAGTCTAGCAATTTCGGCTCACGTTCTCTCTTCTATGACTTTCTTTCGTTCCATCAATTTCTTAAGTCTAGTAATTTCGGCCCGCATTCCTTCTTATGTGTCTTTCAACCATTCCATTATTATTTTTTTTTTTTAATAAGTGCACATTTTAATATAAGCGCACTAAAAAAACTCACAATTACCAAGTTTTTGCATGATAAATAAATAAGAAAAAATGTCATAAATTACCAATGAAAAAAGAAAGCACACGAAAAATAATTTTAAAAAAATACCTTGTACTTTACACAGCCGTATCACTTTCTATCAAAATTGGTAGTTGTTTAATAGCATTTACAATGGACTCTTCAAATAAAAGCTAAATTTGAAGAGAAAAAATCACTTTATCAAATTTAGCGAGCCACTTTAAAAATGAGCCAAAAGATCAAATTCTCTATACATTTCTCTATTTTAGTTAAATATTATTATTTTATTAGTTTTAAACCAATAAAGAGAGAGGAGGGTAAAAAATAAGTTTAATTTTTTTTTTTTAATTTTTAATTTTTGGCTCTTGGAATATAGGGAGCATTTATGACAAGAGTTAAATATAAAGTAGAGAAGGAAGCTTGTTAAATGGATGTTTTCATGAGTTTTGTTAGATTGTTAGAGAAAAGCTAAATATAAAAAGTCCATTGTGAATGCTCTAAGAGTTCCTTACTTGGGCAGGAACTCTACAGTGACATACCGGAAGTCTACCGGACACATTGCTATTTGTAAACATTATTTTGTCATGTCTACAGAAAAGAGAATTAATGAAGTTAGGTATCATTCCTCAACCCTAATATCCACCCGAGCAACTCATCTTAACAACTCAAAAGTGGCAGTACATTCAAAGATTTATTTCACATACTTTGGAAGTTATTTTTCATTGTCTTCCTCCTAAACCATATGGTCTCAATCTTCATTTGCAAACCAAAAATTCACTATATATATATATAGTGAATTCCAAAATATTATGAATGAAATATTCAACCTCTTCAGTCATTTTTCCATAGTTTACATTGACGATGTTCTCATTTTCTCTAAGTCTATTGAGGAACATTGAAAACATTTGAAATCGTTTCTAGAAATCATCAAAGTCAATGGTTTAATGGTCTCAACCACAAAAATCAAATTGTTCCAAACAAAAATTAGGTTCAATGTTGCTAATCTATCAAAACCTTAGAAAACAGTGCAAACCCTTATTTAACACGCTACAGGATAATCCTCCTCCTTGGACATCTGTCCACACTTACATAGTCAAAGAAATCAAACAATATTTCAAGACTCTTCCTTGCCTTGGCTTTGGTTTTATTTTAAGAATAGAAAACCATATATTTACCAAAACCAAGACAATTTATTCAAAGATTTATTTCACATAATTTGAAAGTTTTTGTTCATTGTCTTCCTCCTAACATATAGTCTCAATCTCCATTAGGAGCCCAATAGGCATTGTAGAAACTCAAAACCCAAGGTGTAAACGACCAAATTCATACAATCAAGAGCAGCATTTGAAATCGCTAGACAATAAAAAAAGGTGACACATGGATCTTAATTTCAGTGCTGCATCTTTCAATATGATTCATCAATATACACATAGAAATGTTGCTTAATATGCATTCATGATGTTGTAGGTGCGTGAATCATGGCTAAAGTTAAGACCGACAGTTTTTATCACGACTTGCGAATCCGATAAGAACTCAATACGAAATTAAAGGGTTATGGTTGAGGAGTCTGACCCGTTTAATTAAATTAGTTGGGTTAGGGTTGTGATGCAGATCGCATAACACATGTTTTGATACTGCGCTTGATCCTGCGATCGAGCGCATGATCGATCACACAGGTCCATGGAAGTAGGATTGATCGCTTGCGTGCCTGCGATCGAGTGCACAAGGGGAGACATTATGTTATTTTTTTGTTTTTATTTTCTAGCCGACTTTATGTTGTTATTTTATTATGGTTAGGGTTTTGGAAGTCTTTATTTCGTTATTTTATTAGGTTTAGGGTTTTGAGGGTATTTATGTCATATTTTATTAGGTTTAGGGTTTATGGGCTATAAATATACGCTTATAGCCTCTAGTTTCAGAGTTTATGTTGATTATTGATTTTTATTAATGAGAATTACTCATAGTTGAGTTTATTTCTCTATTTTCCTTCAAAACCTAGAGAATATCTAGTTTTGTCAAGAAGATTTCTTAGATCATTGATAGAATCAAGATCTAGAAGTATTTATCCTCTACTTATTGATGTTCTTCACTGCAGCCTACTAAGTCACGCTGCATCAGCTAGTACCAGAGCTCAATTACTTTCCATGAATGGGGAAGAGCAACCGCTTTTCAGACATGAATGAGGTGCATGTGCGTACGGAGGCAGCACGTAAGGAGCAACCGGCGATTTGTTTGCAGCACATGGAGGAGAAGGTTGGTGGTCTAACCGTGCGGAAGAAGGGGCTTCCGCGCACCCAACACGGGGTCCCTACCGATCACTTGACCGACATGGATGGTCCGAGTGTTCGTTGTCGTAAACCAAGACCGCGGAGATACTGTGAAAACAAATAGAGGCCTTCACAAACCGAGTTAAAAACATGGGTGGCCCTAAAGTTTGTCACCATCAAACAACTCCATGCTTTGTGGATGAAGATAATGTGGTTGTCGCAAGTAGGCTGCAATCTCAACGACGGAGGGCATGTATTGAGATGGAGATGCCGCGACAGGCCAACTTGACCATTATTCGTGAACCTCAAATCTATCAACCAAATCCATATTCTGTGGAGGAGGAAAGAGAATTTGTGGATAAAGAGTTTCAGGAATCCGAGTTCATTGATGAAGAGTTCAGACATGAAGATGATGAAGATCCTTCGCAAAGATTCGTGGATTGGAATACTCCACCAACCTATGATGAGGAGCTCAAAGAAGATGACTCATGGGAAGAGGAAAGACCCACGGAGGAGCACGAAGAAGATGGGTTTTTTTCCATGTTTGGCGGTCTCTATCTCGAAGAAGACGACCCATTGGAAGAGGAAGAACCCACGGTTGACATTGGCGATTATGACGAGGTTGAAGAAGACCTTTCAGGTAAATTACCTAATTTTAGTGATGAAAATTTATGTTATATTGATTTCCTAGGTGTAGATGATATCTTATCCGATTCTCATAACAATGATTGTGGTGAGTTTTATGCAGATGAAGAAAATCATATGCTCACAAGGGAAACAATGGTTGACCCGTTCTTGAGTATTTTCATAGCACGTGGAAGGGAGAAGGAACAAGAGAAGTACGACAAATCCGAGATATTGCCAAGTAGTGTGTGGGGCTTTCATGACAACCATCAAGGTATTTCGAAGATGAAAAGCATCACGCTTATTTTGGAGTGTTGCCTTGTCTTGATCTTGAGGAAGGGTGAGTGAAATGAGTTGACTGGAAATCCGAAAAACCGTGGAAAGAACCGGCCGAATTCGAGGGCGAATTCTCTCCAACAAGGGGAGAATGATGCAGATCGCAGAACACACATTCTGATACTGTGCCCGATCATGCGATCGAGCACATGATCGATCACACAGGTCCCTGGAAGTGCGATCGATCGCCCACATGCCTGCGATCGAGCGCAGGCGGGGAGACATTATGTTATTTTTCTGTTTTTAATTTCTAGCTGACTTTATGTTGTTATTTTATTATGGTTAGGGTTTTGAGAGTCTTTATTTCGTTATTTTATTAGGTTTTGAGTTTGGGGGTATTTATGTCATATTTTATTAGGTTTTGGGTTTGGGGGTATTTATGTCATATTTTATTAGGTTTAGGGTTTGGGGGCTATAAATATATACTTATATATAGCCTCTAGTTTTAGAGTTTATGTTGATTATTGGTTTTTATTAATGAGAATTATTCATAGTTGAGTTTATTCCTCTATTTTGCTTTAAAACCTAGAGAGTATCTAGTTTGTCAAGAAGATTTATTGGATCATTGATAGAATCAAGATCTAGAAGTATTTATTCGCTACTTATTGATGTTCTTCGCTGCAGCCCACTAAGTCATGTTGCATCAGGTTGACTTATATAATTTTATATTCATGATTCGACACGACCCGAACTTGACACGTGGCATAATGGTATACAATTTTTGACATGACCCGTGAATCTGACACGAACCTGATACAAAATTAAAGAGTTAGGGTTGAAAAGTTTGACCCGTTTAATTAAATATGTTGAATTATGGTTGACATATATAGTCTTAAACACGTGTCTTGATACGACCTAAACCTAACATACAAACACGAATTGCTACTCTTAACCAAAGCTATGTAAAATATCAAAGACAAGCATATGTTTAGATTAATATCAAACTTAAATAGAGTTTCACTGAGAATTTGGCCTACAAAGAACAATTAAGGCTAAGCTTGAACGAGCATACTTTATCTTGTCTCAAATTCCTTTTGCTCACAATGCTAGTAGTGTCGTCGCAATAGTGAGATATAGAATTTTTATTAGCTATTATTATAGATTTGATTAGGATGACTTGGAGGGGGATTTACTAAGCTAAACAATGATAAGAATTAAGAATATCATTAAAAAATTTGTGGAGGATTAAATGAAAGAGGAAAATGTCATCTTAGTTTATTTGGATCATGGAGAGGGTGAATAAAAATTCGTTTTCTAAAAAGTATTTTGTATTTTAAAAAGCAAATTCATACTACAGGACCTGCCTTTTCAACCAAATGGCAGTGCAAAGAAAATTGTTATTCATTTTCGAACTTATGGTCCATATTAATCCAACCTTTACATGAAAGAATGTCCTCAACTTTGTAGAATTTTACAAAAGGACAAATGTTCTTAGAATGTTACAAAACAATGGTCAAAACAGTAAAGAACTCAAAAAATTAGAACCAAACTTGTTGGGAATAATCTCACTCAACCAACCAGCTCATGAATAGCTACCAATTCAGGGTCTATATACCAAGACCTTCAGGATTGGCATATCTCGGGAAGATATACAAAATACTAAATGGGTCATTCCCGGGAATAGAGTCATCTTGGGAGGACATGACGGGTGATAGCCAGATTGGGTCCTGGGATTAGACACATCCCGGGACCAAAGTTCATCCACTACATACAAGCCTCGGGACAAACATCTCCCGAGATAGCCATACAATCACTTTAGTACGGAAGGTACTAGAGATCTTTATCTCTCAATTCTAGGAAAAGTGTTGCGGGTCTCAACCCTTGATTTTTCGGGACTGGGTTTTATCCCAGAGAATCCAAAATAGATTCCCACTTCAAGTTGAATTGGAGTAGGAAATACAATCCAAGTCCATTTGGAACTCCTTGAAAAATCCGGTTTATACAAGTCCTATTCCAAGCTTTCCCGAGTCCAAATCAAACTCCACATCTCAGGTTAAATTGAAGTAGGAGACTTAATATATGTCTGACTATATTTCTCTGCCTATAAATAGGCCCTTACACTAGGTACAAACCTTAAGACAAAAACATTTTGAAATCTTGTGCATACACCCTTCCTTTGATATTTGCAGCGATTGTGAAGCATCTAGAACGAAGCTGATAGGAAGAAGTAAATCTAATTATTTAATCAATACTTTAACACTCTTCCTTACGTGTGAACTCGTTGAATTTTTAATTGAAATGAGAGTGAATTTGACGGAGTTAAGGTTCGAACTCAAGACCTTTGGTTCTAATACCATGTTAAACTACTACTTATTCTAAAAGTTTAAGATGATAGAAAAAGATAAATCTAATAATTTAATCAATACTTTAACACAATCCACACCAACCAAAAATTGTTCTAGCAAAACCGAAAAACAAAATAGAACACCCAAAATTTCTTACTCATTTTTGAAATCAAACAAAACAATAACTAATTGTAGATAAACCAACAAACCCAAATTCAAATCAAAACAAAAACCAAGCAAACTTTTTTTTTTTTTCTCAGTTTCTTATTTATTTTATTTAAATCATACACTCTACCAATATTATTAATTTCATTTGAGATATAGGCAAATCTTCGGGCCCTGTTGTAATGTAATATTTATGTGCTTGTTTAGAAGATGATTTTTTGAGTATATATCCAACGAAGAGCATGTGTCCATGCATATACATAGCAGTTTAAGTCAAGTTTTTCCATACCTTGAGATATAGCATAACAGATTTTAACAAAAGCAACAACATTTTCAGAAATGAATAATTGGCAAGAGATTGATAGGCCCCTGGTGCATGTGTAAAAACCCTTTTGGCCATTTCCTCTGTTTTAGCTTCATAAAACAGAGTATTTGTGTGGCGTATTGTTCCGTAGGCCAGAGTGATACAGAGAGTATACAAGGCAAAAACATCATGCATGATTGACATGAATCCAAATACAAAATGAAACAAAAGCAAGCTATGAAATCCACAGGTGGAAACTGGAAAGCTATACCGCTTTCCATTGCCTACAGATGCTCAAATTATATGAACGTACCCAGAAGGGTCCGGTGCCGCCTAAAAGAAAAATCTCCATATTTGATGATTTTATTGGTTTAAGTTAGTACAATCCCAATATAACCAGCCCATGAAGACGTTGTGTGTTTTAAAACTTCTGTCCATTTAATTCGTTTTTTAACAGCAAATGTGCTGTTCTTTTGTTTTACAACACTGAAGCAGATCCTTTGATTATCTACCACAAGCTTATATCCAGCGCTATCTGCAGGATTCTTAATTATAATTTAATTTTAAAATTTAAATATATTATTTTTCTTTATAAATTAAGAAGATGTAAAAATATATCTCACATATTTTAAATAAAAATAAATAAATCTTTATTCCTGTGTGTATATTTTTTTGAAATAATAATTGAGATTCTTATTCAAAAAATCACCGTGGAAAAATACACTTATGGAGGTGGAATGACTTCCTCCCTCCTTACAATACCATAGACACATGGTGGAATCTCATCCCTCCATAACAAATCTATGACATGTTCGGTAGCATTTTTGGCTAACCCGTGAGCAGCATAATTAGCTTCCCTTGGACAATATATCACATAGGAATTGCCCATAGTCTGCAGCCCATTCTGAATGTCTTCTATAAGGTGGCCAAAGCTGCTTCTGCATGGGTCCCGGGAATTTATTGCTTTAATAATCTGTTGAGCATCTCCTTCTAGTATACAACCTGCACCACCCAAATCCTTACCCAGCATCATGGCATACAATCCAGCCATTGCTTCCGCTGTTGCCGGGTCAAGAAGTTGCTCAACTGTAATACTTTGTGCTGCACAAACTTTGCCCATGAAATCTCTAGCTATGATCCCCAGTCCAACGCATCCTTTCTTCTTTGAAACCGCAGCATCCCAATTCACCTTGAACATATGTCTGGAAGGTGGCTGCCATTCTACATTCTGTAGATCCTGCAAGGCCTGCGCAGTTTCATTGTTGTCGTCCTCTAGTGCATTAGCTTTCAAAAAACCTTCCAGAGAAATACCTGCGTTACGTGCCAGCTGGTTTGGGGGAGTAAAAATCCCTCCATGAATAAAAGTATTTCTCCTTAGCCAAATCTGCCTGGCAGTGGTAGCAAAGAGTTCTAGCTCCTCCTTCTCACACCTCCCCATCATTGATTCAAAAACTTTAATGAACAGCCGCTCCTCACACACCCTCTTTTGGAACTTGATTATGCTACCCCCCCATACATCTTGAGCTGTGGGACAACTCCAAAGTATATGCTCCACCGTCTCTTCATCTCGTTCACATAAGGGGCATATATTTGTATCTGTCACACCTTTTTTAAACAAATTAGCCTTCGTAGGAAGAAGGTTATGGCAAGCTCTCCAAACAAACATTTTAACTGCATTGGGGACCCTTAATTTCCAGCATGCTTTCCACACCATACTCTCCGTGTTAGGACCAGACCCTCCACCGCCTTCCATAGTCAGCACCTCCATCTCCATGTGATATGCGCTCTTGACAGAGAACTCCCCATTAGTAGTGCATCTCCAGATCATACGATCTTTGGGACTGAGTGGGCTAAGCGGAATATTTTTTATTAAGTCAGCTTCCTCCTTGATAAAAATGCTGTCCACAAGGGGGCCATTCCACACCTTCCGGTCTTGGTCAATAAGCTCCACTACTCGTGCTTGGGCCGACAATACTCGAACTGGAGATTGAATGGAAAAAGATATAGGCTGAGAGATCCATCTATCCCCCCAAATTCTTACATCCCTGCCATCCCCTATCCTCCAAATAAGCCCACGACTAATGACTGGTTTTGCCGATAGGATGCTCCTCCATGCAAAGGAAGGTTGTTTTCCCACATTAGCCTCCAATATCGAGACATTGGGATAATACTTGGCTTTGAAAATTTTTGCAACTAAAGATTCCGGGTTTTGTAGCATTCGCCAAAGCTGTTTTGCCAAAAGTGCCTTGTTAAATGTCACCAAATCCCGAAAACCCAATCCTCCATTCGATTTTGCTTTCCCCATCCGTTCCCAACTCATCCAATGAATTCTTGAGGTGTTCTCCTTATGCCCCCACCAGAATTTTTGCATCATCCCATTAATCTCTTTACATAACACCCCTGGGAGTTTGAAAACGCTCATACAGTAAGTTGGAATGGCTTGAGCCACCGCCTTCAATAAAACCTCTTTCCCGGCCTGTGATAGAAACTTAACCTTCCAATTATGAATACAATTCCACACCCTGTCTTTGATGCTCTTAAAAGCTTGCGCCCTCGACTTTCCTACCAAAGTTGGTAGCCCCAAATATTTATCATAGCTGTTAGATGCTGTGAGACCCGACAAAAGGGAAATCTCGGTTTTTTTTTTCATCGGGGGTGTTCCGACTAAAAAATAGTGAAGTCTTCTCCTTGTTTAATTTTTGGCCTAATGCTCGCTCATATTTTTCCAATATTTTTGTAAGCCGTCTCCATTCCACCAAATTTGCTTTACAAAAAAGGAGGCTGTCGTCAGCGAAAAATAGATGGCTGATACGTGGCCCTTTTTTTGAGGTGGGGACTCCAGTAATTACCCCTCTATTTTCAGCTCTTCTCAGCATCGCACTTAATGCTTCTGCACAAATAAGGAACAAGTATGGTGATAATGGATCACCTTGTCTTAGACCCCGAGATGGAATGATGTGTCCCATTGGAGTACCATTAACCACCACAGCATAAGTGACAGAGGTAATACACGCCATAATTAACTCAATCCACCGCTTCGAAAAGCCCATTTTTGCCATAACTGCCTCTAGAAAAGTCCACTCCACCCGGTCGTAAGCCTTGCTCATATCCAGCTTTATTCCCATAAAACCCACCTTACTCCACATTCTAGTGTGCATCGAATGTAGAGTTTCAAATGCAGCTAGAATGTTATCAGTGATCAATCTGCCTGGTATAAAAGCGCTCTGATTATGTGAAATAACATGGGGTAAAATTGGTTTGAGCCTGTTTGCCAAGACCTTGGAGATTAATTTATACAGCACATTACACAGACTAATTGGTCTGTAGTCTGTCACACAAGCAGGATTTTTGATCTTTGGAATAAGAACAATGTTAGTAGCATTTATACTACCATCCATTTGAGCACCATTTAAAAAATTTAAAATTGCATGACATACCTCCGGGCCAACAATGGCCCAATTTTGTTGGTAAAACTCTGCTGAGAAACCATCCGGACCCGGGGCCTTCAATGGAGCCATCTGATCAAGGGCTTGCTTCACTTCAATGGCCGTGAATTCTCTTGTCAAATTTTGGTTCATATGACAAGTTACCTTACTCTCTATTCCACCTGTGCACTCCTCCATACCACTCGGCTCCGCTGAAGTAAGTAAGGTTTTGAAAAGGCTAACGAAAGCCTCACCCACAGTAGCAGGTGAGTCACACACTCGACCATGTACATCCTTGATAGAATTCACCTGGTTCCTCCTCATACGTTGTTTGGCACATGCGTGAAAATATTTTGTATTCCGGTCCCCATTTTTTAACCACTCTACCTTTGCTCTTTGTCTCCATTTAATATCTTCTTGTTCCAATAACCCATGTAATTCAGCTTTAATCTCTTCCTCCGCTTGGTGGTTGGGCTCCCCTTGTTTAGCTTGCAACTCTTCTAGCATTGCAGTTTTCCGCCTAATTGTTTCCTCATTGGACAGCACCTGTTTTTTTACCCATACCTTCAGAGAATGTTGGCAAGAAGAGAGATTCCTTTTTACCCTTGACCAAGGATCGTCAACCCTTGATTTTGCCCTCCAGACACTCTTAATAGTATCTTTGTATCCATCTAGCTTGGTCCAACGTGCATCCATACGGAATTGTCTAATTCTCTGTCTTCTATATCTGCCCGTCTGCCCAAAGGAAATAAAGATGGGGTTGTGATCCGAGCTTCGCCTGGCCAAGACATATACTTCCACATCAGGAAATAGTGAGCACCATTCTCCATTGGCTACTGCTCGGTCTAGTCTTTCCTTTGTGAAAGCTCTTCCATGCCTCCCATTGGTCCAAGTAAATTTTGGACCTCGATACCCCAAGTCACTTAAATTACAATCCGTGAGTGCCTTTTGAAAATTCTCCATGAGAATTCGTGCCCTCTTTCCCCCTCCCCACTTCTCTCCAATATTAATAATTTCGTTGAAATCCCCCATGCATAGCCAAGGCACGGGAGAAAACAATGCAATATGTCTCAACAGAGCCCATGACTCCCTTCTCTTTGCAGTTTCTGGGTGCCCATAAAACCCAGTGAATTTCCACTCAATCCCATCATTCGTTCTTTTGATCACCGCATTGATGTGTCTGCGGCTAAAATTTTGTATGGTCACCTGAAAATCATCAAGCCAAAAGAGGGCCAACCCACCACTACGACCCACACTATCAACTACAAACATTTGATCAAATCCCAATTTTATTCGCAGAAATTCAATTTTTTTATTCATCATTTTGGTTTCCATAAGAAAAACCAAACGGAGTTTCTTGTCCTTTACCAATTGGCAAAGGTCGCGAACCGTCTGGGGGATCCCAAGCCCCCGACAGTTCCAACATAAGGCACTCATTGTTGATGGCGGGGCTGTGACCCAGCCTCCGCCAAGCTAGTTGCTACAAATACATTTGCCTTGCCCTTTTTTCTTTGGCTTCTAACTGGCTCCTCCACCAAAGAAACACCTTTTCTTTTTCCTTGCTGCACTAGTTCCCCCTCATGTGTGCTTTCTTCTCCGCTACCTTCCCGATCCTTGCGCCTCCACCGTGATGACATACTCGACTCCCCAGCTCTCTCAACATACCCCTTAAGTCCCTTCCTAGCTCCCTGTTTTGCTGCATGTTGATTTTGAGTAGTAGGTGGCGAAAAATTGTGGTTTGGGCCCTCCACGTCATTAAAATACATTGTCATATTATTCTGGATTTTGTCCACATATGCCTTCTCTGCAGTCCCCCAAACCATTTTTTCTTTTAATGCGTCCCACTGTCCCACATAAACGTTAGAGCCTTTTGTGGTTTGTAGATTCCTTCCAGAATAGCTATTCCCCTCATTTTTTTAGAGGAATAGCTATTCCTGTGTGTAAAGGATTAGTGATTCTCACGACAATAACTATTCTTAGGAGTAGGCCCTTATTAAACAAAAGAATGACTATTACATAAGAGTAGCCATTCCATTACAGGGATCTATTTCACAAACTAAACGGGCTCCTAGTAATAGCTATTTATTTTCCTAATGGAATACTGAATCCGCAAACCAAACGAGTTCTTAATGTAATTGTTGCGGGAGTAGACAAGATTAATAAACAAGCTACTCTTTCTAATTATTATTATTTTTATTAAAAAAAAAAATAGTTTTAGAGCATGATATTTAATTGGTTGGAAGATGATGGGTTTGTGCAGAAAACCTATGAATAGGATTGAATGAAGCTTATTGGGTCGTAGTGGTCCGGCCACTACGATTTTTGTGGTACAAAACGCGCAGAATCGTTTAGAACATATCAAGATCCCCTCGAAGTTGACTTGAGTGGAGCACCAAAAAGTACGTCACCCATAAATCAAGTCAATCGAAGCATGATTCAAACAACAAGGCCACTCTGAGGGACTAGGAAAGCTCACGTAACTTGTTCCAAAATGTGAAAGAAAGGTATATTCCAAGAATAAACCTGCCCACTCATCAACCCTAGCCTCTTCATGTTCATCCATGAGGAATAAGGTCACACCCTAGCTAAGCTACTCATGCACTCACTCCAAAAATGAATCTACTAACCATGATCAATCAAACTAGGTAGGAACATTACTTTCGGTCGGTTCAATCACTTTAAGAAAATTTGATTCAATTTTTAAATTTGATTAATATTAATTGTTTTGGATTCTACTGATGTTCTCATGTGTTAAGTCAGACAGTGGCTTAATCCGTAGAATTTGTAGTTCTCACCGTTTTTTGTGTAACTATTATGATCACGTCCAGATAAAATAATCACTTTATCTATCTAAAAAGACTGATTTTGACTTAGGTCGTGATTGGATAACTTGGTAGGAGCTTTTTCTTATGTGAAAAATGTATCGGGAACTAATTATATTGCGTCCACCATCTCCAAAGCAAGCAGTAATTGTGCTGTTTGGATGGAAATGGGGAAGGTGGAGCAAGCGCGGAAGGCTATCATCATTTTGATCTATTGGAAGGTGTTTGATTCATTGATGAGTGGTTACATTATCCTTAGGATGGCCTTGGTCTCAATGTTGGCATTGGATATACGAGTAACCCTCATTTGTACTCCCATTACACGCTTTGAATTTTGGACCTATAAGTCCAAGCCACTCTCTAGGCTCTTATGTTGTCCAACTTTCAAAGGTGGTCGAGAAGCCCCAACTACAAACGTCTTGCTAAGGACGGCTTCAATCATTCAAACCAGGACCTACCATTTTGTGAATGGCACAGACGCGTGTCAAAATTACAGACGTCATACATAATTTAATTCATTTAAATAAATTGTTCATACCTTTTTATTTTAATCCGTTAATTTTGTGTTGGGTTCATAACAAATTTACGGTACTAACTTTATGTTGTGCACTCAGTACAAGAGTTGTGGAAGTAGTAGTCCAAATCTGATGGGTGTCTACTAGTTGTTGCGAGATAATCTATATATCTGTAAGTTTATTTACTAAGAGTACATTGCATTAATATACATATTTGAACATCACTATGATATAATTTCTTTATACTTAACTATTAACTATTAGTTTTTTTTTATACTTTCTCAATGTGTGACTCAACCCTCACAAAGTGCACTCATAATACTTTAGTGTCGAGTTCAGAACGTGTAATTCAATCAATTTAATTAAATGGATCAGATTCTTCAATTGTATTTCATTAATTTTATGATAAGTTGTCAAAAATAAAAAAATAAAAAATAATAATAATAATAAATTTTTTTTTTTATGAAAATTGTTGGCTTAACATTGATTTTAAAATAAGATAATTTTGGATTCGAATAAATGAGAGTAACATCCAACGTTGGGACAGGACTGGAGCAAATTACCACGTTCCATATTTCCTTAAATTACTTTACTGCGAATGTTATTATTTTAGATTAAGATAAAGACGTAGAACAATCTTTTTGACTAGCATTGAAAAAACGAAGAAAGATACTCAAGAAGGGGGGGAAAAGGGCCTGAATTGGTCCGCTCCAATAGCTTTTTGACTTGTAAGCCAAGAAAAAGGTCCATATCGCCTACCAATTACCTACGGTTTTTTAAGCAATCCCAAAGAAGATCTACTTTAAAAGAGAACTACAATAATGACAATGAGACTTAAAAGTTACGGTAAAGAAGATGACATTAAAAATGAATTAACTCAATTAATTATTAGTCACAGTAAAAAATTGGATTTGAATCCCCTCATATTTTAAAAAATATGAGATTTTCATATTCTAAAATCTTAGCGATTCATTTCATCTAACGATTTAAATAAATGTAAAAATTTAATTAGGGACTCAAGATAGACACGAGAGATATTTTTATAATTATTCTCAAGGGGCACGTGGGCTTTACATATTAAAAATTAAAACTAATTATCTCGATAACACACAAACTTTTGTATTTATTTAGACCGTTAAATAAAATAGATAGCTCAAATTTTAGAATATAAAAATATCTTATTTTAAAAAATACGAGAGAATCTCAATCCAAACAAATTTCACCCCATGTTCGATGGTCGGCAAAATAGTCTGGAAATATCTTTGGGTTTTAGGCTTACCCTAAAGGGTGTCAAATTACACACTGGTTTTTATTTTCTTAAAAACAGTTTAGGTTTTTTTTTTTTTTTTTTTTTTTTTAAGTGTAGTTTTGTCATTTGGGGCATTAGCAATTTTTTTTAATAATTTGAGGAGAGAAATTGTCTCAATTAAAAACTTGGGACGGCATTTTCAATTGTTTGATTTTATATACTAAACATCCTATAAATTAAAATGTCTTTTATTTGTAATTTGACACCCGTTCGAGTAGGCCTAAAACCCAGAGACATTTCCAGGCTGTTTTTGCCTTTTCAGGTCACTTGATGAATTTGTTCAAAGTAGCTTCAAGTTAATTCCTAACACTTTTTTTTCTCTACCTGCAAGAGCCCAGCTCCTCAAAGAATCTGAATAGATTAAGATATCTTTCTTTGTTTTTTTCTTTTCTTTTTTTATTATTATTATTATTATTTTTTAAAAAAGCATCATATTATAATCAACAAGAAGAACAAATTCCTGACAGATATTGTACGTGGATGCGTCCAAATCAGAACCACCACGTACATGTACGTGTCAAACCTTTTTCTTCAGAACATCTTCGTAAAGAGAGAATTTCTGATTGAATCAGGTCCGTCCATCGTGCGTACCGTATTAAGTTTCCGTTTTCCAAATTGCGGTAGCCCTTCCGCCGCATTTCTGGCTTAGAATCTAATCAAATGCCTCTACCGCTCGCCGCGTATTTATTTATTTATTTATTTTTAAAAAGGTTAGAATATTCTGAAACTAATAATCAAGCATAATTTTGAAGTGAAGTGAAAATTTATTCTCTTTGGGGGTTTGAAAAATTCAGTGGTTGCTGATATATTACGTAGCAAGAACGCAGAAAGAAAGAGTTAGGAGTAGTGGGTTGCTCACGTGGCTTAACTGAGCATTCAACAGGCTGAAACTTTTGACTCCCATCCACAAGATTTTGCACTGAAGAGAGTATCTCAACTTTGGATTGGACCTCTCTCTTTATAGACGTGTATCTAATTTCCCATTCTTAAGATTACTACTATTTTGTCACTAGTATAACTCCTTAAGCACCAGCCAAGTAGCAATAATTATACTCCAAATGAGCCTCACGTGGGAATCACCAACCTATAGAAAACCCTAAACAATAACCAGTAAAGAACGTGTTTAAACTGTTTCTTCCCTCGAAACCAATGACAGAATATGTTTAAACGATGGAACGTGACTATAGTAGCACATTTTCGTTGACAATCAATGACAACAATCAATGACAACAGGAGCTTAGATGGTGAAAATTACAGACGTTTCGGTTGAATCACACTGCGACACAGTTCCATCAAAACATTAGTGAGACTCAGAGTGATTTTACACTCATGCATCTGTGTTTACCTAACCAGATAAGAATTGGTTTGAGGTGGTCGAGGATAAGCCATCTTTGTTAAACTAATGACACTTTCTAGCAACCTTCCGGTGAGTGAGTTAAAAAGAGTATTATAATGATGAAGTTGGCCAAGTGTCTAACAAAAAGGAATGTTTATAGTGATTGAATTATTTGGCAGGATCATGATGAATCAATGCTTAGATTTTCTTTTTCGACCAAGTTGTTCATGTGGCGCATATCTGTTGGCGGATCTCCGGCCAGTTACATCCAGACATACCGGCAGGCATGCAACTGCGATATGCTCCTAATATAAACATACCTAATATGCCAACATGTCTGCCCTTTTGCTTCAAGGATTACATTAAATAATACAAAATTTAACGTACAATTATTAGACAAATTACTAAAATATATATCTTGGTTTGATGGTAGGTCGAAATTATTACCCACTGCTTGTGGTCAAAAAGAGAAGTTAATTAATTTTCCACAAGTATTGGCGAGTCCAAGCTGACAAAGCAATAAGCACTACATAGAAAAAATATGTTCGACAATCTGCTCGATAAACGCTCGTATAAATCTGACTCGAATTAGTAATTAAGTGAGCCGCACAAAATTAAGCTCGATTATTAAACGAGCTAACTTGTATAAACCTAGCTAACTCGTATAATTTTATTTTTATTGTTTATTTATAGTATTATTTTAATTTCGAAATTAGAACATATTAAGTAAAGAGAAATTTTTTTCCTAATATAATAAATATTACTTGAATTATTGTTATTATAAGTCTAAAATATATATATAGATATATGTCTCTTTTTGTGTACGTGTGTTTGTGCATATGTTTAAATATACGTGTGTGTGCGTGCATAATGAATTTATATATATACTACAAAACATACATATAAACTTGAGATTGGATAATTTACTATTCAAGTTAATTTTTTTAACTAACTCAAATGATAAAATATTAACTATAGTTAATTAACTAATAATTAATATGAATTTATGAAGAAAAAAAATACCTTTATATAAAAAATGAATAAGTTAAATACAAAGTTAGTGAATAAGCTTGAGTTTGATTGAAAATTAAATGAGTCAAAATTGAACAAATTATCTAGTTCAGTGATAAGTACAAACTCTAAGTAAGAGGTTCGAGGAGCCGATTGGTTAAAATAAGAGAAGTAAAATTGTAATTTTAATTTTTTTGGGACAATTTTGCCTTTAAAAATAACTAACCGGCTCCTCTCCATTTCATCTTTCGCCGAACTCCACTTGTGTTTGAAATAAAATTAAATGAATAGAACTTAATCATTCAATATTCAGCTCGAGGATTATAGCCCTATTCTCATAGGTCGGCAGCTTTAATTTTCTTGAGCATATTAAAAAGATAAGATAGAAATCTGCAAAAGTTCTTTTTGTTATTTTTAGCTTTAATCTTTTCCCAGTACTAAACACTTCTGCTGCCGGAATTTTCTAATGAAGAAGTGCACCCTCCCTTTGTACTACAGTCATCTTTGCTTTCTACATCTTACCCACATAACTTTGTGAGAAAATTTTAAAAGAAAAAATATATATATATATTGACAACTTGTTCTAGTTGATATGTTTTGGCTTTATTTAGATCAATAATTAATTAAGTTATTAGTATATATAAGTTTATATTTAAAAATTAGTGTTATTTTGTAATTTAATCATAAACTTGGCCTAAAGTCAGTCAAATTAAGCTGTTCTTTTCTACTCCAATGGAGATAGATTATATTATCTAGCTATTAGTGTGAGTGAGATATTCTTGTTTGAGATGAGATTTCTCATTTTGAGGCGTAAATAAAATTCTATTCAAAACAAATTTATCTTTATTTTCTATTTGTCAGAAAATTCTTCCATATATTTAGAGAAAACACGTTCCATATAAACACACAATCTTTTCCACACCCAGACAATGTAGGACGTCACACAGTTCTTCAGGAAAAGGAAATTCCTTATGACATAAGAAACAAATCAAATACGGGTTTTGTTTTGTTTTGTTTTGTTTTTTTTTTTTTTTGTGTTTTTAATTACTCAAGCAACCAAAAAACGTTTTTTGATTGGAAAATATTTTCTGGTTGCATTAGAAACATATTCTTTATACCACTCAAACAACGAACACCATTTTTTTATTTTATCAAAAAAATAAAAATTCTTACTTAAAAACAATTATTTTTTTATTTTTTATTTTTTGAAAACAAATTAAGGCTGTCTATAACAACCTCAATCATGAGGCTCATTGGGTTGAAAAATAAATAAATAAAGATATCATTGTTATTATTAATAAATTGATATGTAGGAGATGCCAAATAGGTGCTAATTTGGTGCTTAATTTACTAATTAAGTTAATATGCAAATTTATTGTATCTTTTTCTCCTTTTTGACCCTGATTTTACAACTAAATTGATACTCTTGACATTATAGATTCTTTTACGGATTAAATATTAACAGATATAGAAAAAAATTAGGAGAAGTAAAAAAGAAGCCGACCCAAGAAAGAAAGAAAGAAAGACTGGCTACCTAGCTAGCGAGAATCTTTTCCAGTGGAGTAAAAGGTGGCATCAATTCGACGGTCCTGATGGAATGGCCTCCTCATTCAACGCAGAGCCAGGATTCAATTCAGGAATGCCACAACGACTTATACAACTACTAAAAACATATCGAATACAATAAAAAATATATATATATATATATCGAATAATTTTTTTTTAAAAGTTATATATACCATCTTCAAATTATGACTCCATTGACAACGTTTCTCTTAAATTATCAATTGTGTTAATTTTTCCTTCTAAACTACCCAAAAATATCAATGTCACCCTGGCCAGGAAAAGACAAAAATGATTCTACCAAAATTTTAATAAGACAAAAATATCCTTATAAATTTGAAAAAAAAATAATAATAAAAAAAAATCGAGCTGCCCCCCGCCCCCCTTTTTTTCTAATTTGTGTTCTTTTAGATTTTTTTTTTTTAAAAAAAAAAATTTATGAATGATATTTTTTGTCATTAGGAACATTGACATTTTTTTGGTAGTCTAGGAGGAACATTGACACAATTTATAGTTTAGGGAAGAAATTGACAATGAATTTGTAGTTTGAGGGGATTATGTGTACTTTATTTAAAAAAAAAAAAAAAAAAAAAAAATCCTCTACATGATAGAGTACTGGACTTAGGTTCACCAAAGGTTTTTTTTTTTTTTTTTTTTTTTTTTTTTGTTTAAGGAAATCTTTCATATTCATTCCTTGAAAAAAGATTAAGAGCATAAAGCTCTGATAAATCATAGCTAAAGTTATGAGATTACAACATCATAAAAACAAACATAAAAATCTTACAATCAAATCCTATCTATAACTTCAACATTCGCTAACCCATGTTCAAACTTCAGTTATAGAACATATATGCTATAGGCAGACTCAATCTAATACATAGGTAGCCCATATTCTAAACTTTTATTTTCTAAGCTATGGGAGTAAAACCCTCACACCGAAACTAATCATCCTCAACCCAAAGGCTAAGATAAAAACGTTCACCCTAAAGATGGCTCATGAAAGTAGATTTAAGGAGAAATCAAACTCTTATTCAAAAAACACAACAAAAACACAATAAAAAAAGCCAGTAAACAGCTACAACAGTCGGGGTGAGGGAGGCGAAGCGCATTGGCCGGCGCGTGGTGGACGAGATGAAGCCGTTTTGCGCCGATGGACTATTGAGGAGCCGCGGACCACGGTGGCTGAGCGAAACCTATTGAGGGAACTAGATTTAGATTTGAAAAACTAGATCTAAAGCCCAACTGATTTCGGAAAGGCGAAGAGCGGCACAGCACGGTGAATAGCGGATGAAAGTAACGCAACATAAGCAAAAGGATGGTTGGAGCAACTGGACTGGTAGGAGAAACCAAAAAAAAAAAACAATTGAAAAAAAATAAATAAAAAAAGGGAGGGAGAGGAAAGAAGAGGGGAGTAGGGGGGAGGGGAAACTCCCCCACAGGTTTTTTCTCTCTAGGGCCGTGTGATTTACCAAAGTTTTGATCTACAATTAGAGTTACTGAATAACCAAAAAAAAAAAAAAATAGAGTAATTCTATTTAGTAAACTTTTGTATAACTATCATATAAATAGATACCATGGCAATAAAAATCAACTAACTATTGGATCATCACTTGTAAAAAGGAAATTTAAATACTTATTCAATTGTGATTTTTACTGCCACATTATCGAGTTGTATGACAATTGTATTGGAGTCTGCTAAATAGAATTATTAAAATAAAAAATAATAATAAAAAAGGTAGAAAAGTAATATGAAAACGACTTATTTAGTTTTTTTTTTTTTTTTTTTCCATAAATTGAATGGATCAAACACAATAAAAAGTTATTTTGTGAAGTATATTTTAGTATTACCATATGTTTTAAATTGGATGGGAGGGTATGTAATGATTTTATACATTTTTATTGAATTGGAAGCCCTACATATGATTGGGTTTGTGTTGATCACAAGTGATGATGAAGAAAAGGCAATTGGAATTTGGATTGGATTTGGATATCTCTCTCCTGCCCACCAATGTTAGGCAATATGCCTGCCGGCCTGTCGAATGGATTGGCATGGATTCAGCTTTTGTATTGCTTGATATTTATAAAGCCAACACCCCCCCTTGGATGTTTTTTATTTGCTTTATTATATGCTTTTTTAGATGTCTTCTGTCTTATTTCATTTCAAGTAACACCTTCTTCACACATGGGGCTGTTTAGGCGTGACTGATTTTAACCCAAAAAAGGGGAAAAAAATATAAACTTAGTTCTTGTGGTTTACTTTACATGAACTCAGAGGTTCATACGAGATCTAAAGCGTGAGAGAGACAGATATTAGTGTGTGAGAGAGAGAGAAATCAGAGTCTGGAGAGAGAAAGTTATTTGTGTGTGAGGGAGACAGTTTTATAGGCGTGTGATTAATTAATTAAGAAGATAAACGGTTTATTTATTACAAGACTTCTAACTGAATGTCAAGACACCCCATCTCTGTCCCTACTACTAACATTCGGTTAAGTCTTGTAATAAATGAACAGTTTATCTTCCTAATTAATTAGTCACACACGCACAAGACTGTCACACACTTATATAGACTGTCACATACCCATAAAGCCATTTCTCTCACACGCTAATATCTTTCTCTCCAGAGTCTGACTATTTGCGAAGAAGTGACTTACCAAAAAAAAAAATGTAAATTTAATTATCTAATTATCGAAGGGGTTTAAGTTAAACCATATTTTATATTTTCAAGTGCCTTGTTGAGTATTCCTGGGGCTGGCTAGCTCTATCTCTTCCATTGCACCCAAAACATCCTGCACGGCGCTTGAATCCTTGACCCACTCCCACGAAAAGTGCAGGAAATGCCAGTCCACCAAAAGACAACAGTGAGGGCTCAAATGGAGTCATAGTAGAAAACAACAATCAGGGCACAAAAATGGAGTACAATCGAGACGTGTATGAAATGGTCAAGATTATATTTGTTTATTTAATATTCTTTTGAATACGGGTTGAGTTCGACTTTATCACTGGGCTAAATAATTTGTTCAAGCTTGGCTTATTTATTAAATGAACTAAATTCGAATTGAGTATTGAACGTAAAATAAGAGGTAGTAATGTAAATTTGGTCATTCAGCTTTAATGTTAAGACAATATTACTATTTATTTTACATTAAATAAATACTCTCTATTTCAAATGAAATGGAGAGGATTCTATTCCATCAAACTGATAGTCAATCAGACTGGTTCATTTACAACCTTATTTATGGTTCATTATTGTCCATCGAAACGGGAGTGAAGGACCCCACAGATATTCCAAGTTTTCCACCCTTGAAAACCATCTACCTAAAAAGGAAACTGTGGAGCGATAAGAATCATAAAGAGTGTTCTTCAGGGCCCTCCATTGTGTTGTGCACTAGTTCTGACGCTTCAACTCCATGACACCCTCATTCCATGGCCTTTTTTTTTTTTTCTCTTTTTTTCTTAAAAAAATAAAAAAAGTAATTTATTTATATTTTATCTTTCAAATCCAAGTGAAATGACCAAAATGCTCCTGACACGCAACATTTGACAACTGCTCAATTAACTGCCATTTGAGACATGCCCTTCTCTCTGCTTCATCTATATAATCCCCAGAACCCCTTCATTTTTTTTCACAAGCACACAACATTCGAGTGGGTTTTTTTGTTTGGTTTCATTGTTTAGCAGTATCTGAGGTTTTTGTTGAGCATTTTGGTGGGTCTTTGAGCAAAGAGAAATGGGTGTCAACTCTAACAGAGTGGAACACTTTGCATGTCCAGAAAGCAATCTCACAATCCCATCAGAGTTGGGGGGAGCAATGCAAATTCACGACGTTCGCCTTCCACCAGAGAAAACCACTCTCCATAAACTCAAGCACAGGATCTCCGAGATCTTCTTCCCCGATGATCCACTCTACCGATTCAAGAATCAAACTTGGCTCAACAAATTCATCCTTTCTCTTCAGTTTTTCTTCCCTATATTTCAATGGGGCTCTGAGTACAATGTTCCTCTTCTGCGCTCTGATATCATCTCTGGTCTTACCATTGCCAGCCTCGCTATCCCACAGGTGAGAGAAACAAATGAAGCTCTGTTCTTCTTGTTTTTTTTTTAATAATCCGGGTGTCCAGGGCTTCGCTCAAAC
The DNA here is from genome assembly GCF_965113065.1 of Corylus avellana. Classification (NCBI taxonomy): domain Eukaryota; kingdom Viridiplantae; phylum Streptophyta; class Magnoliopsida; order Fagales; family Betulaceae; genus Corylus; species Corylus avellana. The sequence goes on along the minus strand of NC_142495.1, from coordinate 18,969,716 downwards.
TAGATTTTTGAGACACCATGCAAAACGTCTCCTCTACAAGAGTTAGGTACACTCGGGCTTTCGATTTCCACTCAAAAGGGGTTGAACCTTGGACTTGATACTTCATTAAGTACCCGGACCAAATGACTTACCATTCAAGCCAACTCTTTGGAGTTATTAATTATGTTTGTCATTGAAGTTTGGTTCCATTTCTCGTGGACCATATGAATTAGTATATTATGTATCCTATGAACATGGTTTTTGTCTTTACTCCTCATAAACTATATTTTCCAATGTCCTTTTTCATAAGGTGATGTTATTTGGCTACATCATAGAAATGGAATATACATTTTATCAAACCATTTGACCGTTGGAGACAAGAACTCTTTTTTTTTTTTTTTTTTTTTTTTTTTTTTTTTTTTCTGGTGATCTAATTTAGTTTGTAATACTATACTGCAGGGAATCAGTTATGCAAAGCTTGCCAATTTGCCACCTATAGTCGGGCTATGTAAGTATCAATAACCACTGATGTATTTACTAAAAATATTAATTATTTTGATTAATTAATAAAAAATAAAAACTGGGTTTGATGCAGATTCAAGCTTTGTGCCCCCATTGATTTACTCAATCCTTGGAAGTTCAAAACATCTTGCAGTTGGGCCAGTGTCAATAGCATCTTTGGTGATGGGATCAATGCTAAGTGAGGCAGTCTCTCCTAATGAAGACCCAATTCTCTATCTTAAGTTGGCCTTCACTGCCACCCTCTTTGCTGGTTTCTTTCAGGCTTCTCTAGGTTTCTTAAGGTATTCTAATATTTCACTTCTTCAGCCCTTCTCTTTTGTCATTTCATTATGAATGAGTAATATTATTTCAAAATTTGCTCTTATTTCTATATTAGAAATGGTGGTAGAAAGAGAAGTCTTTTTAACAAAAAAATTCTTAGGGAGATTGAGTATAGAGTCTTTAACCCAAAAGTTTAAGTTTATATGTTTGGGGTCAACCATGCTATATTAATCGCTCACACTTGTAACTCATTTTCAATATGAAATTCAATCTTTTTATATTCATAAGTGAGTTCATCACTACATTGCTAGGCTCCCCCTCAAATGAAAACTTTTTATCAACTTTTATGTGCTAGGTGAGTTTGCCCGTGTCGTGTACTTTTTCCTCTACTCTAAGGACTCGTTTGTGCCCATGCCATGAATCTTTTCCCTTATTCTAGGAACTCTTTGTCAATGCTTGCGCCAGTCCACCATGCCACGCTTCACCGACCTATCTCTGATATCACTTGTTAGAGAAATTAACATCTTGTAGAATCTCTCAACGAGATTATAATATAGTATGTTAGCATACCACTTAATTTGAAAGCTAAAGTTTATAGGTTTTGATCCAACTATGTCATATTAACCGCTCATACTTTAGACACAGTTTTAACGTGAGATTCAATCATTTTACAATCACACATGCTCAACATAAATTAATAACCTTAAAAAAAGAATATTTCACCTTTTAAAGAGTAAAAGAATAATTTGTAAATGGAGATTGATAAAAAGAAGATAATCATTTTCTTTTCCTTGTTGAATTTGTAGTTGATTTTGACTTGTGATTTGCAGGTTAGGGTTTGTAATTGATTTTCTGTCAAAGGCAACTCTAGTTGGGTTTATGGCTGGTGCAGCCGTCATCGTATCATTGCAACAGTTGAAAGGATTGCTGGGGATCGTCCACTTCACAAGCAAAATGCAAATGATTCCTGTCATGTCCTCTGTTTTAAACCAGAGAGATGAGGTAATTATTAACCAGAATAAAGTAGTCGCTAGTCTATGGAAATTTATTCTCTTTTTTTTTTTTTTTTTAGCAAATACTTTAGATATTTACACAAAAGGAGCTTTTAGAATTTTTTTTAAAAAAATTATTAATAAAGGCAACTTAACCATGTATGCTTTCTTTTAATAAATCCAAGCAACTCAAACATAGAAATAATTACTAGAAGGACCTGGTGCCACCAACTTTCTCCAGGGAGAATCATTATGTATATATTTTTCAATATATCAAACAGTTCCACACAATAAAAGTTTGATTCTTTATGTCAAACTTTTATTGTGGTGGAATTGTTGGAGATATTAAAATATTTCTTTCTTTTTTTTTAGTTACAAAAAAAAAAAAAAAAAAAGAATTGTGTTTTATTGATATTAGTCTAATTTCAATTTTCATCCTCAGTAGTATTTTGAGTAATAGTGGTACAATTGATGTGCAGTGGTCTTGGCAAACCATTGTCATGGGTTTTGGTTTCCTCCTCTTTATGTTGACTACAAGGCATATTGTAAGTGTTTCTTTGCTGCTCAAAAGCATAATCTACTCATCAACATGTTCTGTTTTTTGGTTTTTTGTTTTTAATGTTCTAATTAATTTTGTATTAATGAAAACAGAGCAATAGGAAACCGAAGCTTTTTTGGGTCTCAGCAGCAGCCCCATTAACTTCAGTTATTCTCTCAACCCTTGTAGTTTTCCTCCTCAAGTCTAAGGCAAGAGGAATTCCAATTGTAAGTAGTACTAAAAAGTGGCAGGTTTTGGAACTTCTTTCTTTCCATTAGTTTAATCATGTATTGATCTTTCTTTTTATCCTTTTTTTTTTTTGAAAAGATTGGGCATTTGCCAAAGGGCCTTAATCCCCCTTCACTAAACATGCTATACTTGAGTGGCCCTTATCTAGCTGTCGCTATTAAAACCGGCATCGTGACAGGGATCTTGTCTCTCACTGTAAGTTGAATGTTCTACGTGTTGGGCCTCCCTGACGGTGATTTACCACAGCAATGTTTTTCTCTTACCAAATTCCTGCTGTTTTGTATTGTTACTTACAGGAAGGAATTGCAGTGGGGAGGACATTTGCTGCTTTGAAAAACTACCAAGTTGATGGAAACAAAGAAATGATGGCTATTGGTCTTATGAACATGGCTGGTTCATGCTCTTCATGCTATGTTACCACAGGCATGCAATTATGATACCCTTTTCCAAATTATGCAGTTGTTTAACAATGGCTGAAGTTTCTAATAAGATAATGTTTTCAGGATCATTTTCTCGATCGGCTGTAAACTGTAATGCCGGAGCACAAACGGCAGTGTCAAATATTGTGATGGCTTCAGCTGTGCTTGTGACTCTACTTTTTCTGATGCCACTGTTTTATTACACCCCCAATGTCATCTTGGCGGCCATCATCTTAACGGCTGTGATCGGGTTGATAGATTACCAGGCTGCATACAAATTGTGGAAAGTTGACAAGCTTGATTTCATGGCTTGTTTGTGCTCCTTTCTCGGTGTTCTTTTCATTTCAGTGCCTCTAGGACTTGCCATTGCGGTAAGCTTTTTCACCCCTTCATGTTTCACGTGTTGAGCTTCACTTATTAAATGAGAGTTTAAACCTACACGTGAGGGGAGTTAAATGATTAAACTCGCCCCTTCTTATCGGCTTAAGCTTTTAGGATAAGTGATGATTTATTAAAGCTAATTGTCTGCAAAATTCAGGTTGGGATATCAGTTTTCAAGATTCTGTTGCATGTCACCAGGCCAAACACAATGGCATTAGGGAATATCCAGGGCACTCAAATATACCAAAACCTCAGTAGGTATAGAGAAGCGTCAAGGGTGCCCTCATTTCTCATTCTTGCTATTGAGTCTCCCATCTACTTTGCAAACTCAACTTACCTGCAAGAAAGGTGAGTCTCTCAAAATATATGATTTCCAAGTTGCTTCTAAGTACAACTTTGGGATTACGTGAAGTTATGCATATAGTTTTAGTAGGATACACTTGAGCATCTCCTTGACTTGTTAACGTTTTTTGGCACAGGATGTTAAGATGGGTTCGAGAGGAGGAAGAGTGGATAAAGGCAAACAATGCCAGTACACTGAAATGTATAATTTTAGACATGACAGGTAACACTTCAGTCATCCAAACTCGTTTCGTGAGATATCGGCGTTGTTTGACGACACAAGCTTTTTGCTTTTTTTTTTTTTTTTTTTTTTTTTTAAAAAAAAAAAAAAAAAAACGTAAAAGCGTTAACAAACAACTTTAAACACAAAACACTCAAAACTGACATCTTTTGAATCAAAAAGCAGAAAAACACCCTCTAAAAGTGTTGTCCAACGAACCGATGTCGATTCTGGTGCATTTGGCTGACCATTTTTTATTATTATATTCTCAGCTGTGACAGCCATAGACACAAGTGGTATAGACGCAATATGTGAAATCAGAAAGATGATGCAGAAAAGAACACTCAAGGTAAAATAAATAAATATATAGTAATTATCTCAGAAAGTTTCATAAATGCCAGAATTGTTTGGTGGGGTTCTGATTAGTTATGTTGTGGTTGTTGTTATGTAGCTTGTGTTGGCAAATCCTGTTGGGAGTGTGATGGAAAAGCTAGAGCAATCACAACTCTTGGAATCCTTCCGTGTGAATGGACTCTACCTCTCTGTTGGAGAAGCTGTGGCTCACATTTCTTCTTTGTGGTATCCTCAGCCATGACTTGCAAAGCTTGGCAATCAAACAAGAGTTCTACTCAGAGGACTCAGGAGAGGACTTTTCTTTTCTTTTATAGTCGGCGACAGTATTTAAAGGCAATCAAACTTGTAGCTTTTTCTTTCTTTTTTGTCCCTTTCTAGTGGGAAAGATGAAAGCTATATGCTCTTCAATCAAAGAAGCGATTTTGAAGTTCAGATTTTTGCACTTGAACAGGCTCAAGATGAATGAGAATTTACTATAAAATAACTCAAACAATACAGAATACTAACATCAGCACTCAACAATTGCTCTCACTAACTACTTCAGCAGAGCTAAATTTGACCCACACCTCCCTTTATATGAATTACAACAACAAATCCAAATAAACAAAAGAACTATATTGTTTGAGTTATAGTAAATTCTCATCTAGAACCACACTCCAAGCAATTGCAATCAGCCAATCAACTAGACTTCAGAACTCACAGAATCCTTGCCAATAAATTCCATCTTCTGCATAATTCCATATTTTCAGGTGTCAGCTTAAATCCTCCTTTCGCCATGATCCATCTCCCAGCTTAATCTTTGAACAATTTTCTCCTCTGATCTTGGTTGATTCCCATGTTTAAGATCATTTATTTACTTCCAAAGACTATAAATTTCCCATGCTAGCTTTCAACCGGCAAGCCTTCCATCCCTTAACCCCCTTCCCAGTTTTGTGTAAGGATCAGTAATTAGACTTCAACAACATTGAAAAAACATATGCTCTCTACTTTCTAAACAACCTCTACAGAAGAGCACATCCCCTGTACAACCCCATTTCACCAATTCCTTACCGTCGAAAGGCCATCTCTAACAAGAAGCCATAAGATAAATTGTCTAAATTTCATTCATCCTTATGAAAAGTTTGAAGCATGCCATAAAGATGAATATCGATGAGATTCGAAGAATCTATCATATATGCAAGCCAAACTGATCAATTATAAACCAACCCACGATCTATTCTACGAAATATGAATAATCATGTTTGCTTCGGGGTAAGCTCTACCTACATGTAATTAGGACAATCAACGTATGTTTATTGAATAAACCACCTATTAATAACTAGCCTTGAGCCAAAAAATCGCAAAAACAAGCTACCTAGTACGACAGTTTACTAGCCCCATAGCCATAGACTATGCCCAATTGGTTCAATACCCATGCCTGGTCCAGCTCAGACACAATTTGTTGAGTACGTGAGAAACAAACAAACATCCGCAACCATATAAAACAAGTCTTGACACAGAATTATATAAATTTTTCAAATTCATCCAATTGATCATCTTAAAGAATAAGACCCAAATAAACTAAGCATATTACAAATAAACCAGGAATGATATATCAGACGCAGAATAAAGCATGATCACATTTTCCAAAACAACCTACAGTTAGTCATACATGAAACATTTCCTATACTCATTTTCTCATTCTTCCCGTCATTTAATGCCACCTCAAATTTCTTTGCACTTCTTCTGTCATAGCCACCAGAATCTAGAGATAAAGCTATTTTTTTCTTATCACACCTTATAGATTCAGTACTTGATGCGCTTGAACCAGGTGATCCTCCCTCCAAAAGTATGGAAGAAACAGCCATTACAGAAAATTTTGCCCTTGCCTCTTCAGTCTGCCATATCAGTCAAACATCTGCATGGGAATAGTTGCAAATTAATCCTGTTGGTACTACAAGAAGGGCTAAAATAAGACACTATGCAACCCTTGTTGACAATTGGAACTAAATCCGGTAAAGTATTCTATTTCAAGCTATGAGATTTCTAGTAGGCACAAGATTGCCCCCATAATATTCCTAGAGTCTAGACCATCAATCTGAAGAAAAAAAAAATATTTATATGGAAAAACAATCCTTCAACTGCCAATCCAACAAACACAAAGGGGCACTCGGAAAGAGTTGGGTATCACATTAAACAGCCAGTAAATCACAGCGAAAGAAATATAGAAACACAGCAAGCAAATACCACAGTCCAAATGGAACTTATCTAAAAAAGGGTGGGTGAGTTGGGAGAGAGAGAGAGATGAACTTCAACCCTATCTACTTCCCCAAGGATTAAGTTTTAACAAATAATTGAAATCTGCCTTTTAAGGCAACAAACCTGTACGTTTTATTTAGAATAAAATAAACTTGAAATGATGAACCAGATTTTTTCTTTCTAAGCATGAACCTGAATATGTAAGTGTAAAAGGGTCCATCTAGAATGGATAAGGTGGATATACCAAACGTGGATCAACTACCCACCCACCCGCCCGCCCCTTTTTTCTCCCTCTCCAAACTGAACCATCAGCATCTCCTTCCAATTATTTTTCTTAAATTTTCCAAGATGAGAACTAATTGCAATTGGTACTGAACTCTTTTTTTTTTTTAATTACGAGTACACTTTTGATAAAATGAAAGTCTGTCTCAAGTAGCTTTTGGCGGTTGATTCTCAATAAGATGGATCAGTCTATTTACAGAATATAAAAAATTTGAAATTGTTATCCCTTGTCCCAAAATACGGTTGAGAATAAAGACTCATGTTTAGAGGTTTACAAAAGAACAAGGGGCTCACAGAAGTCCTACACATAACAAGGGACAAACTGACTTTTGATGTGTGGTAAAATAACCATATAATAACTGAATTGTGACTGAATTGTGGCACTGATCAAGAATTTGATGCACGAGGATTCAACCAGAGAGAAGTCATAATTTTACTGCTTATCATTACTGTTCAACCAACAACTTCTTCTGTGCATGTGAAGGATATCAAACTATAGTATACCATAATCAAAATCAATAATATATATGAAAGCAAGCGAACAAGTATACATTTAACGAGTTCTGGACAGAAATACAACAGTGAACTCCCACCAATTATATGAATTGATGGCTGCTTGAGATCATGCATACAGGCTGTTGTCAACCCACAAGGAAATCAACAATTGGAAATTGCCCAAGAGAAGGTTGACTCAATAAGATAGGCATCAAGAGAAAAAGAAGAATTGCAGAAGTTTAAAGTTTTATTCCCTATTACAAGCATATATATCTGCAAATGGACTATTTCATGGTAATAAAAATTATGACAGAGCATTGCTTCCATCATTTTCTAAGTATTAAACTAAAAAGAAACAACTCAAAGTGCAAATTCAAACATTAAGCATAAATAGTATCACAATTCAGAAGCTAATATGCAGACCCAACAGAGTATAAAACAGTATCAGCGGAACAACATTCAATGCATGGAGTTGAGTACCAGACTTGATGTAAATGACAGATTAGAAATCAATCCCCACTAAAAAGTAGTCAGCAGCCACCATTTGATAGTGAACTATGTAACAAGAACAGATGTAACAAAATCTCTTTCACCTATGAAACAAATAGCTGGAAAGAACATTTATCTTGATTAATGTACAGAAGAAAAGTTCTTACTCGAACGGTATCGTGTAATGGGAATCTCTCGCAGTTCACGTCTAATGCACAGATATTCACCTAGCAAAGCCATCACTGCAATTCCAGTACCATTCAGAACCCACCACGTTATGGAGGAAGGCCAACCTCCATATACAATGCATATGAAAAGATGGATAATGTACACAGTGGCTGAAAAATCTAAGCACTTTTTTGCCCTCTCAATCAGATAAAGCATAAATCCAGCTCTGTATAAACAAGAAAAATTTGCTAGTCAACAAGAGAAATATATATTTTTTCATTTTGCTGAATAAAGAAAAAAAATACTATGTATTTTCTTAGCCATTTTCCAAGATAATACACATCTGCAAACCATTACTAAGTTTTGCTAGATTCCTTTCATCTCTAGGACATTGATTTTTTTTTTTTTTAAATAAGTAATTGACAAATATCATTAAAAGTGTAAGGCGGCCCTAAGTACACAGGAAGTATACAAAAGGAAACACCTAACTAGAGTAGCACTCTATGACATTGATTTCATAGAGCATGTGAGATTAAAATCTTACTTTGTGAATGCAGAAGAGAGGGGGGGAAGTGACCTTTAGCCTTAACATTTCTGATAAACATTTAAGTTGACTTTTACAGTGGTACCATTTTCAATTTATCTAAATAGGATCTCAAGTCATACACCACATACTGCATAATAGATCTAGTTTTATGGAAAGACTAGCATAAAACGTTTTTAAAGGTATAGGGCACCTTTACAAAGCAGAAAACAGCCTCTCTTTTTTTTTTTTTTTTGATAAGTAAGCAGAAAACAGCCTCTAAAAGCACAAAATACCATAAAGACAGGGACCCAGTCCATGTAAATAAAATTTTAATCACCATTTTGTCCTCATGAATACCCAATTTCATTAACAACAAGATGTAACTACAAACCAGCTAAATGTATGGCAATCAAAATTTGGAGACATTATGGGATGAAAGCAAATACTGGCACAGCTTCTACCACCAATATGAATGAAACTAGAAGGAAGGGGGGGAGGGGGGGGGGGGGGGGGGGGGGGGCGGGGTGGGGAGGGGATAATGGCCATCATTTTGTTTTCTTCTGGTCAGCAAGCATTTTGTCAGGTCTAGAACAATAGTCTACAAAAAAGTAACTAGCACAAAGTATCACATCAACAAAATGGAAAATTTACTTGCACAACACACAAGGACATGTCAAACCCATGGTATTTTTTAAACACTAAGAGATTCTAGATTCTGAGAAGTCAAAAGAAGCACTCTAGTCATGATTCCAAATGTAGGAAACATTTCGTCAGTTCTCAAGTTTACAACTTACATATGATCAGAAATGAAACATTGTAAAGATTGTAACTAGCACAAAAGTTCCAAAGAACGCTGTTCAAAACAAAACAAAGAGAATGTTCTTCTTTTTCTCATTAAAGGGGTTTTTTCTTCTTTACTTATTGTGTACTAGGGTTGCGTCCTTTCTAATCTATTCTAGTTACGATTGAGTCTTATCTTTTACCGAAGTTCTATTAGAATAGGAGTAATCTAGTAATCTCAAACTTGCTGACATGGGTTGTAACAGAGGCCCCTGAGTCTTCTTTTATGCCTTGTGTTTTATTTTGTGATTTCTTTTTCTATTAGGTTTAGTAGTTTCCAACTTGGTTTTGAAATTCTTTTATTTATTTCCTGTTATATTTGGGAATCTCAATCTTTGTAAGCCCACTACAACTTCTATACTACATCAAAATGGTAGCAATGCAAGGTTCTGCATGATGTTTTCACATTGTGGGAGATCCTACACAAGAAATTTGATTTGGGAAGAGAGTAAGGCACTTCTAAGAGACAAAATTTGTCCTCAAGATCTTTAGGATGATCTTCTTGACAAGTTGTATATTCTTCAACAGGGTGATTTGTATGCGACTGATTTTGCAAGAAGATATAAGGAGTTATTTCTTGAGTTTGAAAATGAAACTATGACTATTGTTCAATTCAACAGTAGGATGAGAACTGAACTTAAAAAAAAATAAATAAATAAAAAAAGATCTCATATATACATGTAGAAGATTTAGAAGATGCTATTGCAAAAAGGCTATCCAGTTGAGATGTTATTAAGATTTATGAAAAAAACTAGGGGTAGGTTTGGTTAGGTGCTGAAAAGTGTTTTGAGTTTTGAAAAGAGTTCTCAAAAAGGTCAAAATTGAGATTTGATTTGGTGGGGTCCACAAAAAAAATTCCTGACGTCTCTGAAAAACAAATGAGAACTATTTCTACATAATAAAAGAAGAAACTTTTTTTAGGAAAAAAAAAAAAGGATGCTGCCCCATGGCTGTCGAACGGCCCTAGTGGCCACTGCAGTGACCGCCACCACGACTGGGTGGACGACTACCATGCCAGATTTTTTTAATATATAATAAGGAACGTCCACAACTGAAAAAATAAACCTCTAGCTTTAAAAAAATAAATAAATAAATAAAATAAAATAAAATAAAAACCGTCTAGCGTTTTACTTATAGAATAGTGATTGGTGAGAAGTGTTTTTTTTTTTTACCAAAAGAGTTGTGGTTTGTTTTGAAAAATGTGTAAATGGCGGAGGCCACATCTGAAATCTGTTTGGTTAACTGATATTTAAAAAGAGTTTTCAACGTTTGAGATGCGAAAGAGTTTTAAAAAATCTTGCCAAACAGACTGTACAATTTTCAAGTCTAGATATAATGTTGAATGGCTAAAAATGCATGCAAAAGGCCAAAACAACATGGGAAGCAAGTGAAAAGGCCTAATAGAGAGAAACTGCCCCAACAAAAGGTTGGAAGGCTAGAAGAGCATGTGAATGAGTCTAGACAATATGCAGGAAAGCTCGAAAAGCCAGAAGAGTAAGCAGCAGAGCTCAAAAGGCTAGAGGATTCAATACAACTTGATGAAAAGGTGAGCTAGAAGCTTTTGATGAGGAGAAAGCCTCCGAATTGCTCAATGGAGAACAGGTAGGACATGAGGGACAATTCACTCTTGTAGGAAAAGAAATTGATAAATAAGATATGGTTCAAAATTCAGACTATACAGTTATTCTCAGTACATATCGATCAGCTACACGTACTATTCAAGAATAGGCAAAAGTTGAAACAAAAAAAGATAAAAAAAATAAATGCAACTGTGAAAAAATACCAAAAGAGGCTTTGGTAGTTGGCGCGTGAGGGCACGTCCCAGCATTATCATTAAGGATTTTGCGGTTCGTATTTCTTTTGATTAGCAATGGGTTATTTGGGCTACTTCTATGTCGAAGCAAAATTATTTAAAATGTTGTCTGAGATTGGTAACAGTGGTATTCATTTTTCCGAGAGGAACAGAGGTTTTTACTGGGGCAAGCCGAGCATGGGCTGATTGTTAAAGACAGGAGGAGTTGATTAGAACAGACAATCTTCAGGACTTCTATAGGACTTTCAGAGTGGATCGTATAGTGCACATTGCCCAAGACGTATGAATAGCCATGGTAGGTTTTTGGAGGTATCAGAATACGGTGCAAGAGGGTGGCAAAGCTTCATCATCACTCCGGAGGGCTGAGAAGGGAGCGGGTGGGGTAGTTGTGTTTTTCAGATCAGGAAGGTGGTTCACTATTTTGGAAAGAAGGATACTGTCGGGAGTACTATCAAGGAAGCCTTCAAGTACTTATCAAGAACCCTAATCTAGTGCTGAATTTCCTAAATATCCTACATCAAATTGGTATCTAAGCCCAATACAGCTTATGTCCTGCATCTCCAGCTCGTAGGCATTTTTTGTCATACTAACTTAGAGTAGAAGGCTAGTAGAATAGACTAAATTAAAAATCCATAAATGATTAGGAACTCATGCAGGAGGGAGAGAGAACTACTAAATCAAGCCCATGCTGAACACCAGAATGACTACATCCTTCAAGTTTGAGGATGTTCAATCTTAAACAAAACAAACCCGAATTGGCAACAAAATCATTGATGATAGCTTTGACATCTTGCGTTTTGCAAGAATAAACGGAAGGCAGAAGGAATGTTCATGGACCAACTTGAAAAGCATGACATCAATAGTAAAACTCAAAAGAATGAAACCAAAAACTTCCAATGTCAACAAGAAAGGCTTTACTGCAAGAAAAATTAACAGAAAAGATGAGAAATGAAAAAAGGATGGATGGTAAAAAAATAGATGATTATGAAAATCCACTGTCACCATATTTGGCATCTTAAATGAGGGGAACATTATAAATCATATAAAATGAGGGGAACATCAAGATGTATTGCCCAAATAATTTAAAAAGTGCAATATACAAAGAGATAATATAGCTGTCATTGGTATACATACAATAGAGGAATGCTTAACCATATACTTTTAAATGATAAAAACAAGACATCCACTGCACATTAACTGAAAAACATGTTCCCAAAATTAATATACCATGGTGAGGATGTTGAACTGGGCAGTTACAAGCCCAATTAGAAACATAACAAATACTAAAGAAAAGATAAGAGAAAGCCAACTTCCATGATTTCACAAATGATAACAAAATCTGACCTCTGAACCAGTAAAATGTGATTCAGTTGAAGGCAAACAAGGATAAGTAGAAGGATGACAAGGACATGCGCAATACTATGGCAGATGACATTATGGGGTAAAAATAACTAGAATATGGTTCTAGATTGAGCAGTTTAGCCAAAATGGAATCATTTAGTTTATCGCAATTAATAAAGGTTTGGCAATAACAACATCATGTCTGCATCATACCATGCATAACACCTCATACAAACTTAAGGAGTTGGAAAGTAAAAAGCAGGAGATAGAAATCCACAAATATTTCTAATTACTCAAAATTTAGAAATGTCGTGCTGAACGGAAATAAAAACTAAGATTCATATTTATGCCAGAGACATCAAAAGCAAAGGATCTAAGTTATGAAATTATAAATAAAAGTGAAATGGAATTCTCACCCTGCAAACGAGCTGAGCAGAAACGAAGCAATGACAGACCAGCCGGTAACTGTAGAGGTAGTGGCAGTGGCATAATCAAAGAAATACACCAGGCTCATCCTAGACACGCGAGTCCCGACAAGAATTGTCAAGAATACTCCAAGACTGAGATAGTATAAGCATTGAAGGCAAACAATTTGGGCAACAATGAGCCAAGGGTCCCATGAAACAGAACCATAGAACATGACTACAGCACCTCTTCCAGGCAACCCAAACCCACCAACCAATTCTCCAAGTCAAAAAAAAAAAAAAAAATTCTTGTCCACAGAATCTGAAACTCAATTCTCAAATCCTCGCAATAATCAAACCCATATCCATAATACCCACGAATAGTTTCTGAACTTCGAACAATTTTTTAACCCATCACAAACCCAATTCTCAAATCCTTCGACTCAAACTACCTTAAATCCACTACTCTAAACTCTAAACTACTTTCGAAAGAAAACCCAATACTGCAGTAACAAAATCGAAAAACCCAAATCAATCTGATTCCTTCAGTGTTCCCAATTCCCCTCCTCTATTTACTTTCCTGATACTCAAATTCAAACCCATGTCTTGTGGATTCGGATCTGCAATGAACCAAAATGCAAAAAGTTTTTCCCAGAAAATATAACCAGTTGCTGAAGCAAGACCCAGTTTTTCTGAGAGAATGAAGTGAAATTCAGATTTGCGTGAATATGATTGTAGCAAGGGCTGGAAGGTCCAGATTAAAATTCAATTGATCAAAGACTAAATAGAGAAAAGAAGAAGAAGAAGAAGAAGTAGATCGACAGGTGGAAGCTGACCGTATGAGATTGTTAAGAGAGTGCGAGAGAAAGTTTTCTTTCTCGCAAGGAATCACGAGGTTTTTGTTTGTAGGATATTCGCACCACTCCAAATTGCTGCGCCTTGCGTACTCAAAACTGAGAGCCCAGGCTGGTGCTCTGTTTTTTCTTTCTTTCTTTCTATTTTTATTATTTTTCTCCATTCTTTTATAATAAAAAAAAATGAAAAAGGTAAATTTATTTCAATTAGATTGAATGACTCAAACTTCGGCGAAATTTTCTTTAAATTAGTCTAATAAGTGTCAAATGTCATTTCTCACATGTTTTTTTTAATATTTTAAAAGTTATTTATTGCCCTTCCATCATTAATCTATGAACCCAAACATTAATTTTATAGAAATCTAAATATGTTGAATGATACTTGTCACTTATTAAAGTATTTTAAAATAAATTTCTTCTAAACTAATTTGGAGAAAATTTGTGTCCAAAAGAAAAATTGGCCCCTATTTTTTCATATGTTTGAAAAAGAGAAATACTAAGGGTCAATAGGATAGAGTTTTCCTCCTAACTGTGTTGGAGGAATTTCTTTTAACCTAATCTATAATATGTTCTCCAAATTTGGCTCATATTCCTCTAAAATTTTAATAAATCAACCATTAAATTTGTAGAGCCCATCATTGACTTATGTAGAGTCCACACAAGTCTACAAATCTAATGGTCGATTGCAAGAGAGTATGGGCCAAATATAAAAAATATATATTAACCTCTAGCATTTCTCATCGGTCAAGTGCTTGACCAAATTGTAGGTGAAATTTCTGTCATATTAGCAAGCCACCTAGTTACCAACTGCCATGTAATGTATGAAATTCTAATTATATCCTGTTACTTAAAAAAAAAAACAAAAAAAAAAAAACAAAAAAAAAAAACATAAAAAAGAAGTTGGGGTCTACGTGAAGGCTATGGAGATTAGGGCTATCAATTTTTGACATGACTCACAAATTCGATACAAACCTAACACAAAATTAAAGGGTTAAGGTTTGTAAGTCTGACATGTTTAATTAAATATATCATGTTAAGTTTGAGTTATACAATCTTATCTACATGTTTCGATACGACCTGAATCTGCCATATGACATAAATGACAAAAAAAATTTGATATGACCCGTGAACTCGACACGAACTTAATACAAAATTAAAGGATTAGGATTGGAGGTTTGACCCGTTTAATTAAACGAGTCGAGTTAAGATTAACTTATATAATTTTACTCATATGCTTCGATACAATCCAAATTCGATACACAAATACGAATTGCTACTTCTGGTAAAGACCCATCCACCTTTATTTATTTATTTGTATTACTATTTTGTAGTTGGTATAATTAAAATTCAACACAAATTGTAGAGAGTATCTTTATTATCACGTGATGGTTGGCTACTAAACAAAATGGGGTTCTTTGCCCTCAAGGCAGAGGAATAAGCATTACCTATGCATTGGATTGTGTCTGTTTGGTGCAGATCTGAACTTAAACCTGATAATAGTCATGGGTTAGCGGATGTTGTTGCCTTTGTTTGCCATGTTTGGTTGATGACTGTAACTTTAGCTTCGGCTATGATTTGCTTCAGAACTTTTTACTTTGTTTGTAAGAACTCTTGCTAGCGACTTTTTATTAATGAATGAGTATGAAATGTTTTTCCTTTCAAAAAAAAAACCTTGTTCACGTTGTAGAAACTCTACTGGCAATTTGAATGAAAAAATAACCCAAAGAAAGTTAAAGTTTTCCCTCTCTCCTAGGGTTTCTTCTCCTAGTAGAGAACGCTGCACAGGAAGAGGGGGAGAACCTTTGATCTCCCCCTTCTCCCCTCATCCTTTGCTGCTTTCTCTTCCCCTCTTCACCTTATGAGATAAACTATTTACCTGATGCTCCCTAGTTCCTTATGCGGTGTTTTTTCCCTTTCTTTTCTGCCTTTTTCCCTTCCTTTGCCCCGTTTTTGGTTTAGCCCCTCTCCTACTACCCTTGAGCTTAGATCCGTCGAGTCATTTTTCAGTTCTGGCTTGGCTCTTGGATCATAGTGGTCTAAGTCCGATCTACTGTCCCCCGCTAGACCCACGTCGACTCGCGCTCTTCCCACTAGCACTCCGGCTCCGTCCATGTCCATCGTCTCCTTCCGTCGCTTTTCGGCAGCCTCGCTGATGCCTATTTTCTTTTGGTATCGCTTTCTGTTTTTGTGTTTTTTTGGCTTTTGTCTCTTTTTTCCTTTGTATTTCTTTTCCAATTTTTTCTTGTTTGTAACCTACCTGTTTTTTTTTTTTTTTTTTTTTTTTTTTCTTGTGTTTTTGTTGCTCGTAATAAGGCTCTCTGTCCTCTCTTTTGATCTGCCCGCTTGATGATCTGTGGGATATTTGCTTTTGGTCCATACCCTTGGGTTATGGATGTGAACGGTATCCTGATTATTGGGTCGAGGAGGATGAGTTTCGATATAGGGGTTTTCTGCTCTCAGGGTCGAGGAATGAGAGCTACATATGCATTGGATTGAGTCTGTCTGGAAAAGATATGCTGTTAAAACTAAAGGCTAGTCATGGGTTAGTGGATGTTGATTCATTGATATTTTTGACGTCTGTAATCTCGTAGCTTCGACTATGATTTGCTTAAGAGTTTTTTACTCTATTTGTAAGAGCTTTTGCTCATGATCTTTTTATTAATGAATAAGTATAAAATGTCTTCTCCTTAAAATAAAATAAATTGAATGAAAAAGATTATAGTAGGATTGATTTTTTTAAAGCTTGAAACCTCAGACTGAATTTATTTTATTTTTTAATGTTGAAGCATAGGGACCATTTTTTAAACGAGTGAAAACCCAATAATTAATATATTATTATTATTATTATTATTATTTTAAAAAAAGGAAACAAAACGAGAAAGAGAGTAAAGAGACCATTAACAATACAATTTTGTTAATATTATATATATTAATTTTGTTAATATACTTTTTTTTTTTTGAAAAAAAAAAAAAAAAAAAGTTGATATAACAAACCCCATCAAATAGAGTAATTCTAGGTACCATATTTTTATTCTCCTAAAATCCTCTTAAAGCTGATGTGGCTTTCAAAATCACTATTGGATCAAAATTCAAGTATAATTCATTTAAAATTAATTATAATTTTAAAAGCCACATCAACTTTAGAAAGATTTTATAATGATAAAAATATGGTACTTGACATTACTCCAACAAATGATGGAGCAAATTACTCATATGTCATGAGTACCCCCCTAACGTGTGAAACAAATTAGAATAGAGGTTGGGATAATTTTGGGATAAACCTGAAAGCCACCTATTTCCTTACAGATTAGGACTAGAAAACTTGAAATGATTTTTGGTAACTGGACATTAATTTGTTTTTGACTTCTTTTTCATAGCAACCTATCATTGTTGGTCTCATGATATTTAAATATACTCTATATACATTGCACCAGGTGACCGCATAGCGCAGTGGATTAGCGCGTTTGACTTCGGATCAAAAGGTCGTGGGTTCGACTCCCACTGTGGTCGCTCGCCTGAGTTAATTATTATTATTTTTTTCTTTTTAATTGCTATTTTACCAACTTCTCAGTTAATTGCAGGCAGGTAAAGAAAAATCACTTCTTCTTCTACATCTAAAGCCATCCCACTTACCTTGGAATTTTTTTTAATTTATTTTTTGTTCTTTTAATTAGCCAGAGAAGGTAAACAAAATGCTTCCTGCAATGCTTGGATCAATATAAGGATATATAAAGAAAATTTGAAAAATTCATACCATATTCCATCAGTCAAAAACATTCCAGAACCTGATACTACTATACATACAAATGGAAACAAAACCCGGCAATGAAACTCCTAAAGTACATACATAGTACTCACTTCTAAGGATAAAAAGAGCATTTGAACATGGTGGGAAGAAAAGATTATGGGAATCAAGATTCTTGGGAACTAGCCTTCCTCCTCCTCCCACTTTTCTTTGCAGTAACAGTGGCATTGCCTTCAGCTTCACCTAGCTGTGCTTGCTGATTATTTACATGTGCTTTTGTTGAATTAATATGACTCCTTGACCGCAATATTGCACCCTTTGCAGCTGCCAATTCCTCCTCAAGTTTCTTTGCTCGCTTCTCCAAACTATCCCTTTCCTTGCCAAGCCTCATGACAAGGTCATGTGCATCTTCCACGTTTTCGCGGGCCTCTTTAGATGCGTTCTTTTGCTCAGTAAGAGACTTGTAAAGCACCTCCTTTTCATCCTCAAGGTCATAGATTCTAGAATTTGCCTTCTCTAGATCACTAGAAAGTGTCAAAGCATGTCGGTTCATCTCATCAAGTGATTTGGTAGCCTCTTCCAGGTCTCTTTCAAGGGATTTCCGGGCCCCCTTGTCCTTCAAGATTTGCTTCTCCCAAGCCTGTACTTCTTTGCTTAAAGAAGAAACTAGCCGTTTTTCTTCTCTTAAATCATTTACTGCAGTTTCTGCCTTTTTATACACACCAACCAATTCCTTCTGTAGGCTATCGCGATTTTCCACTGCAGATGCTACTTCATGGGACACAATTTGCAGCTCCTCCTCTCTTTTCTTCAGAAGTTCCTTCACTGCTGTAAGCTCACTGGCCAGTGCTTCACTACTTAGTGTTGCCTCATCAAGTTTCCTCTGGAGTGATTCCCTAACTTGAGAAAACTCTGCATGAACCCTAGAGACCTCACCTTCAAGCTCTGTGTACAGATTTCTAGACTGCTTCAGTTTACTTGTCAGATCAGACACCTCTTTTCTTGAATTTCCAAGATTTTCCTTAGTGCTCTTGAGCTCGTGTTTTAGATGCTGTACATTGCTCAATTCTATATCTAGCATTTCTTTCAAATTACCCCTTTCTTGGGTCAAATCAGCAATTATTGCTTGGATTGCACTCACTTCATTTAGAGCAAGTTCAAGCTTTTGCTTTAGCTGCTGAAGTTCCTCTTCTTTTTCTCCCAAATGCTTAGCATCCAAAGCTGCCTTCTTCTCAGAAGATGACTTCAGATCATTGAATTCCTCCTGAATCACATCCAATTTCCACTTAGAATCATCTCTCTCAGAAGTTAAAGAACTTAGTCTTGTGTTTAATTCGTCCAACAAAGAATTTTTTGATTCTAGTTCCTTTTGAATTTTCAGGTATTCACCTTCCAATCCTTGGATTTCTGAATGCACTTTAGCTAGTTCATCCTTAGTTTGCTTGTAGGTAAAATTCAAGTTGTTCAACTCTAATTCTTTTTCAGCAAGAGAAGAGCTAAGACTTCGAACATTATCTTCTTTATCCTTGAGCTCTAAGATGAGCAAATTGATCCTTTCTTGTAAGACTTCAATTGAATCAAGCTTTTCCTTCAAATTCTCTTCAACTTCCTTTTTATCATCCCTAGCCTTTGAAAGGCTGGTTTCAAGACACTGAATTTGAACTTTAAGATCCTCAATCAATCTTTTCTCTCTTTTCAGCTCCTGCCCCAAACCTGTAATTGTACTGTTTGCTGAATTTAGTTGGTTCAATAAGGCCTGCTGCTCCTCCTTTGCCTTTCTCAGTTGCTTGGTTCGTTCTTCCTGTTCTTTCAGTAGCTTTGATTCAAAGTTTCTCTCCAACGAAACAATGGCAACATCCTTTTCTTTCAGTTGGGACTTCATCTGTGAAATTCAAGCAGTGCATATATGGGATAAAATCCAACAACCAGCCAAAATATACTCTGCCAATAAAATGATAGTAATGATAGAAAACAAAAGAGCTCCTTCAGAAGGGATTGTCTAGAATGCTCAAAGGTTTCCAAGTCTATCAGTTTATAAGAAAAGCTTGATTGCGAAGGTCATTAGTGGCTTACAGAATCTATTGTTGCGTCAGTAGCTGTCCTTTCCCTTTGAGCCAATGCATACAGAGCACCAATCACACCAGAACTAAATATTCCGAGTCCATTCAAGAGAAACAGGAAGGGATTTGGTGGAGCATCTCTTTGAAGTGCTTGCTGTTCATAAAAGTTACTTTTTCACAAACATATAATCAATAGAATTTACTAATCTGGACTCATTAGTTAATCTAGCAGAGATTCAGACCTCTGCTTTTTGGTTCTCCTCAGGTTTCTTTAGCCCACTTTCTTCTGAAAGAAAATGCATAAATGTATAAACAATCACAAATGGAGGAGATTAAAACTGGATCCAAATAAAAATAGTTGAGGAAGAAAGACTAGTCTGTGATAGAAAAAGGACCAAAGGATGAAGAAATAATCAGAATCTTCGTGAGAGATATTATGCAACATATTAAAACTGAAAAAGCCTAAGAAATATTTTAATTGAAAATGAGGAGGTGTGAGCTGTGTAATGACGTATCTGGACTATGAGCTGGAGTAGGCAAAAGTAGGTTTCTTTAATTTTTTTTGTCTGCATCACTAAAACCTTTTGTTCTAATAATATCTTAGGATACTAGGAACATCATAAACAAAGAAAAATCAGAATGCCCCTAAATACTAAATAATTACCACTATATCAACAAGCCATTACTGTATAAACAATTTTTGTCAATATGTGCTGGCAAGTAGCAGTACCCCACATATTTCAGAACCTTAGGTGGATGAATGTCCTCCAAGCCTTATTAAGATGGTACAAACTGTTTGACCAAAAAGAATACTTAATTTTGGGGCATGAAATATGAGTTTGTCACTTATTTTTGCCTTTTTGTAAAGACAAATCGGTCCAGATATATGTTTGTGACCTACGCTTGCTCTAATACATGAAAATGAGCATTTTCAAACACTCTTACTAAAAGTCAGCAAAATAGGAGCCTTTTGATAATAAGCACTAGTAAATGCCTAGTCAGCAACGAGCATTGCTACATCTAAGCTTAGACTTTAAATCAGTTGTTTCTGCAAATGTACTTCCTAGATGATCTAATCTCATGCTAGCATGATGCCAAGTGATGTGGGAAAACAAGCAATTGAGAAGAAAGTTTGAAGAGAGAGAAGAAGCTGAGAAGAGGAGAGAAGAAGAAGCACGGGAGAGAGGAGAAGTCAGGAGGAGGAAGGTGGCAACAGTCAATTGTTTTCTTTATTCATCAAAAGTTGCTTACCAAAATACAAAATTATGTTTAAATAGAGTAGGGATAAAATCCTAACCCTAACCTTATTGACACTTGGGCTGATAGCCCCACTAAAATAACATAAAGGTCAACTAAATTAACATAACCCAAAGTCTGAAAAATACCATCCCATTGAAAAATAAAATAAGATAACAAAAAAATATCATAACATATCAAGGCCAAACATGTGTAATCACTAGCACGTATTGGGTGTCCCCATCAACTCTCCCAGGACGGGAAGAAGTCGTGTAACGACCCAGGGAAAAGCGCTAGCCATATCTGCGCTATCACCCCAAAAGGACTAGTCAATTTGGAGCTTCCCTATAATTCATTATAAAGCCCAGTTTCACCTAGTAACTAGGCAATGTGGGACTTAGCACCCATGACTATCTTTATAAACTACCCACTCTATGTGGGCTTCTTCTCATCTTCCCAATATGAGACCGGGGTGTTATAAACTCCCCCTCTTAAACTCCTGACGTCCTCGTCAGGTCCACGTCATGCAGTGCTTCAGTACCACATGACCTGGCGTTACTAGGTGGCTCTGATACTACTTGTAACAAGTCAGGAAAAAGCGCTAGCCATATCTGCACTATTACCCCAAAAAGACTAGTCAATTTGGAGCTTTCCTAGAATTCATTATAAAGCCCAGTTTCACCTAGTAACTAGGCAATGTGGGACTTAGCACCCATGACTATCTTTATAAACTACCCACTCTATGTGGGCTTCTTCTTATCTTCCCAATATGGGACCGGGGTGTTACAAGTCGACCCCATCGAGAATAGCTTCTAGTAGCTCTGGTAGTACTCCCAAGGATCAGGATCAAGCTGCTGCAACATGTCTTTGGCGACCCATGTGCGGTTTTAGTCTAGTTGGCCTCTCCAACGAACTGGGAAACGTTGGACTCCTCCATCCCTGGAAAAAAGAACCTGCTCATCCAAATAGCAGCAATATTTTCTTTATGTGCTGGTGGAAAGGATGGTTGTATGGGTGAGGAATGGCTCAACATGCTGCGAACAGCCTCCCCCATAAGAACTCAAGAAGCAGCTAGGATCAAGTTTAGGATTGGTATTGGGGACAAGGGAAGGCTCCTTGAAAGGATCATTTGGGATAATAGTGGGTCCTGTATAAGCAAATAGATCCTCTACATTAAGTGTGAAGCTAATACCAGGGTCGGGTGGAACATCAATGGCATATACTTTTGGCCCAACCCACTGCAACACTTTGAAAAGCCAAGCACTACAGCTTGCAATTTTCAAACAGATCCATGTGGAGACTCTTTGGATTTAATCCAGACCATGACATAATCCTCTAAATGAAAATCAATGAGACTCCTACATAAATCAGCTGCAATTTTTTTTTTTTTTTTTGATAAATAAGTGATTGATTGAAAAGCACAGACGGGCGCAACCCTAGTACACAAGAAGAATACAAAAAAATGCTCCACTAAAGGCAGAAAGAAGAACATAAAGATAAAAATTGAGACATAGTAAAAAATTGAGGCATACTAAAAGCGTCAGTCCAATGGAACAGAGTTTGAATAAACAACTTTTTGAGCTCCTCCATTGACCTTTCTTGATCTTCAAAACATCTTCCATTCCACTCTCGCCAAATAATCCACATGACGCACAATGGTGTAATTTGCCATACCTCCTTAGCTAAAATAATGCCTCGCTGACCGCGCCAACAGGCTAACAAATCTACCACTTCATTAGGCATGACCCAAGCAACAGTAAAAAGAGAGAACTATACTCCATAAAGTTCGGGCCACTTCACAGTGAAGGAGAAGATGGTTTACAGACTCGCCATTGTATTTGCACATACAACACCATCCCACCACAATGATACCTCTTTTACGCAAATTATCCAAGGTCAAAATCTTTCCAAGAGTCACTGTCCACAAAGAAACTAACTCTCAATGGAACTTTAACTTTTCATATACTCCTCCACAGGAAAGAGGATGTCCCCAAGGAAGAAAGCTTATGAAAAAAAGACCTGACCTCAAAGATATGTCGTTTAGAAGGAGTCCACCGCATGCAATCCGACACCCCCATGTGATTACGGAAAGCATATAACTTCCCAAAAAAAGCCATCACCACCTCTACCTCCCAATCCTGTACCGCCCGTGAAAAATGAACATTCCACTGTATAACACCATTGACCAGCTACATATGATCCCTAACCCATGCCTCCTTGTTACTCGCAATTCAAAATAATGCAGGAAATGCTTCCTTTGAGGACTGATCCTCGCACCAAATATCATGCCAAAATCTAATGTGGGAGCCATCTCCTACTCCAAAGGTAATAAATTTTGAGAAAACTTTCCACCCTCTCCGAATATGTTTCCACACCCCAACTCCATAAGGGCCTCCACCACCTTGGTGCACCATCCACCATTCATACACCCATACTTAACTTCTACTACCAACCTCCAATACGCTTCCCTTTCCGTTGCATATCGCCATAACCATTTACCCAATAAAGCGAGATTGAAAGTGCGCAAGTTTTGAATTCCTAAACCACCATCTTGCATGGGAGAACAAATTTGAGGCCATTTCACTAGATGGAACTTGGGCTCCTCATTTAGACCACCCCACAGGAAATCTCTTTGTAGCTTCTCCAATCTATTCGCCACACTCACAGGAATAGGAAATAAAGACAAGAAATATGTAAGGAGGTTGGATAAAGTACTTTTGATAAGTGTAAGCCTCCCACCCTTTGATAGATACATTTTCTTCCAATTTGCCAATTTCCTTCCCATCTTCTCAGTAATATCATTCCAAATGGTGGTAGACCTATAAGGTGCCCCCAGAGGAAGACCCAAATATTTCATAGGTAATCCTGCCACCCTACGCCCAAAAATGTTTGCTAGCCTATCAATATCCTCTACCTCACCAATTGGAACAATCTCAGACTTTGACAAGTTAATTTTCAGCCCCGAGACCGCTTCAAAACATAGAAAAAGACACCGCATATTTCTGAGATGTTCCTCATCGGCCCCACAAAGAATCAATGTGTCATCAGCAAACAGCAAATGTGAGACACTGAGATCAGGATTGTTCCTTGATCCCACTGAAAAACCAGCCGCAAGACCACTAGTTTCAGTAGCCTCCATCATTCTACTTAGCGCCTCCATCACAATAACAAACAGAAAAGGAGACGGTGGATCCCCTTGTCTTATACCCCGGGAGCTACTAGAAAAACCTAAGGGTTCTCCATTAATCAAAATTGAACATCGAACTGTGGAAATACAGAACGCTATCCAATTCCTCCATTTCACCCCAAACCCACTTCGTTGCAATATGAATAGCAAAAACTCCCAATTCACGTGATCATACGCCTTCTCTAAGTCCAATTTACATAACAAATCGGGTTCACCAGATCTAAGCTGGCTATCAATACATTCATTAGCTATCAAAATTGAATCTAGAATCTGTCTCCCCTTGATATACGCATTTTGAGACTTTGATATTATCTTCTCTAACACATTTTTCAGTCGATTCGCTAGCACTTTGGAAATCAATTTATACACAATGCCCACCAAACTAATAGGTTGAAAGTCCTTTAACTCCTCTGCCCCTGCTTTCTTTGGAATAAGCGCTATAAATGTTGCATTAAGGCTTTTTTGAAACCTTACCTTGTTGTGGGAATCACTGAAAACAGACATTATATCTTCTTTAATTACTTCCCGACATGTTTGCACAAAACCCAATGAGAAACCATCGAGGCCATGGGATTTATCTCCTTGTAACTCCTTTACCACCTCTAGCACCTTAATTTCTTCAAAATCCCTTTCTAACCACAAACCTTCCTCACTTCCAATAGACTGAAACGATAAACCATCCGGTATAGGCCTCCGACTATAGCTTTCAGTGAACAATTGTGTATAGAACTGAATAATGTGCGCCTTGATATCAGTGGCTTCCGAAGACAAAGAACCATTGATAATTAAAGACTCAATGGCATTGTTTCTCTTGTTTGAATTTGCCACTTTGTGAAAGAATTTGGTATTCTTGTCCCCCTCCCTTAACCATAGAGCCCGAGATTTTTGACGCCAGCTTATCTCCTCACACAACAGCAATCTCTCCAACTCCGAAGATAACTCAACTTTGTGCCTCCTTTCCTCATCGTTCAACCCTCTACCTTCCCCAGAGATGTCAAGCTCCCTTATACCATCCAAGAGCTTTTGGAGGTATTTTGCTTATATGGGATAGAAGGGTGGTGGAAAACTTGGACATTTGTGTGGGGCGTTTTATCATTGCATGTTCTTTTCGAAGTATTAGTGATAACTTCGAATGGGCTTTCGCAGGTGTGTGTGGTCCCAATGATGATAATGATAGGCAGCTATTGTGGGATGAATTGGTAGGCATCATGAGTTTGTGGGAAATGCCTTGCAGCTGATTGCAGCTGCAGCAGTCATCAGCTGCAATTTTATATTGGGGATTATTTGAGTGAATTTGTTTACTGATCTCATTATGCAAGTCATGCAAATGTCCTGCAAATGTATTGGCTAACTCAAGAACTATAACATGAGGGGACAGCAGGAGAAGATCTAAAGGTCTTCTAGGCTTATAACAATTAACAACTTCAAATGGACTCAAACCTATTGACCTATTGATGTGACCATAAGGTAGGTTTAGAAGACCAGATAACTTGACAACCTTAGGGGCATCTGAATGTCCAGAACCTATCTCTTTCATTGGCTCTCCTTGAGAGACCACAAAAACCTCTCTAGGTTGTTCACGCGCACAGCTTACCACACCCACTCCAGGTATTTCAAGGCCACTCTCTAGCTAACCTATCTGAAATGAGGTAGCACGAATGCAACCTAGATGGTTAGGATCGCTTGAGCAATCATCATCTAAGTCCCAGAACTCATCAGGGTTAGGCTCATAGATCAGTTTTTCGACGCCTCTTCTTCACTCACATGCTCTTTCCCATCAAAGACAAGGGCCTTGTTGGCACAGTTAGAGGCAACATGCTTGAAACCATAACACTTGAAGCATTGAACCCTAAAATGCATCTTGTGGATCACTAGCTACTCCCTTACCTTTGTCATCCCTAACAAGTGCAGCAGCACCATTAGAGCACTCCTATTAAGCTCTTCAAAAAAGAATTAAATTTGAAGAGAAAAACCCACTTTTTCAAAATTAGAGAGCCACTTTTAAAAGTACCAAACATCAAAACTCTCTATATCTTTCTCTACTTTCGTTAAATATTATTTTTTATTCTTTCTTTGTTCTTGGTGGACGATAGAGAGAAGGGAAATGAATATCTACACTTAAAAAGCTAAATAACTTTCTGTTTTTGGCTCTTGGTATTTGGAGAGTTTCTCTTACAAAAGTTAAATTTGAAATAGAGTAAAGATCTTTTGTTAAATGGCATCTTTGTGAGTTTTTTCAAATTTTAGAAAAAAGTTAAATTTGAAGAGTTTAATAGAAATGCTCTTAGAATTGGATTTCAAAGGAGGAGGTCCTAGCAAGGAATTACTACCCAAAGGCAGAGACTTGGTGATTGTGTTTCAGGTGTCAATGTGCCTTGTAAATTGCATTTTGGTTGCCAACTAATAATCATGGACTAAGGTATACGCTTGGTTAAGGGTGGTGATACCTCGGAGAAAAAGTTCCCTCCTGAGGTCGTCATTGAGGCCTCTTCTAATAAACCTACTCAGGGCCATAGCTTCATCCTCGAATACAGCACACCTCATCTTATACTCATCAAATTGTGCAGCATAGTCAATGACAAGTCTATTTCCTTGCTCAAATTGTTCCATTGGTCCAAAAGGTTACCTCGATATGACCGGGGCAAGTATTTCTGTTGAAGTTCAAGCTTCATTTCAACCCAGTCAAGGATAGGAGGCTCATTCCTCCTAATGAGGAGTTCCTCGACTCACTCCCAGAAAAGCTGAGCACTCCCATTGAGTTTCATCTTAGCAAACTTGACCTCCTATTCTCTGATAATTTGTACCACTCAAAAAAATGGTCCATTTCATGCAACCACTTAGTGAAACCCCATTGGTCAAGACGACCGTCGAAAGTAGGGGCCTCCAATTTGATATGTTCATGACTCTCTCATTAGGGTCTACATAATTTTGTTGACCTTGCCCATATTATGACCTCCTGATGGTACTGTACTGGAATGGATGAGTTTGATTGGGATGAACTCGATGGTGGTACACGTCTTGTATCACGACCTTGGTCTTGAAGGACATGCCTTTGAGGTATCCTGCACTGTTTGGGATTTGTCTGACTGGTTTTCTGTTTGGGTTTCTTGTTTTTTTTTTACACTGATGGGTGGTAAGGCTGTGTGGGATTTTTTGTAAGAGTGTTCAGTTGGTTTTGTGTGGTTAATGAAACGTCCTGTGGTTGCCTGAAACAAAGATGGTGTAGGGCAATACAAAATTATGCTTAAACAGTGAATTTTTTTTTTCATCCAAAATTTTTTTTTTCATCCAAAATTATGCTTATATAGGAAGAAGAAGAAGAAGAAGAATACAAAATTATGCTTAAACAGTGAATTTTTTTTTTCATCCAAAATTATGCTTATATAGGAAGAAGAAGAAGAAGAAGAATACAAAATTATGCTTAAACAGTGAATTTTTTTTTTCATCCAAAATTTTTTTTTTCATCCAAAATTATGCTTAGGAAGGCAACAACAGTAGATTTTTTTTTCATCCATCAAAAGATGCTTACTACAATACAAAATTATGCTTAAATAGACTAGGGATGAAGAAGAAGAAGAAAAGAAAAATGCAAGCTTTCTTGCCACAATATTATCTCCCAATTGGAACAGGTAGTAGAAGGCAACAACAGTAGATTTTTTTTTCATCCATCAAAAGATGCTTACTACAATACAAAATTATGCTTAAATAGACTAGGGATGAAGAAGAAGAAGAAAAGAAAAATGCAAGCTTTCTTGCCACAATATTATCTCCCAATTGGAACAGGTAGTAGCAACACTAACTTTTCTGTCCAATCTACATTTTAAGCCTCAACGTCTCTCTCTTGGTCAATAACTCATTTAAGTTTTCATCATTTCCCATGATATTGTAAATTTATCTGGGATTCTAAAAAGTTTTATATCAATTGACAACCACCTGAGGCCCAACGTGACACAGAGGGTCTACCTCCTTTCATGCACCCCTCACCTTCTCCATGACGACCATCCATTGGATTCATTGCATTAATCATAAACATGCACTGTGGTTAAGATTGAAATCTCTACCAATAGTAGCTCAATATCGGGAATCGATGAGTTTTGCAACACCCAAAGGTGCCCTGCACAAGCTTAAGAGAGCGTAGAGGTGATGGTTCCTTAATTATTTTAGCAAAAGTTCCTCTGGCTTGAGCCAGCTTGACATTAGAATTCTGTCTCTCAAATTAAATTTATGTCCTTGCATGAACCATTCTTTTTCAGCATAAAGAGTATGACATCAATCCCATCATTTTCAAGGGTGCAGGTAAAATATCGACATAGATCAAGGGATAGACAGCAAATAATCTACTTCTTCACCATGACATAGCCAGAGATTTGTGATTGTTCGTATTTGGCCTATTTGGAGTTTTGTGGTTTATGCCTAAACAATTTTTTATTTTTTTATTTTTTTATTTATAAGTTATCAACTAATATCATTAAAAGCGTAAGGTGCCCCTAAGTACATAGGATGTATACAAAAAAAAACACACATAACTAGATTAAGCAAAAAGAACAAAGAAGTCACTATAATTAATCGACAGAGGAGACACATAAGAAGCTATTCACATATACAAAGTTTTGAAGAATAAAGATAAAATCTCCATTGTCCTTTCCCAGTCCTCAAAACTTGAGTCATTCATTTCCCTCCATAAACACCATAGAAGGCACGTAGGCACCATCTTCCATACTGCGCGACACTTCACGAACTTTCATAGGTCCACCAACAGGCAAACAAATCAACTACACATCTAGGCATAACTCGGGACAACCCAAAACAATTGAAAAAGGCAATCCAAATAGCATAAGCCATGTCAGAATGAAGAAGAAGGTGGTCAACAGACTCCCCATTCATCTTACACATGCAACATCTGTTCATCACGATGACGTGCTACTTCCTGAGATTATCCATAGTGAGGTTCTTACCTAGAGCTGCCGACTAAGCAAAAAATGCCACATTTAAAGGAACTTGAGTCCACCACACACTCTTCCAAGGAAAGTGGCACCCTTCAATATAAGCCAATGAGCAATAGAAGGATTTGACCTTAAACAACCCTCTTTTGGAGGGGACCCACCACAGCTTATCTTCACTTCCACTTCTCACTCTAGCTAAGTGCAACACCTGAAAAAATGAGGCAAAGATATCCACCTCCCAAGTGTGCGCCACTCTAGCAAAGCCTACATTCCATTGGTTGGAACCACCCAAAAACTCCAAGTGAGCCGCAATAAAGTCATCTTTTGCACAAGCAATACCAAATAAAACTGAAAAAGTTGCCTTTACACCACATCCCCCACACCATTGATCATGCCAAAAGCTCACCCTGGATTCATCTTCCACCTTAAAAATGGTATGAAACAAGAATTTCTCATATCCTTTCCTAATATTCATCCATAACCCCACCCCAAACACTCAAACAAGGTCAAGAGAACACCACCCACCCATAAACGGCAAATTTAGAGTCCACCACAACTCTCCACCAAGCCTCTCTTTCAATCCCATAGCACCACAACCATTTACCTAAAAGAGTACAATTGAACACCATCAAATTCTTAATACCCAACCCTCCGTCAAAGATTGGTGAACAAACCTTGTACCAACTCACCAAGTAATATTTGAACTCTTTGCCAAACTCACTCCACAAGAAATCACGCTAGAGCTTCTCAACAGAGTTACCAACACTCACCGAGAAAGGAAAGAGAAACATGAAATACGTAGGTAAATTGGCAAGTGTACTCTTAATAAGGGTAACCCTGCCACCCTTCGACAAATACATCATTTCCAACTAGCCCACTACTTGTCTATCTTCTCAATAATGCCGTCCCAAATATGCTTGGGTTTGTAGGAAGCCTCCAACATGTTGCCGATTTATTAATGTGTTGGAAGGGAAATTTTGGTAGACATCGTACTCATGAAATTTGGGAGGTAGTTCCCTTGTGTATCATGTGCTGTATTAGAAGAGAGAGGAATGTCCAGAATTTTAAGAGGGTGTGAATTACCTGCATTGAAATTGAAGTTTCCATTCTTATGCTCTAACTATGATTGGACATCAGCCAAAGTTGTTTTTCCTACCCAAATTTATGGGAGTTTTTGGACCTTTTGAATTTTGAATCTTAGATTTTCTCTTTGGATGCTTCTCTTGCATACTCTTCTTTTTGGGTGTTTACATACTTCTAGTAAAACAGGGTTGCACCTCCTTATTGTGCTTTACTTTTCAATGATCACTTACTTATCAAAGAATATTATGCACTTTTGTATTGATAATCTTCACCATATCAATGAGAAGAGAAGGGTAAATATAACGGTATATGAAATCCCAATGGTCACACCATGATCAGCTAGCTTCTCTCTATATTCCCCTGAATCCAGACAATTATAACTACTCTACACTATTAAGAACTTTCAAATCCTATGATCTAAACAGACTCTATTGTCGAGTTCACATAAATCAAATATTACATTAAGCCAAGTTCCTTTACTAATATTTGTAATTTATATCTTGTATAATTATTGTTTCAAAATAATGACTATTTTGAAGAAATATTTAAGCACCAATACGGCTCCGCATTTATCTCGATGTTTCAAACAGACTTTATTTAACAGCTAATGCTAACTATTAAAACCAACTCAACTTTTTCAACTCACCAAAACTTAAATTTCTTATCATCCTCCCCCAATCACTAGAACCGAGTTTACTAGTCCATTTCACACAACTTGGTGAGTCAAATCAAGATTTACTGCTGAATATCCTTATATTTTCACTTTGGTTCTCATACCATTATTTGTATGAGTACCACATCCCAAACTTCAAGCTACATCAGCGAAAAACCCAATTGTCTTGGAAGGTGTTTAAGGTAATCAGCCATTATATCATGCATAAATAGTTGGATACCTTAAAAAAGAATTAAAATCATTTAGTAGCACAATGAAATCGCAATTAACAAATTGGACGGCCCCAAAAGTCAGACCAAAAACTGAAAGATTTACCTAACCAATACTATTAATTTGCTCAGGAAAGGACAAAATTGAAAAAAATAAATAAAGAATAAAATGCAGCTAACAGAAAAAACACTGTTTGATAAAAATAAGAAGATTAATTTCCAAGTTCAAATAGTACGGAATAAATTACTCTAAAATAAACCCAAACAGCTTTCCTTCCATAGTATACATTATAACAGCAATATTTTGAAGGCCCATATCACCAAAGTCATCAAGTTGTTCCAGAAATAAGAATTTCTTTATCATAGAAATTGCAAGACAAAGGGGAAAAAGTTAAGAGGAGGAAGAAAATAAAGAACCAACACATAAATCTCTAAAAGCTTAGGAGCTTTGATTGTCAACTTACTTGTTCTGGTGCTTTCAAGAGCTCCGGCCCTGAGTTGCAATAATGGAAGAACTGAAATACCCACTAACAGAATGGCCCTCCTCTTGCAGTGAACATTGTTGTTTGGGTCCTCATGGTGCATAGAAGCCCTTGGACCAATGCTCTTCCTCTTGGTCTCTGCATTTCTTGTGCAGGAATAGAAGAAAATGGATTGGGGAGAAGAAGGAAAGCGTGATTGGCAGATGAGAGAGTGTAAAAAGCAAGAGCTCCCCATTACAAAACCCATCGTTTCTACCTTTTTTCTGATTTCTCGGTGGGGGTAGAAAGAGAGAGAGAGAGAGAGAGAGAAGGAGAGACAGAGTGGCACTCAAACGAAGTGCTTGTTCTTACTTTCTATGATTCTATCTTTCCTCTCTAGTTTTGTGTTACTGTGACCAATTAGAAATACCTAAAACTCCATGTTTTTTGTCGTAATTACTAGAAAGCCCCGTCCTTTGTTTTAGCCTACACTAAACTCTTAAGAAAAACAAATTTGTTTTGATCACATCTAGAGAAACAAAAGTTTTCCTTCTGGCATTATTTGAAAAAAAGGAAACTACAAAATCAATCAATGTGCTTACATTAATTTGCAATAAGCTTTGTGTATATAAAAAATATTTTGAGAACTCTTTTTAGTATGCAAAAATAATAAATAAGTTTATACTAATAAATTTTGTCCAAAATCTTGACGGATTCCATTCGTATGGTGCATCAGATCCAATAATATAATACCAATAACATAATAACATATGTTCAATTTAATTACTGACCTAAAAAAAACTATAAGCCATGTATTTATAACACGTCATATGAGAAATGTTATGAATCAATATTTTCTTTATATTTGGCTCATATCAACCATTAAATTTATGAACTTAAGTAGACCCCACAAATTTAATAATTAATCTATTTAATTTGTAAGAGAATATGGACTAAATATAAAAAACTTATTAACCCCTTACACTTCTCTAAACTCACCACGTTGTCATAGTTCTTCACCCAAGTAAAAGTATCTTTTTCGCCAGCCACCGCATTCATGTTCTTCCACCCAAATCCGGCGTTTTTGTTTATGTTTTTCGAAGCATTGGCACTGCGTCGTTGGTTTGTCTTTGTAGATGGTGGTAAGCTTGATTTTCCCTGATTGTGCTGTGTTTGAAAATGTAGAAATCATGAATTGAGTTCTCCGTAGACAGCTTAAATCATTGGTTTACCCAAATAAAAGAGTCAACTTGTCAAATGAACTGTGTTGTGTTCTCTATGTACAACGTTTTCATGTAGAAACAGTAGAAAGTTGCTCAAATCGTTTTCCTCTCAAATTGTGCTTGATTTTCCAGATCCGTGAAATGAAAGTTTTTGAGTGTGAAATTCCACATTTCTCACCATAGAGATAATGCATCTATGCCTTTGTATTACTGTAGCTAAGTCCAAATCGTGGTTGGAGTGGTTCTTCTCGTAATGCTCCGAGAAATTAAGTGATTTTACGGTTCACCTCCTCATATAATTCTACTAAGGAATACGAATAAGGAATCACTTCTCCTTAAAAAGAGAAGGGAAAAATGCACTTTACCCTATAAAGTTTCAGCTCATTTGCAATTTAGCTTCTAATATTTAAAAATTGGCAATGCAACCCAACAAAGTATCAAAAATTTGTAATGTGACCCATCAGTCAATAATTTCTATTTTCTCTAACGAAAATTATTGAAAATACCTAATTAACCTTAAAATTTTTTTTTTTTTTTATTAAAAAAAAAAACAAACAAGCAAACAAAAAAGCAAAAAAAAAAAAAAAAATAGCCACCCCAATTTGGACATTGGGTGGCATCTGATTGGATTGAGAGTGGCTCAAAGGGTTTGGGGGTGGTTTTGGCCACCTTGGAGGTGGCCGAACAACCCCCATGGGCTGTGCAGGTGGCTCACCACCCCCGATCTGGCCCAACCACCCCTTTGGCCATTTGGGGATGGTTTCGGCCACCCCCATTTAGTCCATTGGGGGTGGCTGAGCCATCCTCAATCCGGCCAGATGGGGGTGGCCTGGCCACCCCCATGGACAAAGGGGTGGCTAGGCCACCCTCAAATGGCCAAAGGGGTGGCTACGGCAACCCAACTTTTTTTTTTTTTTTTAATTGAGAGTATTTTTGAAATTCCGTTAAAAAATATGGGGTAATTTTGGAAAGTAGAGACAAAAACATGCACGTGAGAAATTTTCAGTCAAATTAGACAGAAATGGGTAACGGATGGGTCACGTTGCAAATTTTTGATACTTTGTTATGGTACATTGACAATTTTTAAACATTGGAGTCCAAATTGCAAATGAGATGAAACTTTGGGGGGCTGAAGTGCGTTTTCCTACATTAAGCTGCGGAAACATATGGTTTTTATTATTTTATCAATATTAATAATTACAACCGGAGCATCTACTAAGATTCAATAGTACTCGTTACCATGAACAGACTCCAAAATCTTGCAATGAGTCCTCAAGCACTAACCCGTTCACTAGCATTACATCAAACGGCCGCATCTGACTCAAAATCTTTCTCACTCAAATCTGGCATTTAGGTATAGGCCAACTAGAAAACAACATATGTTTTAGAGATGGAAAATATATAAGTTTTAGTCAACGAATTAGTTATTACGTAGTAAACTCAATTATATATATATATATAAAAAAAAAAAAAAAGGTTATAAATCACAAGAAATAATATAAATGAAGTTCTATTTTGAATAAAATGAATGTTATGGTAATGCATTATATATATAGTACATGATATATTAAGTAAGCATGTCATATGTTAAACAAGATGGTCTACTAGAGATATTAATCCCTTTTTCAGCAAGATTGGTGTTGTCCCGATGGACTTGTAGTACAATACCAATGCCTCGAATATTGCCATATATCATTCTTTATTAGCAGCCCGACCGAGTCCGATCTTAGGTGGCTCACGCCGCTAATGACTTTCGTAATGGTGACCCATCTATACATGGCTTGCCTGTCACAAATAATCATTGCATCCAAGGCCAAACAATAAAAGTAAATATATTTGACCATAAGGTTAACCTATATAATAGTAAGCTCATGGTTGTTATTCCGCACATACTGGTGTACCAGCCATGTCATATGATACAATTTAAATCACAGTCTTTTACATGCATGCATGTATAAACTTAGAATTTTCATCATCTAGTTATTCATCAATCATTTTGACAAAAATAGAGTTCATACTATTCTAAAATGTATTTTATGTGAGTTGTAAACATGCACGCTTTACATATATAAAATAATCATGCCATGTAAAAATGTAAATAACAAGTATCCGTATAAGTTTTATTCACCATTGTTGTAACTCTCCACTGGTTGATTCCCTTGACAGTCCATAACGTCCAAATATATGAAATGGTCTATCATCAGCCTCTGATCTAGATGAAAATACCCTTAAACCTAATAGGGGTCAAAATGGTCATTTTGTCTATCTGTCAATCGTTCAACTATCATGTTGAACATTCAGCAAAAAATGTTCAACAATCCTTGCGAATGTTCAAAGGTCTGGTAGAACCTCCCATCTGGAAAAATGTCCAAACTTTACACACCTAAGCATGATCTAAGGTCCTATTAGCAAGCTTAAGACTATCTTAACCACAAATAACACGTCTACGCACTAAAAGGTACGCCCAAGATCATTAACTCGCTAACCCATCACTAATCGCATCTTAAAACCTTAACACAATCCATGGGTCTCCATTAGAACTCTTTGAACATGGGGTTATTCATGTCAAACCAACAAGATAATAAGGCCTTACCCATAAACATAACTTGAGGTATTGAGTCATTCAAGCCCCTTAATTCATTTATGTTAAACCCTCACGAGACTTCACTTGTCCTACTAGGGATGCCTATGGGTTTAAAAGGCTTATTGCATATGCTAAATGCAATCATGTCTCCCACAACAAAGGAGGTAGAGTAGTTGCTTTTTTATATTTCTTTTTATTTTTAGTTTCGTATTGCTAAGAGACTAGCAATATTTAAGTTTGGGGGTGTGATAAGTGTTGAATGTTACACATTCAAGCCCCTTAATTCATATATGTTAATCTCTTAGTTTTGTTATAAGTTGATGTTTTGAGTTGTTTTTGTTTTTTCTTGCATTTTTAGGATTTTGAAGAAAAGCAATCGTTTCTGGCAAGTTCCACACTTAAAAGCCATTTTCGGAAAAAGTTGAAGGAAATGCGATTGACGACAAGCCAGATTAGGCTCGAGCGCACAAGCAACTAGGATCGAGCGCAGCCATGCGCTCGAGTGTCCAAACCATTAGGATCGATCGCAGTAATGTGATCTAGCGCAGACGTGCGTTGGGCACCAGAGAACACATTTTGACACAGTTTTGCACAGTTTCAAAGTCTAGAATCCAATTCCAACCCGATTTTTGAGTTGTTAGGCTGCACAAGAACGTCTAGGGTTGTTCCAAACTCTATAAAATTGACCCTCTATTCATCCAAATAGAGGGGGGAGAACACAAGCTCGGGAGAAAAGTTGGAAGCTAGATCAAGAAGAGTTTTGAGGTTTTCTTCTCTTCCCTATTTTCTTATTATTTTTGTATGAGGATGATTTTTATTTGAATTATGTGTAGCTAATACTTTAGTTAGGGCTCGATTGAAGCTCTAATCATGTATCTTTAGGATTTCAATAATGGCGCCTTTGCCACAATTATATTTTGGATACTTAACTTGATTATTTCCTAAGTTATTTCATTCCTCACATGAATGTGCTTGATC
The DNA here is from genome assembly GCF_965113065.1 of Corylus avellana. Taxonomy (NCBI): domain Eukaryota; kingdom Viridiplantae; phylum Streptophyta; class Magnoliopsida; order Fagales; family Betulaceae; genus Corylus; species Corylus avellana. The sequence goes on along the minus strand of NC_142495.1, from coordinate 18,933,627 downwards.
ATCATATGCATGTGATATGAACTTGTTATTTAATTCAATTTGAATGACCGAGTCATGAGCTTAATAAAGTGACAAAGGAACCTCATCATAGGTTCTTGGATTAATCAACTTGGAGAACCGGGAGTAGATACCATGCCCTAGGCTTCGTATGGTTGTCGATTTTCATAGATTTATGCTTTATTGAATGTGCTTGACCATCATATGCATGTGGTATGGACTTGTTATTTAAGTCAATTTAGATGACCTAGTCCTGGGCTTAATAAAGTGACAAAAGAACCCCATCACAGGTTCTTGGATTAATCAACATGGAGAACCTGAAGTAGATACCATGCCCTAGGCTTCATGTGGTTGTCGATTTTCATAGATTTATGTTTTCTTGAAGAACAACTTAGTGTCATGCTAAATCAATTGAGAGATAAAAGAATTAGAGTAGATACCATGCCTAATTTGTTGCTTAGGAAAATCAATAGCTTAAGGAGTAGATACCATGCTCTTAGGTTAGCAAACATTGGGTATCTTGATATGATTAGAATATTGGCATATTGTTTATCTTATTCGAGTATGGTTAGCGGTGGATATCAAAACCCTACCCTTTCATTCTTATTATTTAATTTCAATCTTTTATTTTATTTCATTGTTATTATTTCAATTCAATCTTATCTTGTTTAATTCAGTTAATTAATTTAGGGAATTTCTTTTTAGCATAATTATAGCAATCCTCGTGAGAATGATCTCATACTTGCTTTCTATACTATCGTTTTGATCTTGTATACTTGCGAGTAAAACATACGATTATTCGCTTATTAATTTAGGTGGATAATTGCACAACATCAGCCTTTCTCAAAAGACTGAAACTTGGGACAGGGTGAGGTTAAGGACATCAAATATCTCATTTGCAACCTTGGGAATCGGTAGACAAAATCCTACTAGAAGTATGGGCATCGTCAGGCAGACCTCGTCGCTGCCATCAACGCCAATAGCTCTTCCTCCAATGCGAGGGAAGTCGGAGGTGTATGTCCACAGGAGCGAAAATCTACTTTTGCCCTTTCTAGATCAGAAGCCCTCACATTAGATTCCCAAGCCTTACCACCAAACTCAACGACAAAGATACGAAGATGAAGGTCTAGAAACTAGAAGAAACACCTGTTTGCAAAGAGAAGAGAGAGAAAAATATCCAAGAGAACGGTGGAGTCTCGTACTCCCAAGACACTTTACAGAAAAACAATTTAGAGCCATACCCGCACACACCAACTCGTGTAGACCCTAGAGGCCGCATCGTCATCCCCAAGACTTTAGAAGGGGAGTTCTTAATGAGACGCAGCCTAATTTTCAAATGTCGCATCAGCCCCTAAAAGGCAGGCCTTTAAGGCCTCACACTAGACGTTGCGCGACCCCAAATGTCCCTGTCAAACAAATAGATGCGACATGCGATCAAAGAAGCTCCGTATGGATAACAATCGACATCATTATCATAGCACGCCTTAGCAACACCCTGTAGAACATCACGTGACTATTTAGCCTCCACCAAACCATTTAGATTTCCCCAAATGGCACACAACAACCACCATACTAATTCTCATTGCGCCACTACCATGACCCAAGGGAATGACAGACTTCTGGAGTGGGCCCTTGGAGAGGCCCACTATACTAATTTCCATTGGGCCACGGTAGGAATGGCAGAATACTAGAATGGGCCCTTCGAAACGCTGCAAAGCCCCCAAAATTGGCAATGACTAGGCTGGCAGGGTTACTAGCAATTACCCTAGTTTAACCAACTAATGGCTAAATGGGGAACAACCCTCTAAGCATTATTAGAGTTAATACATAAGAAGGTGAAATAAATCTAAGAAATCTATAAATTATTACAGGTGCAAGTATAATCCTCAATTTCAAGGCATGGAGCAACTAACAATAATATAAAGCAAACTTGATACTAGCATGAAGATCTTAAAGCAAAGTCTCTGGTGGCAATCGAACCATTCTTGGTTTCTAGGAACAAGCTCCCTATAAGAGTAATAACCGCATAAGTCTAACGACTTAGTAAGTAAACCTCACAATTGGATATGACATAAGCTCATTATTATTATGCGAAAATAAACGTGCAGTTCCAATATCATTGAAAAGAGGAGTTGTCTCCATTAATACACTTTGAAAATATCGTTTGGTTTGATAAAGGGTAGTGTACTCCCGGCAGCAATCACCTAAGTATTTAAATGTAGGAAAACTAATGCTTTATAGGTGATAACTATCATATATGGTCTACTCGAGATATTACCCCTTCTCAACAGGGTTGGCGCTGTCCCAAGGGACCTGTAATACAATGCCGATGCCCCAACCATTGTACGCTACCCTCTATAACACTAGCAGCCCGACCGAGTCTGACCTTGGGTGGCCCACGCTACTAAGGATGTACGTCCTATAGTGACCGCCCGTTAAGCCTACGCCGGTCACGAAATAACCATTGGATCTAAGACCCATATAACAACCCACACATTTGACTATAGAATCAAATCTATATAGTAAGCTCATAGCCTTTATACCACACATATCGGTGTACCATGTCATACAATGCATCTTATCAACAAGTTATTAAAGCAGTTAGCAAGTTATTACAAAAATGTAGACATGCTCATATCATACGCGTGGTCAATCAGCTGACATATTCCACGTTTTTAAGGAAAGTATTCGTAAGTGTTTACTTACCTCATTCGCCTGCTCGAGTCCTCCAACATCACAAAATCCTGCTATAACGAAATACGACACATTGTTATGCGTAGTACTAGAGGACTTCTATGAGTATGGTGTTAAGTTCTATCTAACAAAAGGAATTGCTGGACCTAATATTACACGGGTGGAACTAAGGGGTAGATGTCTTGCTCCTTCGTCGTACGTACCGCCTCGAGAGTGTACGTTCAGCCAATGAGTTAGGTATTTCGGCCAACAACTTTAAATTGTGTTTTGAGGCTTCTATGAGATTTATGGGCTAATATAAATCCTTCTAGACTACTAATTAGACATATACAATGTAATAGCAAGTTACCATACAACTCAAGGTAATAAAAGAGTGGTTTAAATCTCTTTGAAAACATACTTGGTTTTTGTAAAGAAATGGGTGTGAGGGTTTTACCAAATCATCTTTTAAAAACATGATTTTTCTCTCAAATCTCCTCTTCTACTAGGATTAGGGTTTTTCAAAGAGTGAGAGAGGTTTATAGGACGAAGGGGGTGTTATATAGGGGGTGGGAGGCATGCCTCCTCTGAAAAAGTGGAAAATGGGTTAACACTGCTTTTCAAGGTGTCAGCGTGCGTACGGGTACTATTACATGTTGGATAAAAGGGTTAAGGCGTACATTTTAGGTCTTGTCCACTGGGTCAAAGAATGGTCAATGTACGTACGAGTGGTTCCCTGAGCATATGTCCTCATTGAAGACAGGTTCGTATATTTGGGTGGTCCCCTGGTGTTCATACGGCTAGAAAAGGGTGGAACTTGGGTTTTTCCTCAAGGCTTTCCAGGAAATCTTGGTTATGTGTGAAGGCTTAGGTCTTTTGTTTTAAAACTATGCTTTATGAAATTTTTAGCCATATTGAGTCTTTAATAAAAACGGTTGTTTTTACCGGGTATCACACTCTCCCCTCCTTATAAGAATTTCGTCCTCGAAATTACGAGTTTTGAAAGTAAAGAAAAGTCTCTCCTCGTGGAAGGGTTTGTAAAATAGTTGAGAGAATTGGGATATATAAAACAAGACTTTGAAAAGAACAAAAACAATAATGAAATAAAAATAGGAATAGCAAGTTTAGCATCTACGGTGTTCATATAAGGATAAGGTATAGTAAGTTTAGAAAGACTGCATACACACCAAAATTTGCACCACCAAGGTAGACTTCTAATGTGGCCAAAAAAAAAAAAAAAACAAAAAGAGACAGAAAAGAAGTCGTCACAAGACTAGTCTAAGAGTGGGATCGCCTATCCCTCTTAGAGCTAGGCTCCACAGATCCTCGACCAGGGTTCCTCGCGCGCTCGGGCTCCCTCTTCCTCGATTGACGCTTGGGCTGTGAATACAGTAATCCTTGACGTCGAGAGATCTCATCAAGTGGTTCTGCAACTGTATGAGGATGGCGTGGTCCTTTGCTCGCGCCACTTGTAGCCCCTGAATGGATGGCTGGATCTCGCTGAGCGTGCTTTCCATACGGCTCATTCGCTCCTCTCTGCTCATAGGCAAGGATTCTCCATCAGCTGTTGCTGCTCTTGGTGCTCATGGTGGTCTCGGCTCTGGCTCAGATCCTTGGAGGTGAGACTTGCTTGCATTGAGAAATCATGAGGTGGTGGTAGCTCTGTCAGGCCCTTTGTAGATACTTCGGCATGTTTGGCTATCCAGGTGATCAGAGTTCCATATGGAAGGGCGGTGCCTTAGTCGGCCAACCGTACTCCCTTCATTGTCTTAATGATGAAGGAACTGAAATCGATGGGGGTTTCTGTTGGGAGAGCATAGAGGCTGCGCGCTTTCTCGATGGTAATAGAGGTGAAGCTCACCACTGGGTGGACCCGGCAGATCATGATGTAGTATATGCACTGGTTGTCGTCTTTGAGGGCACTAATCTGAAAGGCCTCTTCTCCTTCCATATCCATCTGATGAGGACGTCCGTCGGTGAAGCGCTTGACTATCTGGGGGTAGGTAGGGACACCGCCAAGTGGCCATGGAAAGCCAGGGTCACGTACTCGTGGTGCTAATTTTATTCATTTCGAAATCATTGTGTTGATTTTGTTTATTTTCTCCCCTATGTGCTATGGGATTTTTCATCTTTCAAAATTTTCATCTTTTCATAGTTCATGGGTTGTTCTAATTTTCTCCTCATTTCTTCATTTCAGAATCATTGTGTGAATTTTTTTTTTCTGCTCTTTTTGGTGTTGGATTTGACCAAAACGACCTTTTGGACGACTGATGGTAGGGGAGAAAGATTCGACAGATTGAGATCGATCTCTGGTCGCAAACTATCCTCTCTTTCAAGATCAGATCGAGAGGTTTTTATTCCAACATAACTCCCATCACTCTACTTTTTCTTCCCTCTTCAAGCTCGTCATTTTATTCCCGATTGAAGAAGAGCTTCAATTCCTTCCACTCTTGCCACTGATTCTACTGAAAGTTAAGTCACAACTGAAATTGAATGAACTAATAATTAAATTAATTTGACTTCTTTCAATTAAAGTTTCCAATCAGAAGGGATTCGCGCCTACCATAAACTCTCAGTCGTGAACTTCCTTTACCCTTACAAAACCAAGAAAAAAAACTAGAGGGAGGGGAGTTTTCATTATTCAGGATGGAGAATTGATAGAAATCTTCCCTATTGTTGACAAATAGGCTCGTACTTCTTTTCTTCTTCCTCTTGAAAATTCTCTCTCTTCATTGATTGATTCTGTTCCCACCGAAAGAAATAGAATAAGCGACCATAGAACACAATCAAGCGATTGGGCTTAAGTTAATGTGTGTAGTATAACGTTTTTTTTTTTTATTTTTTTATTTTTTTATTTTTTTTTATTATTGTGAGAACAACGTGTCTCATTTTTGGCCTTGGATTCCGTCAAGCCGTGAAGTGGATATTCTCTAGTCCTTTTTGGATTGGAGAGGATTCAGATCCCTAAATCAAGAGGACTAGAGATCAAGGAATATGTGACATCCTCATAAGTAAAATAAGAGGATATCTTCTTCCCCTAATCACGCCCCTCACGGCATGGTGAGATGCTCCCCCCTAACCCTAGCTTCAACTATAAAATGCCCCTGACTAGGGGAAGGGAGGCAGGTGCTATGTTCTCCACCCTTGCATTCCTTAACAAGTTATCTGTTATTGTTTCGCTATTATACTCTTTTACTGGTTGCATGTGTGTAGTGCCCCGGGTAATTACTAGGCTATTACTAAGAGTGGGCAGATTAACCGATTACCAACCGCCTACTGAATTTGACCGAATCGATATTAACCGCAACTGATAGTTATCGGTTGGTAATCGGTTAAAAATTTTACACCGATTATCTTATCGGTCGATTAAAATTTTGTTATCGAAAACCAATATAACCAATAAGAAACCGGTAAGGGGGTATAAATGTAACTCTTAATTTTTCCTAAACCTAAATCAAACCTCCGCCCCCTGTTCTCTCACCTCTCGGTGTCTCTCAGTGTCTCACAAGCAAGTCACAACCTTTCACTCTCATTTTTCTGACTCTCTCGCACGTGGCACGCCCCTCTCACTCTCTCAGTCTCACTCTCAGCTCTCTCGCATGTGTCAGTGGTGCAGCGTCGTGGTCGTGGTCGTGAGTTGATCAGTTCTTTGGCTCTTTCTCTTTCTCAATGAGTTTGATTGATCAATTCTCTCTTTCTTTCTTTCTTTCTCTCAGTGAGTTTTGGTTTTTTTTTTTTTTTTTTTTTAACTCTTTTGGCTGTGATTGAATTTATTTGAAACAGGTGATTTATTGTTTTTTCACTAAAGTTAGGTTTAGAGGCTGAGAGTGTATGGGTTTGATGGGTTTGTTTTGGTTTGGCTTTTGAAATCTAATTCTTCATCTGGGTTAGTTTTTGTTTGGATTAATTCTACTTGTCTGATATGTTTTTGGGTTTGTTTTGGTTTGGGTTATGAAGGTCTACCATTAGGATGGACGGCTGGCTTTCCTTACAAATGTTAAAGAAGTTCAATTGCTCCCAAAGGCAAAGAGTAAAGGGGACCTCCTAGTTCGGTTCTTATAGGTGATCTTATTTTGTTTTGATCAAATTCTAGCACCCACTTTATCTATCTGATTTCTTTTCTGTATGAGTGATTATAAGGATGCACAGTATTTTAGAATGCCCATTTTTTGTCTGCAAATCTGACAGTGGATGTAGATCCTAGGTTATTGTTGGTTGGGTAGAGGAGTAGAGGCTGAGAGAGATGCAATAAAATTATGGGGAAACTTCACTTACCCGCTATACTTTTGCGCTTTTGGCAGACATCCCCCCATTGTTTAAAAACTCTCACTTTGATGTATCCAATTTTCGTTTCCTTCCACTTTGCCCCTTCCGTTAGGATTTTCTGTGAAATCATAACGGAAGGGTGTGAAATTCCAATCTTGCCCTTATTTTTTATAAAAAAATAATTTTTTTAAAAAAAATCTTGACCCAAGGGTTTACCAGTAGATCCAACCCACCCGTATTGTGACCCACGAGTCATATTATTATTATTATTATTATTATTATTATTATATAAAATAAAAAATAAAAAAATAGTGACCGGGGGTCACTTGTGACCAACCGGAACCCTCTGGTGGTCACAAGTGACCCCTGGTGGGTCACTTTTTCATTTTTTTAAATTATTTTTAATATAATAATTATAATCATAATTTTTTATTTATAAATAAGGGTAAATTTGGAATTTTAAAAAAATTTAGGGGTATAAAGGTCTTTTACTAAATCTTCCGTTTGATTTAACTGCAAAAGCTAACGGTAGGAGGGTATTTGAAACGAAACGAAAGTTTGAAACACCAAAATAAGAGTTTTTGAACAATGGGGGGGTGTCTGCAAAAAGTGCGAAAGTATAGGGGGGTAAGTGAAGTTTCCCTTAAAATTATAAAACAAGTTTCTCGCATGGTAGGATTGTCCAAGTAACATTGGAGTGGGTCCAAAGGAACTAGTATTCTTTGATTTCTTACTACCATGATGCTTAAAAGTCTGTATCTTGTGAGTTTACTTTGGTTTGTATGCATCTCTATTTTTAACATATTACTCTGTTGCATCTTTGTTTTGGTTGATTTTTCCATTACATTTATCTTCTCTAATTGCTTATGTGTTCTAAAGTGCAAAATTTTCGCACAACTTTGGGGTGCATGAGGTTATGGTTCCATGATTTGATTGGTGATATGTAGTTTCTGCAACTCTGCTCACATGGAGGTCAAGATATAACAATTTCACATTATTTTGTATGTTGATCAGATTATGCACAAACAAGCACGCACACGTATTGTGATTTTAGTTGACCTCTTAGTTTAATCAACTTAAATTTCGTAGTACTGTTCTTGTTGTTACTATTTTTGACATTTGATGTTTTCTAGTGCTTGTAGGCTATGGAAGCAAATAAGGCGGATTGGGATATGCTTTTTGAGCCTTATCCATTTTTTGAAGTGTAAACATTATCTACAAATAGATATTACTACAGAAAATGATGATGATCTAAGACAATGGAAAAGTTGGGTTGTATCTCGGGTTGTGTAACCGTGTTGCCCTTTATGTGGGTTATTTGAAGACATGGGTGGTTTTGTTTGGTTGAGATTTGCTTAGTTCATATTGCTAACATTGTAACATTCCTCATGTTAATTAGTCCATTTGCTTTGGAAAATTTTATTTTATAATATAAAAAAGTTGTATGGATCAATATATAAAAGCTTCAATAAGTTATTTTAGTCAATATATATATATATATATATATATATATATATATATATATATATTTGGGCCCCAAAAACAACTAATTTTTTGCCCAATTAGCAAATAGTAATTACCCAATAAAAAGCCCACGAAAACCAATTTAACCGAACCGTTTTACCCGAAAATTTCGGAATAAAATCTTATCAGTCAGTAATCGGTTAGGAAACCAATTAACCAATAAATTTTGATCGGTAATCGGAAATAGGCAAAACCAAACAGTTATGACCAATAACCACCTCTGGTTAGTCAAAGGGCTAACCAGGGCTCTCGGGTCATTAGGACCCGTTTGGGGTAATATTTTGGGAGTTTTCAGTACTGCCTGAACGTTCACCTGAAGGACTGCCAAACGTTCGGGAGCAAAACCAAGAAACCACTGGGTAGATAGTACACCAAATGTTCGGAGGGAGACCACGCCGAATGTTCGTTGACCTAGGTTTGACCCAATGGGTAATAACCAAACGTACGCCTGCAACTCTAAATCACTGTACACACAATACACCGAACGTTCGGCCAAGGACCACTGACCATTCGTTGCACTGCAAATTGTCACAACAAGTGTACTCAGCTTTTCTCCGCCTATATAAACCCTCTCCCCTGCCCCTCATAACCTTATTCTGCCTTTTGAGCCCTAGAGAAACACTACTTGAGTGTTTGGTAAGGTTTAAGAGAGGATGAGAGCTTTTCTTGCTCAAATAGAGGTAATCTTTTTGACCAACTTCGTGTTTTATTTAATTGTTACTGTGCTTAGATTTTTATTCCATGGTTTGGTTGGAGTTTTTGAGGTTATAATGTTCCTATAGGTTTTTACCTTGATTTTAGCATGATTTAGCGTTTCATTGTCATTTAGCGTATTTCTTGTTGCATGGTAAGGTTGTTTTGGGCTATGGTATGTTAGAGATCCTTTTTGTAACCTATAACTAGTTTAGAACTGATTAGAAGCCTGTTGGACCGAATGGGAGTTTTTCCTGAAACATTATGGCCGAACATTCAGCCTCCTGAAACATTATGGCCGAACATTCAGCCTCGAGCCCAAACATTCACCCAAGCGTGTTTTGCAGAACGTTCGCCCATTTTGTCCAAACATTCAGACAACAACCCCTATTTTCAAAGTTTTAGGATCAGGGATTGTTTTAGCTCAAACTTAGAACTGATACTAGGTTTTTCACGAATTTGAAGAGTTTTGGCCACCGGAGGAACCTTTGGAGGAATTTTGCGATCCAGGTGAATACAAACTCACATGATGCTAGCCGTTATTTTTCTCGCATTGCACAATTACTTTGTTTATCAAACATACATTTTTAAAACTCTCTTAAAACACATTTTTGCTATGCTATGAACTCTACACTTTGTGAAAATGTGCTGCTTAAACAAGATAATAAACATGGTGAGATTGTAAGAGCATGCATGTAAAAGATTGATAAGATTAATTGCATCGTATAACATGGTACACCAGTACGTTCAAGATAACGGTCATGGGCTTACCATACATGTTAACTCCATGGTCAAATGTGTGTGTGAATGTGATATATGGTCCTTGGATCCAATGGTTATTTTGTGACCGACACAACCGTAATTGGCGGGACACTACAGGACATACATCATTAGTAGTGTGGGCCACCCAAGGTCAAACTCGATCGGGCTGCTAGTGTTATGGACGATAGCGTACAATGGTCGGGGCACCGACATTGTATTACAAGTCCCTCGGGACAGCGTCAATCATGCTGAGAAGGGGTAACATCTTGGATAGACCATATAGTTTAACTATCATTGATTCACATGATTATAGCATGTACTATATCTATACTACATTCATGAATAATTGTCATGCCATAATACTGCATAATTTATCAAATTGAGTTCATCATTAAATGGCATAAGTACCATGTGCATTTTTACTCACTAAGTCTTTAGACTTACCATTGCATTATTTTCCCCTCCATTATGAAACCTATGTTGTCATAACGATTCTAACAAAGGATGGATTCGGAGAACCAATTAATGGCGGTGAAGGACTTGATTCAAGTCATTTTGAGAATCTCGACTCGATGTGGCTCAAATCCATGCGGGATGATGGAGGAACTACCCATCAGGAGATGATCAAGATTGTGATTATGTTATCTTTGATTAAGCTTAGGCATTGATGCTATTTCATAACAATTACTAGTGGTCTGTATTATTATTTTGGTGACCGGCTTTTGACTGATACTTTTGGGGATCTATTTATGTTATGATACTTTCTATTTACTCTGTTTATTGTGGTTATAATTTTAGTTATTGTTATCTCTATCCTATAGTTAAAAGTCTTCCGC